>NC_058368.1:11088333-11413750 GCF_018350175.1 Felis catus
GTAATGAAATAAAAATATATTTCAGTCAAATAGAAGAGTCTGGTCACTATAGAGGCTTCTTCTTTTGTCCTGGAGCACCATTTAAGGTCGTTTTGTTTTGTTTTGTTTTGTTTTGTTTTCACTTCCACACTAGAGTTGTTTGCAGGCTTTGTTTTCCACCAGTTGCCAGTCCCCTGGAGATATGGCAGGTGATCAACAAAGCTGATTATTCTGCGTGTGTAAAACCAGGTAATGGAGGTCCCCAAACCATTCTTCACCAGAACTATTTAGTTGCTTTTCTCTACAAATGAAGCTCATAGCATAGTTATAAATTGCTCGTTATATCTTCAATGTGTTTGTGGAACACCATTTTTGTTTTCCTGTTTTATTTATTGTATTTTACTTATTATTTCTCAGCCTATTTTATTCCAACAGGAAGAGGTACCACTACTGCCTAAATTCACTTTCCCTGATGTTTACCAAAATAACACACCTACCCGCCTCCCTCACTTCTCAGTGAATCTGCTCTCGGGTTGACTGTGTGAAATCTCTGTCCAGTGGGGGAGAAGAGGCAGAGGCTCCAAACAGTGGTCACCAGCATGAGCGTTTGATTAGAGGGTTGACTCTGAAGGCAGTTGTGCAATATGGATAGATAGCACTGTAGACAAATCTAGATTTCGCTCTTGATTGTCTACCTTTCTCTAGAGTTTGACCTTCGGATTTAGGAGGTGTGGTGAACAGCAACGAAGAGGTAGGAGATCGTGCTACTAACCTTCTTCTGGGCAATATAGCCTTAGTCAGACAACAAGCCATTGCTCCTATGCGTGGTAACTAATCTCAACCCCAGCCCCTGGACCAGGACCCGGCACATAGTAGGTGCTTAGTTTTTTTCATCTGTAAAATGAGGATTCTAATGCCTACTTCACAGTTTGTTGGTGAGGGGAAAGCAGGAGAATATTTTAAATGCCCAGAGCTGTGCCCAACATGTATTAGGCTCCTGTTAATAAAAATAAAGTCAGAAGCCTATAACTAATTCAGCTCTGTTTTACCAGGCAGTTTGATCTCTCAGCCTGAGATGGCAATGGAAGATGGATAGGGAAGCCCTGACTCTAACATTTTTAAGTTGGCTCTGAACTATCATGAATGCTTTTATGTTCCCTGGGATCTGGGTACCAAGAAAACATTGAAAACAACAACATAGATTTCTACATTACAGATGGCCTGGAGGAAAAACTCCCATAGCCAGGAAAGTTCATTCAGACATCTGGTTGAAACCTCTAACATGTGAGAACCTGAATGACCTTGTGGACCCATTGTCAGGCAACAGCTTTTCCTGGGAGGGCAGCCTGTATTCTCTCTGGGGGTTCAGTGTGAAACCATGAGGCTTCAGGTTTGAAAATTAGAGCCTCATCCCAATGCTGTTTATCTAGTCCAGGTGGGAGCCTAGATGATCTAGCTAAGCCATTTAGATAAAGTGAAAACTCAAGAGGTCAGAGCAAGAACATGAGCTATATGACTCCTCCAGTGTGATTCATGTTGATCAGGGAAAGGCACTTAGGGGACCTTAAGTTCACTTTATCCGCCCTATTGGTGGAGGATGATAATTTCATCGCATATGACTTTTGATTATAATGTCTTACTGAGATGTGCATTGAGGGCAGATGAATCTCAGGGAATGACTTGGGTGCGTGTGTGTGTGTGTGTGTGTGTGTGTGTGTGTGCATGTGTGTGCGTGTGTGTGTGCGTGTGTGCGTTTAAGTGGTATCTTAATGATTCTGAAAATTACCTAAGGAAGATGTTGTAATCAGCCAGATCATGCTGGCTTGTCAACATTGGGCCATGTTTCTGCATTTCTAATTCAATTACCTGGAAACTTGTATCATTAAAATAAAAGGCATTCATGTTTTATGTCTTGATAGGAAAAAGAAAAAGGAAGATTAATGATACTTTAGAAAATAATCTGGCTCTACTCAGGAAATGATCTCTTCTCACTCATTTTGCATTTCAGCCTAAAACAGCCCTGTCCATAGCTCTATAATTAGAAATATAATAGTCAAAGCCAGGCACTAGGAAAAATGTCAGATTCATTTTCTCCACCCCCACATGTACTATATTTGTTTGGTTTATTTTCTTCTTGCTCAATGAGGAAATTTTCTTTAAATATATAAGTGTCAGAAAATATAAAACTAAATCACCACGTTTATCATTTGGGGTATAATCTATTTTTATACTAGTTAATTGTGTGTTTGGAGACATATGCACAGGAAAGGCTTCCCTGTATTATTTATATAGTAACTTTTCAGCCCATAGGAGTGTGTTGCATTTTGAACTCATATAACAAGTAAATACTTCTACCCTAAATGTCTGAAAGGACACCCAATGTGATCATCTGTACAAAAAAATGTGTCTCAAAAACTGACGTAAGCATTACACATTGGTTTTCTGTTTAGACCTACATCAAATCCTAAGATATTTAGAAGTTAACTGGTGTAAAATAACATACCATTTACTGAAAATAATTTAAAAAGCCCATAGCTTTATAATCTTTTTTCAAATAATTTTCATTAGGCACTTTCCCACAAGCATTCTGTGGCCTGGTACATGAACTTGACATTACAGTAATGCAGACATTTGCTTTCTAAGACTTTACAGTGGATCAAAGACAGCTTTTATGCTGATACGTCATTCTAGAAGTGTAAGGTTCCCCGGACCTCACAGCCCACACTCTCAGAACCTGCTCCCATCCAAGATTCTACTCACCTCTCCACTGACACACACCAGATAAGCCCAGAAATCAGCTGGTCAGACCACAGGTATCAGGTGGGTACCATTGCCTAAGAGAGGCAGGAAGTGATACAAGAAAAATACAAGACAGAGCTCTGGCATTTGAATGACACAGGCCATTGAAGAGAAGAAATAAACATATGAGAAACCATTAATGAACAAACTGTATAAAATTAAGTGCTCAATTGTGTGAGGTTCAGAGTTGTTTTCCTGTTATTACAGAACCAATCAAGAGGAAACAGACTTACATAAGGCTGACTTTGTTAGACATAAAGAAGGTCAAGCTTCCCTGTGGGTTAGATACATATTAATTTGATGGCAAGACTAGAAGAGCTTGGTGCCTGTTAGTACTAATTTGTGGGTTTAATAGCTGCAGTGCATGGCTGTAAGGTAGACATCCCTGAACTACCCTAAATTATGTACTTGATCTTTTGTTAGTTTAGAAAAGGCTGCTTGGCATCAGCTAAGAAGCTGCACTTTATATGACGTGAGGCCAAGTAACCTCTTTACAAAGAAACAATTATATGATAAGCTAAAAATTTGGCCTATAATCGTCCTACAAGGAGTGTGGGGAAGGGAGAGAAACTAGCCGATTTTCATGTCATCCTTCCTGGCAAAAAAATTGTGCTGATTGCAGCTTGCTTTAGTTATTTATTTGTGATGAGAGCACTTACACGAGATCTACCTTTATCACAAAAATCTAAGTGTACTTAATTTTAAGTGTATTGTTGACTGTAGGTACAATGTTGTATGGAAGATGGCTAGAACTTATTTATCTTCCTTAACTGAAACTTTATGGTGATCGCTTCCCATTTCTTCCTCTCCCAGCCACTGGCAAATACCACCCCAGGCTTTGATGCTATGGATTTGACTATTTTAGATACCTCATATAAGTGGAATCGTACGGTGTGTGTCCTTCTGTGATTGGCTGATTTCTTTTAACATAGTGTCCTCCAGGTTCATCCATGTTATCACATATTGCAGAGTGTCCTTTTTTTTTTATAAGGTGAATAGTATTCCATTGTATGTATACATCATGTTTTCTTTATTCATTTCTCTGTTGATGGACACTTAAATTGTTCCCATATTTGGCTACTGCACCGAACATGGGAGTGCTAATATCCCTTCAAGATCCTCATTTCGGTTATTTAGGAAAATACCCCAAGATAAGATTACTGGGTGATTTGGTAGTTTTACTTTTACTTTCTTAATAAAATTATATGCTGTTTTTTTATAGCAGTCACATCATTTTGCATTCCCACCAACAGGATGCAAGGATTCCAGTTTCTCCACATCCCTGCCAACACTTGTTGTCTCCTGTTTTGTTTTGGTTTGTTTTGGTTTGGTTTTGGTTTTTTTTGACAATAGGTATCCTGACAGGTTGTGGTTCTGATTTGTATTTCTGATTAGTGGCATTGAACATTTTTTCATATACCTGTTAACTCTGTATGTCTTCTTTGGAGAAGTGCCTATTCAAGTCCTTAGTCCATTTTTGAAGAATTGTAGGAGTTCCTTAGTATTTCGGAGATTAATCCATAATCAGAAGTGTGGTTTGCAAATATTTTCTCCCATTTTGTAGGTTGCCTTTGTATTCTAATTGTTTCCTTTGCTGTGAAAAAGCTTTTTATTTTTATATAGTTTCACTTGTTTTTGTTCTTGTTGCCCGTGCTTTTGGTGTCATATCCATAAAATTGTTGCCAAGATCAATGTCATGAAGTGTTTTCCAGTGTGTTCTTTTAGGAGTTTTATAGTTTCAGGTCTTTTTTTTTTTTTTCCAATGTTTATTTATTTTTGAGAGACAGAGAATGACAGAGTGTGAGTAGGGAAGGGGCATAGAGAGAGGGAGACACAGAATCCGAAGCAGGCTCCAGGTTCTGAGCTGTCAGCACAGAGCCTGACGCGGGGCTCGAACCCATGAACCGTGAGATCATGACCTGGGCCAAAGTCAGTTACCCAACCGACTGAGCCACCCAGGCGCCCCAGTTTCAGGTCTTATAGTTAAGTCTTTGATCAATTTTGAGTTGATATTTGTGTATAGTGTAAGATAAGGGCACAATTCCTTTCTTTTACATGTGGATAACCACTTTTCTCAACACTATTTATTGGTTGAAGTAACTATTTTTCCCCTTTGTGTATTCTTGACACCTTACTGAACATCAGTCAGCCATGTGCATGGATTTATTTCTGAGCTCTCTATTCTGTTCCTTTGGTCTATATATGTCTGTATGTCAGCGCCATTCTGTTTTGATTCCTATAGCTTTGTAATATATTTTGAAATCAAGAAGTATGATGCCCTCACTTTGTTCTTTCTCAAGATTGATTTGACTATTCTTATTCTTTTGCATCTTTATAGAATTGTAGAATCTTTGTTCTGTTTCTTCAAAAAATGCCACCGTGATTGCATTGAGTTTGTTGATCACTTTGGATATAGTATGGACATTTTAACACTATTTAACACTATTTCAACCCATGAACATGGATGTCTTTCTATTTGTTTTGTCTTCTTTAGTTTCTTTCATCAGTGTTTCATAGTTCTCAGGTTTATTATTAAGTATTTTATTCTTTTTGGTGCTATCTTAAATGGATTGTTGCCCTAATTTTCTTTTTAGATAGTTTATTGTAAGTATTCTGAAATGCAACTTATTTTTGTATCTTGCAGTTTTCTAAATTTGTTGATGTGTTCTAAAGGCTTTCTTGTGTAGTCCTTATGGTTTTCTCTATGTAAGATCATGTTGTCTGCAAACAGGAACAATTTTACGTCTTTTCCGATTTGGATTCCTTTTCTTTCTTTTTCTTGTCTAATTGCTTGGACTAGGATATCCAGTAGCTTATTGACTAGAAGTTGCAAGGATGGGTATCCATATCTTGTTTCTGATCTTAGAGCAGAAGCTTTTAATTTTCACCTTTATGATGTTAGCTGTGGGCCTTTTATATATGGTTTTTATATGCTTAAATATTTTCCTTTGACTCCTGGTTTGTTGAGAATGTGTATCATGAAGAAATACTGAATTTTGTCTTTTTCTTTTTTTTGCATTTATTGAAATGATAATGTGATCTTTATCTTTTATTCTGTTATTGTGGTGTATCACATTGATTTTCATATGTTGAACAATCCTTCCATCATAGAGATAAATCACTTGGTTGTGGTATGATCCTTCTAATACGCTTTTAGCAAACACTAGTTTGCTAATGTTTTATTGAGTTTTGTTTTGTTTTTTTGTTTCTTTGTTTGTATTTTGCATGTATATTTACCAGAGATATTGATGTAGTTTTCTTTTCTTGTGGGGTTTGGCTTTAGTATCAGGGTAATGTTGGCCTTATAACATGAGTTTGGAAGTATTCTCTCCTATTCCATTTTTGGAAGAGCTTGAGAAAGAATGGCATTAATTTGTTTTTAAATGTTTGGTTTTATTAACCAGTGAAGCCATCTAATCCCAGACTTTTATTTATTGGGAAATTTTGATTACTGATTCAGTCACTATACTAACTATAAGTCTGTTCAGACTTTTTAATTTCTTTATGATTTAGCCTTGGAAGGTCGTATATTTCTAGGAATTTACTCATTTCTTCTAGGTTATCTAGTTGTTGGTATGTAATTATTCACAGTGCTCTCTTATGATCTTCTTCACTTCTATGGCTCCAGTCGTAATGACTCCTTCTTCATTTCTGATTTTGAGTTTTTTTCAGTTAGTCTAACTAAGAGTTTATCAATTTTGTTTATCTTTTCAGAAAACAACTGGAAAACTCACAAATATGTAAAAACTAAACAGCACACTTTTGAGGAACCATTGACAAAGAAAAAAATCAAAAAGGATATTAGAAAATACCTTAAGACGAATGTAAAATACAGTAAAACAGAACTAAGGAGGAAGTTCATTGCCATAAATTCTTACCTTAAAAAAAAGAAGAAAAATCTCAAATAGAACAACCTAAATTTAAACCTCAAGGAGCTAGAAAAAGTAGAACAAACTAAGCCCAAAATTAGCAAAAGGAAGGAATAATTAAGATTAGGACAAAAATAAATTAAATAGAAAATAGAAAAACAATAGAAAAAAAATTAAAACTAAGAGTTGGTTTTTTGATTGTAGTTTTTATTAACTTCAAAATTAGGAAAATAAATGTGCGAGTGTGGTAGTCAATTAAATCGAAGCAGGTATCTATAACCACATGACTTGCAGCGGAAATATGTTTATGCAATGAGAAAATGTATATCAGTGTACTTGCAAGAATGCTTTATCCTAACTCTTAATTTAGGAATATAGAAAATGTTCATCCTGAAACCTCTCTAAGAGAAATTTCAAGTTACCAGTGACTGCCAGTGCATGTCAATGCCAGGAGAAAGCAGCACAGACTAATAACTATATTAAACTTTCTGGTCCATCTGCTACAGAATTACTTTGTCAGTTTCTTCAGTAGGCTGCTAGATATCCCCTGTAGTCATTTTGTGTTCACTAATTCTTTGCCAGAGTGTACCCAGAATGATGCTAGGAATCTGATTTCTTGCTTTGATTCACCTTTTTCCCTTGTCTGAAGTATTTTTTCAGTGGAGACAATAACCTAACACATTAAGTTCAGTGTAAACAGGAAATCTGGCAGCAATAAACTGGACCAAGGGCTAACTTTGTGAAGCCAAGTTTTAATGAGTAATTTGCAAAGTAATTAATCAGGAGGCCACTACCCTGAGAAAATGGGATAAGTGTATCCCACAATGACTTGGTGGCTTTCTTGGCTGCCCAGCGTGACAGTTTTCTGTGGGCCTCCTTATGGCCAGACTCCTCTCTAAGTAACCTGCCATTACCAGGATCTAACAGAGAAAGTTGTAAACTCCAGAGTCCACTTACTTAGTCTTGAAAAACTGCAGATCATGAATCATTAATGATGTATCAGGGGGTTTGGAAAATCAATTTAGTGATTCAGAGCCAGCTATTTTCAAATATGAAATGGGATAGACTAGTAATATCAAAGGGCATCTTGTATTCCAAGGTTAAATATTTTGCAAAAGAAAACTTTCATACACATGAAAGTATGTGTATACCAAGTTGGTACTAGATTGCAACATAATAATATTAATTTCTAACTATGGGTCTTGGTCAAAGAAGCTCAAGAGTCATGACTTTATATAATATTTTTTGAAATATGGAAATATTTTTTCAATTACATTTTAAATATAGTGATACATGAGAATTTATTTCTTTATGCTTAGGAAAAATAACTTCTCTAGGGAAATAAATGAATTTAAGGTGGCTGTATTCAGACACAAGAAATGGATATGCTTATATGATCCTCTAATCCATGATATTAGGTGTAAACTGCTTAATATTTTACACTATTAATTTAGGTATCTTGAAATATTTCAAAGCTATATTTATAACTATCTTTGTTGTAGATACCATTATGATATATGGATAGCAATGACGATAATGCAAATAATTTAAACATTTAAGCATTTTATTTTTTATTTATTTTTGGGACAGAGAGAGACAGAGCATGAACGGGGGAGGGGCAGAGAGAGAGGGAGACACAGAATCGGAAGCAGGCTCCAGGCTCTGAGCCATCAGCCCAGAGCCCGACGCGGGGCTCGAACTCATGGACCGCGAGATCGTGACCTGGCTGAAGTCGGACGCTTAACCGACTGCGCCACCCAGGCGCCCCATAAACATTTAAGCATTTTAGATAGCATTTCAAAATTTAGAGTCCTGATGCTAAAAAAATAAAATAAGATCTAATAAAAGCATGAACAGAACAAATCTACATGTTCTTCCAAGCAGTAGAGAAAACAATGAGAGTATTTCAAGGCTATCACCAAATTTCTTTTTCATATGTTGTCACAGAAATTCTATAAAGCCCTGTTACTTTTAGTTTTGAGTATTTTTCTTCACCATCCACAGTGGCACATTGATTATTTCTACTTAAAATAGAGCAGATGGGGCGCCTGGGTGGCTCAGTCGGTTGAGCGTCCAACTTTGGCTCAGGTCATGATCTCGTGGTTCGTGAGTTCGAGCCCCATGTCGGGCTCTGTGCTGACAGCACAGAGCCTGGAGCCTGCTTCGGATTCTGTGTCTCCCTCTCTCTCTGCTCCTCCCCCACTCATGCTCTGTCTCTTGCTCTCCTTCAAAAATAAATTAAAAAACATTAAAAAAAATTCTGTTTAAATCTACAGAACAGAGAAGCAACATAGGAACACACACTCTGGAACCAGACTCCATGGGTTATGTGACCTAGAGATGGTTCTTTAACCTGTTGATTATCACTTTTCTCATCCATAAAATGGAGGAGATAACAGAGTCTATGTTAAGGAAGAGTAGGGGTGCCTGGGTGGCTCAGCCGGTAAAGCATCCGACTTCGGCTGAGGTCATGATCTCACAGTTTGTTTGAGGCCAGCGTCCCCCTCTGTGCTGACAGCTCAGAGCCTGGAGCCTGCTTTGGATTCTGTCTCCTTCTCTCTCTGCCCCTCCCCACTTGTGCTCTGTCTCTGAAAGATAAATAAATGAAAAATTTTTTAAAATATATATTTTTTAAGGAAGGTAAACGAGTTGCTCTCTGTGAATCTGACAAGTTGGGAAGTATTCTCTAATACTCTAAGAGAATACTCTAAGTATTCTCTGTTGCTGTGCCGCATACTCAACTCGCATTCATGCAACAAGCATTCACCATGCACCTAGAAGATCAAACACTGAGCTACCTCCAGTTTCTGAAGAGTATGGTTGGGCAGATCAAATTCCTAGAAAAGTAAATAAAAGTCAGCGATGCAGAAAAGCTAAGTGCCAATTTGGTGATGGGGGAGGGTGAGTGGGTGAGCAGTGAGGGTGGCACTAACTTTTCTTAAATAAGTGCTATTTGGCTACAGTTGCCATGAAGTCCAGATGTTGACACTGACTTTGGATTTTCTCCTCCACCAAGCAGCCCAATTCCTGGCCTTTTCCGTATTTACTGCCTCACGGTCTCACTTCTCTCCGGGTGTTCAGCCTCAGCGAAGCTGGTTGAAGGGCTCTAGTCATCATGCAGATGTAACTGATCACACACGACTCTGGGTGGAGGGGTGGTTTTCTCACTGCTGAGCCATATATCTAAGGTTGATTGGCCTTCCTATCAGAGGTATAAAGGGGAATTACTGTTCTATTTCGTAGACTTCTTAACCACCCCTTCTCAAGCCAGCTACTACACTTGCAAAATGCTTCAGACATTCTCGAACCATACTGGATATGTGGCACAAATTGTCTAAAGTACATTTCACCCCCAAACATGTAAGCCCCAGACAGTTCTGATTTCCCTAATAACTTGTCACCCTGTGTATTTACTAGTAACATCAATATTACAAAACGGATATTGTGCCGTGAGGCCCAGAGTTGAGAGTAAAGGAGCCTTTCAAGGAAGTAGAAGTCTCATTTGTTAATCACTTGGTAAACCCCAGCAAGGAGGATCTAAATATAAATCAGACACTCGAGGAGCTCAGAGTCAGATAGTGAAACAGATACAGTTGCAAGTATTAGAACGCTAATACAATTGCATACAGTTCAGTGGTGGCTCAAAGAAGGGAGTTGTCAGTTATGCTGGGGTAGGGAGGTGCTATTAGAGACCCCCACATTATCATGTTAGCACAGTCAACTGCAAAACATATTAACCAAGGGCCTTCTGCATATGGGACGTAGCACCCAGCGGCTGGTTTACACATCAAGATGGCACAGTGGGAATGTAGACCAGGGAGCTGCCCACGTAGTCACATCTAACCCCGTCCTGTCCACACACACGGCCCCATCTGAGCTGAGGTCCTGTCTCAGCCATCAGCATACCCACACTGACACAATTTCTGTTCCTATAAGGGTGGCTCAGAAGTTCTGTCCCTGTCTGCTGAGATTGAGAATGTGTTCATCGTACATAAAATAGGCGACAGGTGCTGAAGCAAGCAATTGAAAGGTAAACTCCTACCTGATCCCAATATAACCCCACGTAACCCAATATAACCACAGAAAGTTAACAATGGAAGGGAATAGGGAGAGAAGCTTTGAGAATGAGTGTGACTTTGGGTCAAATAACAGATGACTCATAAGTGAAGAATAAATGAAAACCTTGAAACTGAAAATGAGAAAGTCAATTTGATGCAAAAGGGGGAACATTATGATAAAGGATTCCCGTGACTAAGTGAAATGGAAGCTGATGTATTAGAGATGAAGACCCAGCTGGCAGCTCAGCAGTCCCATGAGGGTTGAAGAAGGGGGAAGCTAGGTGACCGTTCTGTGCCCGGTAATAATAATAGCAAAGGGGAGGAGAAGGGAGTAACAAGAGATTAAACAATGACAACAACACCCCCTAGTCTGTGGAACCCTCAACACAAGCATGGTTTAAAAATAAACTAAAAGACAACAAATTGTTCTTCCAAGCTGCACCAGGTATCTGTATACACCCAGACACCTTTTTCATGGATCAGGAGAAGGTATCAAATCTAAAAACAAAACAAAACAAAACAAACAAACAAGAAACCTCCCCCCACCTGAAATCTAGGGATTCAAAGACAGATTCAAACCTAGAATGGAAAGAGAGAACAGAAGTGTCATACTTGAGATATAAAAAAGGAGATGGTGATCGGAATATGGACAGGTCTGGCCACAGAAGCCACATTGACTGGTGAGGCAGAAGCCCTGAATCCTGACCCCACTACTGCTCCTATGCAGCCCCTGTGGTCCTGGAGACAAGGTTGCCCAGTGTGTTTCTGTTTCCTTGCTGGTAAAACAAGAGGAATGGAATACATATGTTCTAAGATCCTTGCCACACTTAAAGGATGTAAAGAATAGACTATAAAGTGAATCCAGTTTTTATAACAAGTTCAAAGTGAATTCACCACTCAGGAAGAATCAGATTTCTATCAGTTTGTAATATACTTTTTTTTTTAGATTGTCAACCCACTCTTGATCTAGTTCATACACACACACACACACACACACACACACACACACACACAAACCTGTCCCATTCCTTCCTAAAATCTTTCATGGAATGTCATATTGTCTTCTTAAGACTTATCTTCCAATTTCAACCAGGATACCCATATTTTGAATCATTAAAGGCCATAATTTCCAAAGTTGGTATATATTCTGCCTCTTTTGCTTCTGCCTAGCTGCTGCTTGAGATGTGAGAGCCCTGGGTTTACCCAGCTCTGTGTGTGCTACCTTCTTTGGAATATATTAGCCAAGAGCTTTAAACAGTATCTGTTTAAAGTTGCATTGTGCCGGGTGGGGGAAATGGGCGAAGGTGGCCAAAAGGTACAGACTTCCAGTTATAAGATACATGAAGTCTTGGGGATGTAGAGTATAGCATAGCGGCTATAGTTAACAATACTATGTTGTTATGTGTTTGAAAGTTGCAAAGAGAGTCGATCTTAAAAGGACTCATCACAAGGGGAAAAATGTGTAACTGTGTGGGGTGATAGATGTTAACTAACTTATTGTAGTGATCATTTCCCAATATATACATATGTCAAATCATTATGTTGTATGCCTTAAACTTATACAATGTTATATGCCAATTATATCTCAGTAAAACTGGGGAAAAATCAAGTTGCATTGTGCAGTAGAATATGGCTTAATGAGCTTCAGTTATACTTATAAATATCAAATGAAAATTGTGAGGCGCAAATTGCCTTGATCCTACTGAGGGTCAAGTGCTCTCCCCTCCTGTTCAGTGCAATTAGACAGTAACACACATAATAAACCAAAGAATAGAAAAGTCATTTCAGCCTGCCAGTTGAACATGGCATTGCACTGACTCTGTACCGCTCGGGTGCTAACACAACCTTGAAGACTCAGAAGAGTAGGATCCCCTCTCTTTCGTCTAGCTTCAAAAAGAATGGCAAATTAATTAAGAATGTTGTTGAGTCTTCCATGAAAACACACCTTCAGTGAGACTGAACAGGAGGCTCTGTGGCCAGAGGGGCAAATCAATGAAAGTGAAGTTAGAAAAAGATGTTAGAAGATGAGAGTCAGATGACAAGACTGAGCGGCACCACAGCGAACGTCCTGCGAAGTTTTAGACAACAATCTTGGTCAAGTTACATTTGAATTGCTGATGAGCTGCCACTCAGAAGATGCCGCAGAGATAACAGACAGTTAAGATTCCACAGTATGGAGAGATGCGGTGGACAGTCGGATTCGGGACCTACGGATAGAGACTGGGTGACAGAATTTGAGTACGGGTTATCAATAAAAGGGGTGGGCAGGAGAGTAACGGTGGAAGCTGTTTTTTAGAAATTAGCACACAGGAAAAAAACCAGAGTCTTTAGGGCTATGTCTACACTAAATTTGCAAGGGAACTTGAAAGGTCTGTTAGCGTTCACTGCCGTCCTACAACCTGGAGTTCCCCAAGAAGTTTTTGAAGCGGATGCTCTGTCTGCATTCCAGGTAGGATATTTTGTGGTGGGTCCCGTTAATTCGTACTTTGGTTCTCTCATAGGATATCCACCAGGGTGGATTCTGGTACTCCATTTGAGCTCTAGAACATTGAATTACTTGGGGGACCTGAAATGTGAGCTTTCTAATGAGTTTGACCTTATATGTGACCTGTCATGAAACTGCAGTTGGAGAGATTATCAGGAAATCCTGGGAAGGGCAGTGTCATTAAGAAAATTCTTAATGGAGGAGACAGAGTCAAGGATGAGGGAAGTCTCAGAAAAATCTACCCTGAGTTGGACGAGGATAAAGGGAAAATAGAGGAAGTTAGCATTGTTCATAAGAAGCCAAATACTGACTTTAATTAAGACCAAAAAAAAAGATAAAGAAAAAAATTTTATTTAAAAATTAAGTAAAGCACCAGGGGAAAAAATTAATGATTATCACATAGTGTGCCAGAGGTTTCTGTTAAAGGGGAATTTTGAAAAGAGAACATTAAGCAGGAGTAACCGTTTGGGTCATTAAAGAGGCTTTTATGAAAATTACCTGGAGAAAGTGACATTCATAATTGATAACCTGAAAGATAGTAAAACATTTCCCCGCACTTTCTTGTGTTTCTGTTTAATTACTCTGTATCCTCTGAGATATGTCAGGGCAGCCGTGATTTTGCAACGTTCATCATCTGTCCAGGTTGAAACCGTCGCTGTAGGCGTATCTGTGTGTGCAGTAGACAACAGAGCAAGGATGGCAATCTGTACCTTCTAGTTCACTTTTGAGACTTTCAGCCTGGGTTACTTCTCATTAACAGAATTTAAAGTATATTAAATGACAGCCAACTGATCATGGTTTAATCCTTGGGATTCGAATGGGAATGTTTTCTTTTTTCCTTTTACTCCACAAATAAATTGTTGTGTCAGTTTAAAAAATGTCTACTTTAATGGCATACTTGAAAAATCCAGGATGTTGGCAGAATGAAAGCCCCGTTGAAATTTTAACTCTGCAATAGACTCATTTTTCCTTTGCCAGTATAGGGAATCTACAGGGACCTTTTGTTGCCAGACAAATGGAAAATTCCTATTTTGGGAATCAACCCTGACTATTTTTAAATAGTTTTCAGTCATTACTTCATCTAAGGCATAGCTTTTGATCCACTGCTCAAAGGATTAAACAAAACTCTGGATTTCAAGTGAAAGGTCAACCAACGCTACACATGCCTATGTCGACAAGGCCAAGTCATGCAGTTAATTAATGCTGGTGTATCTGAGACACATTTGTGTAAGACCAGCCATTTGTTTTAAGTTTCTTGATAAGTGTTTTCTTAAACTCATTTTAACAGTTTGATTTATTATGAGTATCCAAATTCTGTTTGATAATTTATTTGCACTGAGACCTCTGTGCTAAATAAAGCATGGATATGGATGGCTAAAGACACAGTTTTCAAAGTATAATGTGTCACATCATGACCATGATTGATGCTTGGACGTATTTCCAAATATACCCACACCCTTAGCTTAAGTGTAGTTTAGCTGACTGCAGATTGAATAACAAATGGAACTGAGATGTGGTGGAAACTTGAAGCTAAGTCAGATAAAGAACACTATCATTACCCTCGAAGGTGGATCAGAATGGAAGAGGAATCTGGGATCTTGATGTGATGATAGCTACCACTGAAACGTGATGCTCCCAGCCCATGAAGAGACCTATTCATGTGTATTCACAATATTTAAATGTATCTTTTTAGAAAAGATTGTGATATATATGTGCCTATATATATATACATATATATATATATATCATAGATCGTAAGTGTATACATACATATATATGTTAGCCCTTCCAAATATATGTATAGAGAGAGAGAGAGAGAGAGCAAGTGCATGTATGAGTGCAAATGTGTGTATGTATTCTGTAGATGGATATATATATATGGATATATATACATATATATATTTAAAGATACATCAACAATGGCAAAAAATCATCTCAAATCATCTCAAATAGTTTCCCTGCTTTTCAAGTACATTTCTGATCAACATGGAAGTTGTAAATGTCCCCAGGCTCATATAGCTACATTTGATGAGAATCGGTTCTGGGTAGATAATGCCTGAGCTTTACTGATTAAAATATATTTTTAATTTTTCTTTCACAACTTTTCTTTTAGAAAAGTAAAGGCAATGGGATGCTTTCCTGGTGATTTATTTATTTATTTATTTATTTTTTATTTTATTTTATTTTTTTTTTTGTATGTTAAACTAATTGTTTGCCTCAGGTCTATGAGCCTTAGGGGGTAGAAATTATCACAGAACCCCACCCAGGACCAAGCTGCTGCTATCCTGAAATTAAGTCTAACTTTGGGATGTAATTTCTATAGGAGCCCATGGCTCAAGTTTGAGGTGTTCTAAACTAAATCTGGAATTTTCAAATTATCATGGAATTGAAATTTATTTGATGAGAATCACCCCTATGCCTAGTGGGAACATATCCTCTGAAGCTCCATTATTCATGTGCATCAGAGTTTATCTTTGATATTGTAATAGCTCTTTCTGAATCTGTACCTGTTCACCAGGAAAGCCTAGAGATTAGCTTCCAAGTTACAAGTCTATATATGGTCTACTATCTAATTATAATATGGTAGGAGCGTAAAAGATACATAGTTTGGATGCAATGAGTTATTTCTAAATATCGTTTTATACATGACTAAATATTTTAGAAGGAAAAATATTAAGTGACTTAGATAATAAAATTAACCTTTGGGTTATTACTAATATTATTAATGCAGTCAAATCCCAATAACTCATGCACAGTTTGGAGTTGATTGTTTTAAGTGAAACCTTGGCATTAGTATTCAATTTCTGTATTTATAATAAAAGTAGAAATAAGTGATATGGACAAGATGGGCCTTGCAAAGAGCACCATCATAAGTGACTCTAAGTGCTAAGTGTCAGAAAAAAAACTAACTTAACCTCTGAGATAGATATCTACATTTTGAGGCTTAAGGTTTAATTGACTGACCAAAGTTGTATATCCAAGGCAGTGGACTGAGGATGTGAACTCAGGTCTTGTGCTTTTCTGAGTATGAAGCCTCTTTCTAAGTCCCTTCATTCATTCTTTCATTCAATAGGTATTTATTGAGCAATGATGCATTCTTAACAGTATGCTAAACATTATTCTTACAAGCAATATGCTTATTATCATGTTTACCAATCCTGCTTACCTGGGCCCTAGAGCAGTTCTCTAGGCCTTCAGGGTGCTAGCTCTCTCCTAGACTGGCAGAGACTCGGTGTATACGTTTGAAATATTCATTTCCTAGTAACTTTTACACTCTTTCGGACCCCGTGCATACTCCCAACTAGTCTAATTGGTGCTGTTTTGCTCTACCTAATTTTGTGTGTTCGTGAACTTACTACTTAAAGTCAGGATTCCCTATAGGACAGAATTAATAGAGGCCAGCCACTTCCTAATAGTATTGCCCTCAAAGGCTCCTACTGGCCTAAACTCTGAAAAGGTTCTCAGATGTTGAACTGATGCTGGCAAAAATGAAAAACCAGATGGAATTTTCAGGTAGAAATCCTCAGACTCTTTTCTGACTGTCAGGTGAGAGGAAGCAGCAATGAATATATCTTATTTTAAAAACCAAGAGCAAAGGTTTTCCTGTGTTGATGCTCTCAGCCTCCTGTTTCAGAAAAGAGTTGGTTCTTCATATCCAGAACTGTGATGCATCCTTCTCAGCTTCAAATTCAGTGGGCTTTGGGGTTCTTAGAGGTGTCTAAAGTATTTCTCTCTTTCCCATTTAGTGAGACATAAACATTATCCTCACTCAAGTGCACGGGAATGCTTAGCATAGTCCTGCCATGTGCAAGGCAGCCTTGCTGTTTTCATCATGACTGTTGTGTTAGTTGTGATCCCTTTAAAGCCTTCCTTTAACCTATGGGGGACACTGAAAACTGACTGCCTCTGCGAAATGTCATGAATGAAATAAACAGGCGATTAAGCAGAGACAGAAGCTACACTGACATGATTACTTACACTTTAGCATCAATGTTTTAGAAAAAAAAAATAACTCAAGAAGGGGAAAAGTTGAAGCATTTTCAGAAGTGTCTGGGGACTCATTAGTAATCTATGCCCTACCACACCATTTTTATTATGTATTTTTATCTTGGAAGAGTGGTGGAGTGTTAGGATTTCCAAGATTTCCCCAAGCCTGTGAAGAGCTAATGTGTTGTATTTTCTCTCTCACTTCTGGATGAGACTCCTGCTAACAGGCCTCATTGGCTCTGTCCCCTAACTTCATCTGTCCTCTTACCCATTTTCTAAAGCATGTCCTTTCGTGTCCCATGACCCAAATAGAAACAGCTCCAATGAGAGCTTCACATGCAGTGTGGAATGAGGTACTGGTGTGCATGCTGGGAATCGACTATTTTGTCATGTGCTTGCTCGAAACTCAGACCTGCATTGAGTGTAGAAATCCGCTCTGGAAAACAGTATGGAGGTTCCTCAAAAACTTAAAAATAGAACTACCCTATGACCCAGCAATAGCACTGCTAGGAATTTACCCAAGGGATACAGGAGTGCTGATGCATAGGGGCACTTGTACCCCCAATGTTTATAGCAGTGCTTTCAACACTAGCCAAATTGTGGAAAGAGCCTAAATGCCCATCAACTGACAAATGGATAAAGAAGATGTGGTTTATATATACAATGGAATACTACTTGGCAATGAGAAAGAAATCTGGCCATTTGCAGCAACGTGGACAGAACTGGAGGGTATTATGCTACGTGAAATAAGTCAGTCAGAGAAAGACAGATACCTTATGTTTTCACTCATATGTGGATCTTGAGAAACTTAACAAAGACCATGGGGGAGGGGAAGGGGGACAAAAGTTACAGAGAGGGAGGAGGGCAAACCATAAGAGACTCTTGGATACTGAGAGCAAACTGAGGGTTGATGGGGGGGTTGGGGGAGAGGGGAAAGTGGGTGATGAGCATGGAGAAGGGCACTTGTCGGGATGAACACTGGGTTTTGTATGGAAACCAATTTGACAATATATTATTTTTTTGACAATATGTTATTAAAAAAATCATTTATAGAAAGAAAAGAGAGAGAACAAAAAAGGAGACCAAAAAAAAAAAAGATAAATTCTATAGTGCTCCACAGAAGTTGGACAGGAGTTTCTCTACTAGTTACCTTGGTAAAGAAGAGTGGGAGACTGTACGATTACCAGATGAGTTACATCCATGTAAATATGCAGACTGGAAAGTGCAGTCCAAAATACAGCTTTGCTTTAGAGTTGTGTTTTCCTTGTTCAATTGTACCTAAATGGATCCAAAACTTCCTTGGTCCTTCTCTTTTCTTTGAGTGCTAAGTGAATGTCATCTGGAAACATATGTTTCAACTTAGTATCTGTGCATTCTACCTGTCTAAAATTAGAATCTCTTTTAATATTAATACATCTTATTTGCTAAGAAAAGAATAGTAATTTAAGTGGTTGTCTTTGTGGGGGAAAAAAAATTAATTCCCTTGGCCTTGGCTTAGAGTCCTTTGTTCCCCGCCTGCTGGAAATTAATTTAAGTCATTCATTTATTTAATTGAGCAAGTTAGAAGATTTTAAAAAAGTAATTTATCCAATAAAATCATAGGCTAATGGCCCCTATGAAATGCTAAGAATGCTAGCAGTGTTTAAGCTTTTTGCAAATAGTTGTGGAAAGGGTTTATGGGAGTAGATTAGATTTCATTTTAAAGTGCATTAAACGACGGGGCGCCTGGGTGGCTCAGTCGGTTAAGTGTTCAATTCTTGATTTCCGCTCAGGTCATGATCTCTCAGTTTGTATGACTGAGCCCCGTGTCGGGCTCTGTGCTGACAGTGCGGAGCCTACTTGGGATTCTCTCTCTCCTGCCCCTCCCCTGCTCTCTCTCTCTCTCTCTCTCAAAAGTAAATAAACATAAAAAAATAAAAATAAAGTGCATTAAGTGACAAACAAACATGAACAATTCACCTTGTAACTTTCTAAGTACCTTAGGTGAATGAAAATAGGAGTTATATATTGGAGTAGTAATAAAGTCTCAGAGCTATGGTTAAGTATGTTATTTTAGTGCATCTACTGGAGAGGAATAAAATGTGTTTTAAAATAATATAAGGTCCAAGATTTCAGATTTTTTATGTGAGCTACAGTTCATATAAATCATCAGTTATTTCCCCCTTGGGATTGTTTTCTTGCTTAATCAATGGAATACACAGTTATGCATTATAAGAAAAAGTTAATATGACACAATTCAAGTGGTAATTCCCTATAGTGAGAAAAGTTCCCGGGATGTTCTAAATTGGAACGGGTCCTATCGCAGCACCATCCAATAGAAATCTAACGTAAGCGATATATGTCAATCTAAGTTTCCAATTTTCTTTAACCCAGCACCTCCAAAATGTTATCATTTCAACATGTAATTAATATAAAAATCTCAATAGGGTATTTTCCCATTTTTTTCTAATGTTGTTGAGGTCTGGTGTGTGTGTCATTCTTGGCAACACATCTCGGTTCAGACTAGCTCCATTTCTTGGCCTCGGGAGCCCAAGCGGTGAGTGGCTACGATGTTGGACAGCACAGCTCTAGACCAAAGGCTTACTTGGGGCCAAACAGGTAAGAAAAGGGAGACAGAGGCCAAATGGGGCCTGTGGCAAGCCGCAACTCTTCTAAGATGTTCGGAACTGCTCTCAGCTCAGCTGGTCCCTACCGTAGCCCTAGTTTTTAAGGAAACTGCCAGGTTTTCTGAGGTTTTTAGGGAAGCCAGAAATCCAGAGCCCTGCAGGCAATTTCTTGATTTTTAAGTGTCGGCAACAAATTCAAAACTTTTAAAACAGTATATAGGCCAGGCCCTCAGGTTGCCAGTTTGTGGCCTCTGTTCCCAGCATTTCAAATTTTAAAGCCTGCGAGGTTCTCTGGCTCACGCAACATGCTGTGTTAGGTTTGGTTAAGGACAATAAAGGATTCCCCTTTTGCACAAATGCAGACGTGTTCGAACATGTTTCTAAATGCATGGACTGTGTCCCATGTAAGAGTCCACCCAGTGGTTGCTCTCCCCACCTGAGTTAGTGCATTCGAGAAAGAAAATCTCACGTGTTCAGAGAACCTAGAGTTGCAGAGGCTTCGTGATAAAGCATTTCATCGCTCTGGCTCCACTCCCTGGGTTTTTAAACATTCACCCCCCTTGTAACTATTTGCTCGGAGTCCCTCTCCCATGGCAGAGTGCAGGCTACTGGAGAACAGGCAGCATCTGGCTTGTCCCTTGCTGTCGCCCCAGCATCTGGTATATGGAGGACCTCATGGCAACTGTTTACGGAAAGGCTGCCTAAGTAAATAAGTCACTTCAAACCCAAGGAGGAAGTATTGCGGAGGATATAGAAAAGTTAGAACCCTCACGCACTGCTGGTGACCATGTTGTCGCCACTACGGAAAACAGTCTGACAGTTCCTCAAAAAATTAAAAATAGAATTATCATATGATCCTGCACTTCCACTTCTGGGTATACACCCCCCATAATTGAAAGTAGGGACATGAAGAGACATTTGCATACGCCTATTCATAGCAGCCTTAATCACAGTAGGCAAAAGGCGGAAGCCATCTAACTGTCCATTGATGAATAGCCGAACAAAATGTGATACAGACATACAATGGACTATGATTCAGACTTAAAAAGGAAGGAAATCCTGTCATATGCTACAAGGTGGATGAAACTTGAAGACATTATGCTAAGTGAAATAAGCCGGTCACAACAGGACAGATGCCGTATGATTCCACTCATATAAGGTGCCTGGAGCACTCAAGCTCATTGAGATCGACCGGTGGTTACCAGGGGCTGGGGAGTAGGAGGGGGCGGGGAGTCAGCGTTTAAGGGGTACAGAGGTTCAGTTTTGCAACAGAAAAAGAGTTCTGCGGATGGCTGGTGGTGATGGTTGCACAAAAATGTGAAGGTACTTAATGCCACTGAACTAACTACATGCTTAAAAATAGTTAAAATGGTAAATTTTGTTGTGTATATTTTAACACAATTAAAAATGCATAATTTTTAAAAATTCAGGAAGGCCAAGAGACTTATCCAAGGTCATGATATTCTGCCCTGGATCTGTTTAAACTCTCCCAGACAACTAGTAGTATTTTTTGAGGTCGTGTTTTTTGAAGATCTTAAAGCTGGGAGCCAGCAGACCTCGATGTTAATAAGTCATCGGATACCTTAGTACCTCACTTCCCACACATGTGTGGTCCTGTCTCCCTGAAAACAACTTACCAGTAGGTTAAGATGATGAGATGAAGTATGTGTGAGAAAGGCTAGGCACTAGATTAATGGCTGAATTCATTATGCTCCGGGGACTTAACGTATGTGATACATTAAGGAGTTAAGGACTTAACGTATTCTTGAGATAGAAACTTCCCAGTCATCTAGCAAATAGGTACGAACCTTGTTGAACTGATGCCCCAGCACGATCATTCTCCAGTTCAGTTAAAATGGTGGACTGAATATAAAAGTTTACCTCCGTCACTGAGCAGATTTTTTACCTCGTTGCCTTTGTGACAATGACGATGTTATTTCAGAGCAGCCTTCCTTGTGGGCTGAAATGCCCTTGGAGTCAGATTCTTCTTCTCTTCCTCTCACAGTAAAGTGAGGTGGGGAGACAAGCCCACGTGCAACAGGATGTCTAGTCTCAAGACGCAGCACCACACCCCAAAGCACAGCTTCTGCAAGTGACCTTTCGTGGCTCACTTCAAGTGACAAGTGAGCTACGTGAATGTCTGTTGCACAGAGTAGCCTGATTTCAGCTCTTAGAGAAGAAGGCGTAAGCATTTTAATATTTTCCCTCTTTAGAGATTTGCTTTATTAGGAAAGGAAGCTCTCAGTTTCTGTCACATGCTGTATCACATCTCATTGTCCAAGAGGACACTCTCCTGAAGCTGAGAAAACACACAAGATTTCATGCTAGTTCTAACTCACCAGATGGCCCGGTTTACCCACCGTTGTGTTTGAAAATGAACACAGTTAAATGCCTTGCCTGTTTTGCTACTCACAGATAGGTTCTTCCTATAGTCCCAAGAGCTTGCAGTCACATCTTGTACTAAAATACGTTCAAGACTGATGAAAGGAGGTATGCCTGGATGGCTCAAACAGTTAAGCGTCTGACTTTGGCTCAGGTCATGATATTATGGTTTGTGAGTTCGAGTCCCGTGTTGGCCTCTGTGTTGTCAGCTCAGAGCCTGGAACCTGCTTCAGATTCTCTCTCTCTCTCTCTCTCTCTCTCTCTCTCTCTCTCTCTCTTTGCCCCTCCCCTGTTCGCACTCTGTCTTTCTCTCTCTAAAAAATAAAGTAAAACATTTAAGAAAATTAAAAAGAAAAAGATTGATGAAAGGAGTTGAATGCAGAAACAAAACCATAAAAATAGAAAAGAAAACAGGTGAAAAGTAAATCTTAGTTTGGGGAAAAGTCTATCAAGATATTAAAGCAAAGAAAAATAATCGCAGGGGCGCCTAGGTGGCTCAGTCAGTTAAGTGTCGGACTTCTGCTCAGGTCATGATCTCACAGCTCGTGGGTTCGAGCCTCGCGTCGGGCACTGTGCTGACAGCTCAGAGCCTGGAGCCTGCTTCGGATTCTGTGTCTCCCTCTCTCTCTCTCTGCCCCAACCCCACTGGCACTCACTCTCTCTCTCTCTCTCAAAAATAAATAAAACATTAAAAAAAATAATTGCAAAAGAAAAGTTGGTACATTTAACTACAATTTCTGCATATCAAAAATATGATAAAATGGAAGCAACACATTAGGAAAATATATGTAACAAATGTGATAGGCAAAGGGTTAATCTGCAAATAAATGTCTCTAATCAACTTTTTAAAAACTTTACTATCCCAATACAATAATGGACAAGAGAAATTATTTTTCCCTACAAAAGAAGAAATATAAATGGCTAGTGTGAAAAAAGTTGTCCTCTTTAGTGATTAAAGAAACACATACTACACTGAGATGAAGACTGTTTCTACTTATTGGCAATCTTTTTTTTTTTTACAAGATAACCCTCAGTATTGGCATGCACATCCCGCTGAGAAGAATAGAAGCGGATGTGGTCTTTCTGGGAAGTTATTTAGCAGTGCCCCCTAAGAGCTTTAAATGTGATCATACACATTGACTCAGGACATAATTAGAAAAACCAAAAAAAAAAAAAAAGATACATAAGGATGTTAAGTGCAACATTGTTAGTAGTGGTGAAAAATTGAACATAAATGAACAACAGGGAATTATTTATATAAATTATGGTTCACCAATGATGGCAGTAATGCTGACATTAAAAACTGGGAGTCCAAAGAATATTGATTGAAATCTTCCGTGTGTATTGTGCACGATTATATAATGTGTAATTGTGTACATGTGTACAATTGATTACTGTTGCAGATACCAATATGCACCGTGGCAAATCTGTACGTATGCACTGAAAATCAGCAATATGTTAGTAACTGTTATCTCTGGATGTCCGGATCACAAATAATTTCAATTTCAATTTTCTTAAAACTCCTCTGCCTGTTGGAAGTTTTCTACAATAAAAAGATACCATTTCTTTAAACGGAAAGTAAATTTTTAAAATGAAATTGCTACCAAAACAGACTTACTATGAAGCAAATGCTTCATTTTTTCTCCATAGACTCTTGCGTTTGCAGTTAAAGACTCCAGCTTGTCTCCCGTGTCCATCGGCTCACCAAATCGTGTAGTCTTAATCTGCAGACTTCCTAGACCTGGCCCTTCCTTTCCACTCTCCCAGTCGGCCCTCTAGTTTGGTGTAGGTCTTCATTAATTATTGCCCTTTGACCCTCTGTTGCCCTGGGTTTTGAATACCAATCCCAGACCTGGCATCCACCATTTTCAGTGGTGTGCCTGTAACCTGGCTTTCTCACGTTCATCCTCAGACTCCCCTATGCATGTCAAACACTGTCCCCTCGTGCACCTGTGCTTTCACACCTCTATGATGTTCCTTCTACTAGCAACAGACTTTCCTCAAGCCTTCATTCAGTAGGCATTTGCTGAACAATTTTCATGTGCCAGGCAATTGGGGGCCCAAAAACGAATTAATCACAGACCTCTGCCTTAGAGAGGTTCGCAGTCAACCTGGAGAAACAGACAAATATACAACTAGTTATATTTTGTATAATAAGTACTAGTTATGGTTAAATATATTACCCGGTGGTGGAAGTGGGATTCGAATCCAGGTCGACCTGCCTCCAAAGCCATTTTGCTTTAAGGTAAGGAGAGATCAAAGCAATTGCAGTGATCTGATATGGCTGGCACCAGGGTATGTGTTGGAGAGGGACAGGATATGGAGCTACAGAATGTCTGTGGATGGCACGCTGAGGGCCTAAAACCTAACCCTATTTATAACGAGAGTAACAATAAGTAATAACTCATAACTTGGTTCCATGCTCTGTTCTAAGTGTTTTGCACATACTAGCTCAGTTAATCCTCACGGCGACTTTATGATGGAAAATAACTGTATCTTTTTATAGATAAACTGAGGCACAGAAAGATTAAGTGATTCACACAATGTCACATTGTGGGTTCAGAGTCTGAGATCTTTACTACTGTGCTTTAATAATTTATGTGCTCAGTCGTCTTGTCTCCGCAAGCAGATTACAAACCATAAAAGGTCAGAGACTGTCGTAGGCACTTTGTATCCCTAGCAGAACTCTATGCATGGACACCAGGAAATTGGAATGGAATTGAATTAAACAAAGAACCTCCAAAGTCTCCTGTGAAGTACTCATACTTGCTTTGAGAATTATGCAGACCTATGTTGTTGGGCGAAAGTTGGAGAAAAAGCAAGTGACTGTTTACTCCACCATCCGAACTCAACATCGTGTGTCCTTCAGAAGCAGGTAACGAATCTCTGTTGGCTGCAATCGTGCTGTGTGGTCTCCACCTCTCAAAGTCAGGATCTCCTCAATTTGGAAGCTGTCACCTTACTGAACCTCCCACTGGTTTCAAACTGTAACTTGACTGAAAGGCACTTAGAATATGATTCCAGAATGTGAGAGGCGCTAGCTTTTTAAATTCACTTGTTCTAAGCCTGTAGCTTTTTAGGGGGAGAGAGTGAGCCTTGCTGGTTCAGATTCCAGCATAATAGAGTCATATGTGTAAGCTTAAAGAGGATGCTATGCAAATGAACACTTGTTTCCTGTTTGAGCCAAAGACAGAGCACTATGCCTATAACGAGTCTTCTATTTTACGTTATGGGAATCGGTTGGCTCACCTGTGCAGCCGCGATAGGAATGTCACCGAAGACCGACATGCCTGTGCACACAAAGGGTGGAATATGTGAAGCCTCTTCTCTCCCCCCCCCACCCCCTCACCCTCACATGAGGGAGGAGCGAGCTGCCATGAGGTCATGTAAGGACACGCAGCACTTCTCATTCCAACCATAGCTTCGCGTTTGCTTTAAAGGAATGAAGCAGGAGGGTGGAGGGAAGAGATGGGAAGAGCGACATCACACGCTCACCCTCTCATACCTCAGCCTTTTCATGGCTTTCCCTGTCACAGCCCTACCCCACCCCACAAATCAAAATCAGCCTTGGCCTTTGAGGCCAGGTTCAACAAAGCCTTCTTGTATAACAGCAATGGCAGCTAATGTTAATTGAACACACTTGCCAGGTGCAAGATGCTGTTCTATCGGGAGATCAGCGCATGTAACGTTCCAAGCGGTGCATTCACTGTTCCTGTCTACGTTTACCGACTGCAGCCGCTGAGGTGCAGAGAAGTTTAGTGAGTCGCCTGGGATGGGAGAGCAGACTCAGATCCATGCCGTGTTACTCCAAAGCCCAGGCTTGTGGCCTTTGTGCTGCATTTCCTTGGCCATGAAACTTCTGATCTTCAAATTCTCCTTGCCTCCACTTCCAGCTAGAAATCATGTATCCTTCTAACAAATGCTCACGGTGCTGTATCTGTGTTTCTTTTATGGGACTTAGCAGTGTTAACACCCTGTGATCATTATTTATATGAAGTCTTCACTTTTCCTATTAAATTGGGAGCACGGAGGCCAAGTCTGTTTCTTATTTGGCATATTTTCCACCGCACCCGACGTAATGTGTGGCACCCACAGGCAAGAATGAGGAAGGTTGTTTCTGATCAGATTTGACCTTTCTGAGCACCTGCACCTTGACAGGACTTTGGGAATCTAGGAAACCACTTGCAGCAATACTTCAGCTGGTTTTCCTTAAGAAAAGTAAAGATTAACCTGAAGAAGCTTGAATCGTGGTTTTACTCACAAAAATGAGAATGGGCTTAAGAATCCACTTCGATGGAAAACATTTCATTCTTTAAAAAAAAATTCTGTTCTTCCTGTTATTGGTAGTTCTGAACCTTAGCTATTGTTTTTTTTTCCAATGGGTTAAAGAGTACATAAATTGTTGAGAAAAATAGGACACAGGACTTAGGTATTGGCAGTTTTTTCCATTTTCACTTCTGTGTGAATTTTTAATATAAATGTGGGGATGTAAAGCATTAATGCAAGTGAAAATGTTTCGGTGAACAAGTTTCAGCAATTCAGCTTTATAACAATTATAAATAAATCTGTTCAATTTTTTCTGGACAATGCCAGTATTTGGATTTGTTTTAACAAGTAAATTTCTCATTGATGCCAAAAAAAAAAAAAAAAAAAAAAAAACAGGCAAATCATACACCATCGTCTACCCTACAGTGCTTTTCCCTCAATAACCCTGGTTCCTTGCTGTCCTGGCATGGTTCAGAGGTCAGTAGCATCCCAGTACTCCTCAGAGCTTCTTCTCGTGTATGGTTCAGATGTGCTGATCCTTTCTGTGCCTCTCATTTGTTTAGTGACAGAGTGGAAGCTTCCTTGGATCCTCCGTGGCAGGCTGCAGAGACACCCCCAACTCACGATGCTTCAAATTTAGACATTAAAGGATCTAGTTGTCATTAACTGTACTTTGAAGTTCTTCTATTGTTTAAACGTAGTCACGTGGTTTCAAACATTCTGGGAAGTACCTGCTGCAGCTGTTTATTATGCCAGGAATGCATTCTCTCTCTCTCTCTCTCTCTCTCTCTCTCTCTCTCTCTCTCTCTCTCTCTGTCATCTTCTTCTTGGGCTGTGACAAATGAGAAGGGTCTTCGGTTCATACCCTCATCCAGTTCTGGGCAGAAGAGACCTGTTTTGAGGGTGACGCCGGCCCTGTCATTCCTCCCATGTTCCACTCTTAAACATCTTTCTGGATGCATTATTAAAGATTTTGGGGGTTTTCTCTTTAACCTTTCCAAAATCACCAGTTTCTAAGCTATACTGGCACAGCATTTTGTTCATAATTCCGCACAAGCACTGATCAATAAATGACCCAGTGGGGGATGGGGGGGTGCAGAGAAGAGGAAGAGAGGAACTAGTGGGCCCAGGCTCGCTAGTACGAGCAATGCCGCCCCCTCTCCTCAGAGCACGGGCTGAACAGGATGTACAGTCACAGCACCATCATCTTTGCTGATGTGAATAAATCACAAAGGTGCTCACGGCTGGCCCGAGGTGAGGTTTGATGTCTGTGCTGCCTGCCATGGAGGAAAATCCCCAGCTGGCCCAGATGTCGCTGCCACCGCCCCCGACCCCCTCCGTCAGCATAGCAGGAATTCTAGCAAATCCTTAATGTTGCGCCCGCACCTGTGACAGCCACATACTATTCCCTCAAAAGGAAACAGATACTGCTCCGTCTGTGTTCGAGTTGTTTCAAAAGCTGGAGACAAAGAAGTGACCAAAGCCAGACTGCTTGAGCCCCCGGAGTGACAAATTCTTGCTCTTGCTGCCATGGCCTGAGGGAACTGAATACCCTGCCCCTCCCTTGGAGATGAGGTTCTGGCAGAGCTCCTCAACCCCGCGGGTCCTGCTGCTCCATTCACTGCCTTGGCTGAAGACACAGGTATGGCCTTGCCGTTAGCTGAGGTCCGAAGACACGGAAAAGTGACAGTCTCCCTCCCGGTGTTGCCACAAGCCCGGGCCCTGCTGGTTCACCCAAGCTGTCGGGGCTCCTCGGGGGGTAAGAATAGATGTCCCTTCCCTCAGAGCTGCACTCTGTCCTGAAAGCTCCAGTGGCACAGCTATCTCGTTTCACTCGCACAACCTGAGAGCACCACCCTGATGGAGCCAACTGCCACCATCTGCTTTGGATCAGATTCTAGAATAAGTCACTTCGTGGACAAAGACCAATATCCCGTCAGTGTCCAGTGCTTGGTGCCGAGGCAGTTCTACTGGCTCTGTCGGCTCCTAGCTTCCAGAGGCTTCCTCTCCCAGACACCTCTGTTCTTTTTTCCATCTAGTCTCAATCAAGGCACTGTCACCAGACAAATGCCCTCTCCCTCTCCCTCTCTCTCTTTCTCTCTCTCATCTTGCTTCTTTGGCTGTGACAAACGAGAAGGGTCTTAAGAACTTTGAATCTGAAAGGGAAGTGGCTAGGGTTCAGCTTCCTTTATGCCAAGAAGGCCTTTCAGCTTCCAGGTAAACTAGTGGGTACCATGAGCTTACATGGAAGACAAGCCCCGCTGGAGTCCCACCTAGGGACATGAGGCTCCAGACGTTGGCAGGCAGAAGAGAGGTCGAGGTTCCTCCACCCACCTGCAGGGTCTGAGCCTAGGCCTTGGTTTTACCCAGCTGTACAGTCACGTACACAATTATCTTCTCGCCTGTAAATAGAGGAGGGAATCTTCTAGTAACTGGTGCCACGGGTTTCTTCCCAGCAGGTTAACTTTTATTTCTGTCCATCTCTTTTAATTTGGGAATGTATTATTGATGTACATTTCATGAGTAAATACTTACAAAAAATATTTTAAGTTGTTTTTATATATATAAAAGCTTTATAAACCTTTTCTGGAGCATGAACCATGTCATAATTGAATATAAATCTGTGTGTATGTGCATGTGTATACAGATCCCCCATTCACGTGCATCCTGTGTGTCCTGGGGCTCTGTGGGAAAGGCATGTCCCATCATGGGCTGCAGCCAAGCGAAGGTTGAAAGTTGGCACTCAGGAGATACACCCCCCCACTCCCACGGCCCCCTCTGAGCCACCACCTCCGTCGCATCACCTTGGCTCCTGTGCATCCTGCCACTTCCAAATGCTCTTTTCTTTTTGAGAGAGGGAGAGAGACAGAGAGTGCACGTGTGCGCCCTCAAGCCGGGGAGGGGCAGAGAGAGAAGGGGGACAGAGGATCTGAAGCAGGCTCTGTGCCGACAGCAGCGAGCCCAACGTGGGGCTCAAACTGACGAACCGTGAGATCAGAATCTGAGCTGAAGTCAGACACTTAACCGACCGGGCCACCCAAGTGCCCCTCCTGTTGCTGTTTTAAAGTGTTGTTCCTTTAATGCGGTATTTCTGCTACTCAAAATGCATGCGTATACCAGTGCATAATGCGTACCTGTGCTTTGGTGCATCAGCCTTGCCTGAGTAAAGTTGCGGGACCAAATCTTTTGCAGATAGCCATCTGCCTACGTACTAATTGAGGCAAGTCAACATGGGAGAGCCCTTTCAAACGCTTAGGATGTTGCAGAGTGGCCATTTTAGCTACCGAATTCCTCGTGTGGGGGTTCAGTGGACACAGGAGTTCCGTGGCACCAGTGAGCAAACCATGGAATGCTTGGAAAATGAGCAGACAGTTAAGCCCCCACTAAGCGCCAGGCGCTCAAGCATCTGACCCTGCTGCCAGCTGCTGCTGGCCGGCGTGCACGAATGAAAGGCTACCAGAGCCTCCCGTTAGACGCCAGCCCTCATTTCAGTGCCCAGAACATTTGGAAAACATCGCTATCAGATAGGGCAATTCATTTCCTTCAGACAGGACACGGAGTTGAAAGGAGGTTAAATGAAAAGAAGCACAACAGTGCGGGCTCCCAGGCCTTCCTTTTGTGCGTACATATTAATAGACACTTGCATAAAAGCTATATAGCTTTGTAATGTCTTGTGATAGGGGTAGGACTTCGGGCGGGGCGAGCGTTGTTCATTCTCCATTTGCTTGTGTTTGGTTGCTCAGCGTATTTCTGGTCCTGGGATGACAGTGCGAGAATCCGATGCGATTCAACAGGTAGGAGCAGGTGAAAATGTGTCTCCTTGCGATTTGGATTTCTTGTCAAGTCCCCTCCTGGGCTCTTGAAATATAAAAGGAAGACAGTACATTTTTACATAATTTTCTAAGTTTATTTATTTGAGAGAGATAGAGTCGGGGCAGGGGGGCAGAGAGAGAGGGAGGGAGAGAGAGAATCCCAAGCAGCCTCTGCACTGTCAGCACAGAGCTGATATGGGGCTGGAACTCACAAACTGGGAGATCACGACCTGAGCTGAAACCAAGAGTCAGATGCTTAACCGACGGAGCCACCCAGGTGCCCTGGAAGATAGTACATTTTTAAAGACACTTTCCATACTTTTGCTCAAGGAATAAAACAGAACTCGATTTAGCTGGGGGTTGAGGAGGTGCAGGCTTTACGTCTCTAATGCATCAAAAGCACTGCTTGTTTATCTAAGACTAAATGTTGAGAGTAAAAATTCCTGTAAGAGGGGCTTAGTTTATAGGAGAAGGTGAGGCAGGAGGATTGGTGCTGTGCTCAGTCGCTAAGCTCTGTGAGACACATTTTCTGCCCGTGTAACACGTCTTACTTACAAAGCAGCTGGAAGTATGCATGAGATACACACACGACAATGTTCTGATCCCAGCCCTCACCGCTTTTTAATTGCCTTTCTATTGTCTTTTTATTGCCTAATTAACAATCCCATACAACGCGTGTAAATTGGCATAAAGCCATTCTGCCCGTAACATGCTTCTCTATGATTAGTAGCAGGGAACCACACCGTAACATCGCCTGGTATGCTGTCCAGCTCATCACTGGCTCCCTGGAGACTCCCTAGTGCCTGTCACATAGGAACGGCCTGTAAATTAGCTTTTCTAATCTTAGGCACCTATCAATTATTCACCAGCCTGGCTCCTCTTGTACATTATCTTATAGACCTCACCCTGGCAACCTTGCACCTCATTTCTAAATCTTGCTCTGAAACCGATACCTTAATATTAGGTTTCTGCAGCTTTACGTTCTTCTATATGTCAGCTGATTCTGAAAGTGTCCTTTCTTCTTCTTCTTCTTCTTCTTCTTCTTCTTCTTCTTCTTCTTCTTCTTCCTTTACCTATAGAAAACTTTCTGTGAAGGTTAAGAAATCAAGGCTATCGCTTTCCACTTTTCAGTATCGATTATGAGATCATACTTCTGATAAATCAGTCATTGAGCTTTTGAGAGAAAACACACAGGCAAGAACTTTTGCTTTGTTTTTTATATACTACCTTGCTTGCAGTGTTAAATGAGAGAGTATAAATTGTGTTCACTGCTCTTTTCAAATAAGTGCAATTCAAAATTACCTGCATTACATTATTCCTTTTCATTGCAGAAGGAGAAAATTGCATATATCAGGTTCCTAATACTTGTATATGTAAAACATAATCTGTAATATTAAGTCCATGATTGCCAGAAAAGATAACATAGAGAAATTTGTTCTTTTTATAATTTTTATTTATTTATTTATTTTTTACTATGAGCACAAGCAAAAGAAACAACCATGTTGAGGCGGGAACTACATAATGTCATTAATCGGTCGTCCTAACGGGATAGCCAATTATCATCTTGAGTGCCTCACATACAAGAACTAACTGGTGGCTCCTGGAGAGAGTTTGCCAGCTCAGAAAAGAAACAGAGATTACAATTATAATATTAATAGTCTTAATAAGCATGTGTACACTATCTTTGGGGTGGACTGGTGCCCCTTGGTCCGTGCTGAGCCATCAGTATCGACTGAATGACTTTCACTTTGTAGTCGTGCAAATTAGACGGGAGATGATTTCTCATGAGGAAAATAGCATTCTCAGAGAGATGTCAGAACAACACAACCAGACACGCTCCATATTTATTAACGTGTCTAAAGATGGGCCCGTGAGTGCTGCCCATCAGTGGTATTGCCGCGAAGTCCCAAGTCAGACCCACAGGAACTGATACAGCCTGGGCCGGGGGACAGGAAATGAGCTACAGTAAGGAGACTTCACAGCCTGAATGACCAGGTATGGCAAATGGTGATATTTTAAAGAACAATTTAGGGTTTAAGTAAATCAAGGATCCAGTGAAGGAAATTAATGATACCCCAGTTCAATACCATGGAACATTTTGCCCATAGTCCTGACATTACAGCAAATACAGTACATTCTAAAGCTTCTTTGGTGCCATATTGTGATATTACAGGACACTTTTACGTCGCTCTTGGAGAGAGAAGATGATATTAAGCAAAATAGTTGGAAACATTTCCACTTCTGTTTGTATTGGGACTTTATTTTTTTAGAGCAGTTTTGGGTTCACAGCAAAATTGAGAAGGTACAGAGATTTCCCACCTACCCCCTGCCCTCATACGTGCTTAGCCGCCCCCATTATCAAAATCCCCATTTCTACTAATTTTCATGAGTGTCCAAATCTTTCTAATTTTTGTTGAGTTTTTCATGTTAAGAAATACCCATATATTTAGTAAGTGTGTTTCTTTTAACACACTTGGTTGTAAGCCAAGAACTGTACTAGGGCATGGGCTATTGATCCCAGTATAGTGCTCATTACATAGAAGACTTAACATTTAGTGAATAACTTGACAGAAGATGAATAATGCGTCCTTGAGAAACTTGACAAACTCACAATCTAATAGTTGGGTCAGGGTGGAGGAGAAAAGCATATGAATTTTAAAATCATAGTGAAGTAAGGTGTACAGTTATAACAGATGTCAGAAAGTACCAGGAAAGTGAGTGGCAAATGAAAACATCTCCAGAAAATATAAAAATCACGAAGAGATACCACTTTTTATTGGCATTTGCAACCACAAAACTTCACTTCCAGGGGCACTCAAAGTTATAGCAAGTTACATTTGTAGGAAAAAAAAATTAAAATGAAGCATGTTAAATGTGATCGTCCCAGAAACGACAATTAGAACAAAGGATTTTGCATTTTTAAGCAAGGTCTTAATACCCAATATTTTTCAAATAATGGGCACCATATCTCATCAACCAGTTACCCCTGTAATGTATGTACCTTCTTACTGTACAGATTAAGCTTCCTTATATATGAAACTATACTTACTATGATACTATTTTATGCTCAGTTCTCACCTTTATCATTATTGCTGTATTTATTACAGTTATTCAAAAGGTCAAATAATTCATGGGGTGGTAGAACTGAGTTTAAGTAATGATGTGCATCTTTAAGCAGGGTTTTGGAAGTATTTAGGATTTCTCGATGGCTAGTTTGAGAAACTCATTTAGGGAGTACTGTATTTTATTTTTCCCACTCATTCTCATCTTTAACTGTTATAGAGCAGGCATACAAATTAGGACCCCAGTATCAATCTCTCAGTATTTGGAGACAAATCCTCTCTATTGGTAGAGGTGGGGGGTGGGGGGGCATCTTATCTACAACAACTCTTTTAAATTGAACTCCAACAAAATGTGTAACCCAACAAATGCAACTTCTCATTCCAGTTTTATTATTTATGCTTTATTTGCAACAGCATCACTTCCTAGTGTTTTACTGGCTTAAAAAAAAGAAAACTTTCATGTTTTATTTATTCGAGAGAGAGAGAGAGAGAGAGGGAGGGAATGAGCGGGGGAGGAGCAGAGCAAGAGAGGGACACAGAATCCGAAGCGGGCTCCAGGCTCAGAGCGGTCAGCCCAGAGCCTGACGCGGGGCTCGAACTCACCAACCGTGAGATCATGACCTGAGCCGAAGTCGGACGCCCAACCGACTGAGCCACCCAGGCGCCCCTGTGTTTTGCTGGCTTTGTTACAAATATCTCATATCTTCATTGAAACAGACCTGGGTTTGAGTCGGATCCCAGCTTACTGACTGTAACGTTTCACAGTTTATATCTCAAAACCCCAGTGCCCCCTTCTGTAAAATGCAAATAATAAGATTTTGTGGGTAATAAAGGAATGAACTGATCCTCACGATGCACAGCGCAGTGTCTTGCACGCGGCATACAGTTTGTAAATGTTGGCAACGGGCCTTGCACAGACAAGTGCCTGAAGCCACATAGTGCATGGCCTCCATGGCTCTCTGTGGCCACACTGGTTCCTTGTTGTTGCTATAGTTACATCTGTGGGGAAGAGTTTTCTGAGTTCAAAATACTAGGCTCACCTATAGACTTAGACTGTGACCTTGTTTTAAGTTGGAACTTTAATAGAAAACTAGAAAGACAAATGTGAGGGACGTTGAGGAGTGGGAGAGCCCTCTCTGAAATATTCTCAAAGATTGGGTTCTTAAAAGACGGGCTAGAGGAAGGGGTGTTCAAGTCAGGGAGAGTGGTTCACGCTCACTCAAGTGAAGGTTTAAATGGGGTTTCGTGCCAAGCTTGAAGGAAAAGTGCCTTTGTGTAATTTTGACTGGAGGAACATCAGAAGATAACCAGCCTCGTAGAATGACAAGTGACAGGCTTGTTGTGAGGGGAGCCTGGGACCTTCCCTTCAGAACGTGTCTTCATTCAGAAGAAGGCACACATCTGAAATGACTGTCAACTGGACAAGCCCCCCAACCGCCACCCCACCCCAGGCTCCTGGTCCTTGACCACAGCCCCCTGCAGACCCTAGATGCCCCACTGTGGGACTCTGACTGTTGTGGTAAGAACAGTGCCCCAGGCACAGGCGGAAGCGGGGCTGTCTGGGTTTACTCAACAGCCCTGGGAGTAAGAACTTTTTTCCCATCCTCAAAACAGGACTCCACCCTCAGAATAAAGCAGACTTCATAGCTGCCTAACTAAGTAGCCCCATGGGGTTTCTGGGAGCTAAAAAACCACAGCAGGGCTTTTCTCCTGACTGGGCAAGTCTCTGAGACAAGAAAAAGCGATCAATTTAGACCACAAGCTTTGACCTTGTGAATAGAAGGAGAATGGTATAAATAAAGAAACATAAAGTGGAGGAAACTCATAACGAGCAGAAAAATTATAGGCTTTAACCCACTGACACCTATGACCAGAAATTATTTTTTTTTTTTAGTACCTTAAAAACAAATACTGGACAGTTTAAATCTTTACCCTGGCTATCATTACTTTTATTTGTTTTATGTGTAATGCAAATGATTAGGAACTGGTAAACAACGTATACTATTTTGACGTCTTGCCCATTTATGGCTTGCTTTGTACAGACAGTAGGGGAGGTCCTGCATCCCCTACTCGGAATGTATCGGTTTCCTAAGGCTGATGCAACAAATTGCCACAAATTTAGTGGCTTATGGCAACACAGCTCTATTGTCTTCCGTGTCTGGAGATCAGAAGTCTAAAATGGGTCGGCATGGCTGCATTCCTTCTGGAGAATCTAGAAGAAAATCCTTTCTTTGCCTTTTCCGGCTGCCAGAGGCTGCATTTCTTGGCTCACGGCCCTGCACACTGTGACCTCTGCTTCCATGGTCACATCTCCCTCTCAGACTCCAATCTCCCTGTCTCCTTCTTCTAGGGACTCTTGTGATTGTACTCAGGGCCCACCCAGAAAGTTCAGGATATTCTCTCCATCTCAAGACCTTTGCCTTAATCCCATCTGCAGAGTCCCTTTTGCTACGCAACGTAACATAATCACACGGGTTCCTGGGGTCAGGACGCGGGCATCTCTGAGGGGCCATTATTCAGCTCCCCACCGCGAGGCTTTGGAGCGTGTCGGACCAACAACCTACATGGAAATCCGTCAGTGGAGAGAATGGCAAAACGTTGCAGGTGGAAGTGGTCACGTGAGGCCAGTTTGTTCCTGTGCAGAATTTTATGGCTCAGTGCATTTCTATGTGAAAGATGACAGTGCAGTCAAGGAGTAGGTTCAGAAAGACGCAATTTCTCCCTTAACATTCTGTCTCTATTTTAGCATGTGGTCCAGACCCTCTTTCCCATCATTCGGCAGCGTGTGCTCGGTTAGTGAGGCTGAGTGAGGGCCCCCTGCCCAGGGGGACCTCCAGGCACTCCAGGCAGACCACTTCCCAGTCAGGTCATTTCCTCTCTGCTGCCGCGTGTCTTCACCTTGTACTTAGCATATAAATTGGTTGTCAGCCCTGTCCCAGCACGGTGACCTGAACGCACGCGTGGGTGAGAGCACATCCTTTTCAAGTACAGCGATGTTTCTCGGGCTTCCTGCTGTGGCTCGCTGTAGATGGTGGCGGGAGCCGCAGGGAGGAAGTTCACGGGAGACAGCTGCCCGCCCAGGAGTCGGGGGCCGAGCCAGCAGTGGCGCCCTCGCTGCGGAGAAGGTCGTCAGGGAGTTGATGGGTGACAGTCCTGCTTACTGACAGTGCCTGCTGGAGCCGCCTGCAGAGAAGAGGCTGGAATCTGACTGCTGGGGCAGATTTCCCGCATTGAGGCAGACGGCAGGACTCACCGTCGAAGCTTTGCCCGCTGGGGTGTGCGGCCCAGGACTTAACGAGTGGGGGGCCCCTGCCGTCCTTGGAAACTGGAAGGTTGGGAATTGCTTAATGATACTCAGCACGGATGCCACCCACGGCTCCTTAGCGGCTGCTGGGGGCTCGCGTGATGGAAGTGCGTGTTGTGGGGCCAGAACCCCAAGGCTGACAGCTTCCACCCCTGCACAAGCACCTGAGCAGTGGAGAGAACTGAGCCGCCCAAGGCCTCCTCTCTCCGTGGATGGAGAGAAAACAACTCGCGTGCCATGCCACATGCTCCGCGAAGGGGATTTGTTGATGGCCAGTTAAAGTGCATGCTTAGTGTTTACTAATGCGCCAGACGCTGCTACTGGCCCTCTACGCGACTTGCATCACGTAATCCTTGGAATTAGTTTTTGAAAGCGCTCCTCTTACTGTATAGACAATGAGTCCAAAGTGATGAAGCCACTTGCCCAAGGCCATACGGCTAATGAGTGGTGAAGTTTCTACCAAACCCAGGCTCTGTTCCCTGCTGCGCCCCACAGAGATGGAATGTGGAATGCTCTGGTGGGAAGCTCTTTTTGTTTTTTAATGTTTATTTGTTTATTTTCAGAGAGAGAGAGAGAGAGAGAGAGAGTGTGAGCATGTGAGCGGTGGAGGGGCAGGGGTGGGGGGGAGAGACAGAGAGAGACAGAGAGGGAGGGAGGGAGGGAGGGAGAGGAAATCCCAACCAGGCTCTGCGCCATCAGGGCACGGCCCGACGGGGGCTAGAACCCATGAACTGTAAGATCATGACCTGAGCTGAGAACCAGGAGTCTGGACACCTAACCAACCGAGCCACGGAGGCACCCCGTGAGATCCTTATGAAAACTTGAACGATAATGCAAACACTTACGAGGGTTCTCCGTACATGAATTCATTCAATCCTCCGAAAAGCCCTAAATGAGGTCCTCTTGTTGTCAGTGAAGGAAGGCAAGCCGGGGAGAGGCTCAGTATCTTGACCAAACGCCTGCACATAGAAAGTAGCACAACTGGGAACAGAAGTGAAGTAGCCTGCTTCTGTTACTCTAAAACAGAAACTGTGTTGCCACTGAAACACAAAGATGACACCCAGTTTATAGATGTTGGAACCAAATGATGGAACTTATTAACACTGTGGAAGGCACCGTAATTGGTACAACACGGAAACGAGTCTAAGAAAGATAAAGTCTCTTTCCTTTTCCCGGGGGCTTGCAGCCCGAGATAGATGGCTTGGATGCAGCCAGTTATAAACTCAGATGACTCTGGGAACTCAGAAGGCAGTGTGACGAGAGACAAAAAGGGGCTCTGGGTTCTGCCCTGCCTTTTTTTTTTTTTTAACGTTTATTTATTTTTGAGACAGAGAGGGAAAGAACATGAATAGGGGATGGGCAGAGAGAGAGAGGAGACACAGAATCCGAAACAGGCTCCAGGCTCTGAGCTGTCAGCACAGAGCCCGACGCGGGGCTCGAACTCACGGACCGCGAGATCATGACCTGAGCTGAAGTCGGACGCTTAACCGACTGAGCCACCCAGGCGCCCCAGCCCTGCCTTTTAAAGAGAGGATGATGCCACACAACACCTCACAGCCTCTCCTCTTCTCACTGCATTTGTTACCTGTGTCTGTAATAGTATCTCCGTGTTCAGAGATACTACTGGTTGGTTACACCACTTCCTGCAGGAAAGGAAAGTCTCAGGAAATGTTGACGGTCATGAGGGTGCAGGCTCAAACTGTAAATGAAGCAAATAATGAGGAATTGGGAAAATAACGCTAATCTTGGTTCCACTGGTGTTTTAAAATCTTAATATTCTGGTTTGGCAAATTAGTTGGCATCGGGAGGGAAGTGCCTTAGGCCCAGGGATCCATGAATAACAATGCAGAGAGGCAGACAGGACCTTGACAAGACTGATCAGAGGCACTGGACCAGAGGGCAGTGAAATGAAGGATGTGAAATAAATTTGGATGGACAATAGGAGTAAGTTCCTTAGAGGCCTTTAACAAAGAAAGTAAGAAATCATTATTAAGTAAGAAAGTTAATTTGGGGCGTCTGGTTGGCTCAGTCGGTTGAGTGTCTGACTTTGGCTCAGGTCATGATCTCGCGGTCCGTGAGTTCGAGCCCCGCGTCAGGCTCTGTGCTGACAGCTCAGAGCCTGGAGCCTGTTTCAGATTCTGTGTCTCCCTCTCTCTTTCTCTCTGCTCTGTCTCTCTTTCTCTCTCTCTCTCTCTCTCTCTCTCTCTCTCTCTCTCTCTCTGTGTGTGTCTCAGAAATAAATAAACATTAAAGAAAATTAATTTAATATGATAAAGATTCTCTGCAACCCTGACTCTGGGGTTTATGTTTTTGTTTAGGAGAGTCCCATACTTCGTGAAATCCCATAATGAACAGATTATGGTGAGGTTTGATTGTAGTCTTAACTTAAGATGACCAGACGCATGACTTGTCCTGAAAGGTATTCATCTCAGGGAAGAGAGATTTTTGTTTCCTGCTGATGCTACAGCAAAGAAACCCACCAACTTCGTGGCCCCAAACAACACAAATTTATTTTCGTACAGTTCTCTAGATCCAACGTGGATCTCACTGAGCTAGGATCGAGGATATCGTTCCTTTCTGGAAACTCTAGGGGAGAATCTGTTTCCCTGCCCCCTCCACCCCCTAGGTGCTGCTAGCTGTCCTTGGCTTATGGCTCCTTCCTCCCTCTTCAAAGCCAACCTAAGTCCTTCTTATGCTATCATCTCTTGTTCTCTCATTTGCAGTCACGTCTTCTCTTTCCTTTGTCTTTTGAGATCTGGATTCTGAGAGTCTTGAGATTATGCCATTCGCTTCCAAGTTCATGTTACCAGTGGTGTGGCTGCACTTGTGCCAGAGAGCTGTAAGTGAGGATTTAGTGATACAGATGAAGCGGCAGAGTTGCCAGCCAGTAGCCAGGCTATGGAAGCCTAGGCACATGTGAACAATGTAGAAAGAAGGAGAAAGTGGTTGGAGCACCAAAAGTATGCCCTGGTGAATCTGAATTTTCTATGTTAGCAAAAAACCGTGCTTGTCAAATAAATGAAGTGTAAATGCTTCAAGAAAACAGGCATTGTATCATCCAGAGGAAGAAATTCATAATGAAAATGACAAAGAGGTTGAATAGATATTTATTAACTAGATAGTTTTGGTACAATAGTATTGCAAAGACTTTTCAGAAACATAGGAATTCCATTTGACTTATAGAAGTTCTAATTCCCGAATTTATTTCCCATCTCTCTATTGCACGCCACAATTCTGTGAGAATATAAAAAACTGACCTGTGTCAAACAGAAACATGATTCTAGCAGCAAAACGGGTTTCCATAAAAATCAAGCAAAGTGCACCAAAAAAAAAAAAAGAGGTAGGCATATTTTATTACATTTATTTTTGTTCATTTCCTCATTTTGTCCTGACTTATTTTAAAACCCTGGTCACATGGGGCCAGGATTTATATTTATTGTTAAATAAACATATCCATTAGACTTGGATCCATATAAGGAAAGTAATGCTAATCTTGTTTCCAGTAGCATTTTAAAATGTTAATATTCTGGATTGGTTTAGTGGCCTCAGAGTGTTTTTTTTCAGGCTGCTGAAAATATATTGCCAGCTCTTCGCTTTTTTTCACTTTCTGTCTCCCATCAAGGTTGAAAGAGTGCCTTTCCTTGTAGGACATTATTCTTAACCCTCCTCTGTTGTTTAACTCCTTCCTTGCCTTTATGCCTCAACCAGATGTTAATCTCATACTTCCTCAAGTAAGAACTCCTTGAGGCTCAACGGATGGAGAAATGAAGCAGAATTTCACCCTTGCGGTAAATTATTGGCCTAATTTTTATACCACGTCTCTTTTAAAACTCCATGACTGCCTTTGATATCTCAGCAAGCAATCTCAAAGGCCCATAGATCTATGCTTTTCGATACAAAGTATTGCCGACGCCTGTAGTCTTGCACATTTCCTTTATTTCCACCTCCGTCATCAAGTGCTGTAATGTTAAAAATCTGCAGAAAGATGACTGCGGTGTGGTTGGTAGTTGAAGAATGCACGTGTGCTGTGAACCTCCAAGACCTGAAACCAACTGTTTGAGCTGTAATTATTACCAACAGGTTTGAACTCATGTGCCAGTCTGCCGTGATTAAAGTCCCATGCTAAGAAATCAGAGTCTGTGATCAATTAATAATGTCCAGATAGTACAGAATTTGGGAGTAAAAATATATATGCCACATATTGCCCATCCTTGCTGAATCTAGATAAAGTCAATATAGTGTTTCTCCCTTCCTTCCTTCCTTCCTTCCTTCCTTCCTTCCTTCCTTCCTTCCTTCCTTCCTCCCTCCCTTCCTTCCCTCCTTCCTTCCTTCCTTCCTTTGGCAGAATGTCCTAGCAGAGTAAACTTGGGCTTTGGAATCATATCTATCTGGATCCAAATCTCACTGTACCTTTATCTAGTTGTATGACCTTGGGAAAGATAGTTAACACTTCTGCAGTCTATGAAATAGGTATAAAAATGCCTGCATTACATGGTGGCTGGAATAATTTATCAGGATAATACGTGCGAGCACCTGAGTCCTAGTAGAGTCTTCATAAACGATAGTTCTCATGGCTATTTCATAGTTCCTGTTTTATCTTCATTTACCTACCTACTGTTCTTCCAGAACAAAGTTTTCATCAGGCCGTGTGCCTCTAGAGATGGAGGTTCCAAGCTAAGCCAGTGCCATTATATTCCTCCCAAGCCACAGTCATTGATTCAGGGATAAGTTCATGACTCAAATCAGCTGCAACCGAGTCCTTCCTTGGGGAATTTGTGAACTTAAGCGGGGTGGGGGGGAGACACCTCTCCTCTCTGTTGCCCTCTGCTCCCAGAGCTGCGGGGCCTTCTCCATGTGCCTGTCTGCACTAGAGAGAATAAAGCCGTCTTGCAGAATCTGAATGTCTGGTTCCTGTGACCAGGGTTACTGGAGCAGGCCTGGCTCCTCTCTGCCCAAAGCTTGGGTGTTTTTTCATTTTGTCCTGTGATTAACTCAGCTCTATCCCCCTCCCGCTCCATTCCTGACAGCTCTTTAACTTAAAACTAGGTCCAGACTCAAATCAGTTCTGACTAATATGTAATTATTATGCCTATTTTTAAGAAGTTTGATTTCTGTAGATCTATCACTTAATTGTATCACTGCTTCTCTCTTGACATGTTTCCTGTTTTCTCAGTACAAGGAAGCCTCAAAATCCAAATGAAGTGGTCTTCAAAGGCTTTGCTTTTAAGCATAAATATTTACTGATGATTACATATTGGCAAAATTTGTTCCTTGCAGGGACATAAGCAGGTAAAATTTATTTCCTAAAATAGGCATTACTGAGTGGCCTGTTAGAAGAAGTTGATACCATATGGTGCAAATAAAACCACAGTAATTATTCTAGAACCACCCCACAGGCTGTGCTGTGACCATGCACCGGTCACACGCAGAGGGGATCTGGGAGCCACGGGGGACCTCAGCCAAATGCATCCTCCTGGAGGAAACTGGACACAAAAGGCACATCATTCTGAGCCCACAGTATTTGATCTGTCACCTCACCCCTCCCACTTTTGAGTCTAAGCATGGCTGATCTTCCGGAAATGTTTGCTCAATTGGTCTGAACCACCAATAAAGAGAAGATAGCCCCTTCAGTGAATGCATCTTTCCCCTGAATCTCACCCAACAATCATCCCTCCCTATCTTCAGGCTTTTTCTGTCCCGAATCACCTTCCTTTCCACACTCAAAAATGTCCCTCTCAGCTCTTTTAAGAAATTTCACTTAACCCTGGTTTTCATTCCAAATTAAGGAAAATGATTTTTCCGTAAGTTATGTAGAAAAATGAGGTTCATTGCTTTCAACTTGTTACTCTTTCACACACACACACAAATGACCCTTGCCCTTAAGAAATTCCATTTATTATTTTAGAAACGCATGCCCATGAAATGGTTGGAAAGTCACACATGCACAGACTCTCATAATTAAGAGCACTGAAGAAGAGGTAGCCAAGAAGAGTCATTTTTATTTTTCACATTTCCTCCTCACAGCACGAAGCATGAATAGAACGAACATTTGCTCTCATTTGCACTTTAACTACATGCCTGTGTAATCCTTAAAGTCCGTTACTTAAAGTCCTTAAAGTCAGCTTTTTGCTGATTTTTAGTTGTGTCATCTTGGCTGTTTTTCACGTCTTCTTCTTTATCAACGCTTCAGGAACCAAATTTGCATTATGTGTTTCTAATTGTCTCTTGGCTCCTCGATGTACATTAAATACTTCGTTGATACTTGATCACTGAATAGGGAATAACAGAGAAAGTAACGTCTTTCAGACACTGATAGTCTAGTGGGAAACACAGGATAAACTCAAAGAGGTCTATAATTTTCCAAAGAGCATTCACATGAATAATTTAACAAGCCTCCACTTTAAAGCAGAACTAGACTACATTAGGCGGTGTGACTGGAATTGCTGTGCCCCAGAGCATGTGGAGGAAGAGAATTGTGGTACTGGCCCGGTACTCACGTAGATTGTTCTGGTCAGCCATATGCTGTGGTTAATACAGGATCTCAGAATGTTAGAGCTGTAAGCTTCTTTAATCCAAGCCCTGCATTTTGCAGATGAGAAAACTGAGGTACAGAGACCTTCCCAGGATCACATAGTTAACTACCAGAGAGCCGTGCCTCATGTTCTCCAACTCCTGATTGCTAGTTTTCCGAACAAGCAGGGTAAAATGAAATAAATCCATCAGGAATTTTTTTACAGAGTTCATCTTCGTTTTTGTTTTTTTTTTTTTTAATTAAATGTTAGTTGAGAAAGAGGGTGCAAGGAGGGGGGGCAGAGAGAGAGAGGGAGAGCGAGAATCCCAAGCAGGCTCCGTGCTGTTAGGGCAGAGCCCAAGCTCCGTCTCACAAAACGCAAGATCACGACCTGAGCTAAAATTAAGAGTTGGATGCCTAACCGACTGAGCCACCCAGGGGCCCCGGAAGTATTACTATTTTTGTCGTTGGGATCTTGTCTTCCTTCAAGGCCTCTGTTAGAAATATCAGTTATGTGGAATTTCTAGTGTTAGAGAATACCATTAGAGGAAACGCAGGATACACCCGATTTTATTCCATACTTCCTTACCCACTGATGTGACTTGAAAGCATCATAGAAAGTTAAAGGCTGCTTTTAGAGTAAGCTTTCCCAAGAAGTGTGATTAAAAAAAAAAAAAAAAATGGCTCCCTATCCACAGCCACGAAGAATAACTTCGGAAAATGTTCTAATTAATGTCTTCGCCAGGCGTCCCATTTTTAAAATTATTTCCTACAAGAAGAGCTCTATTAAGTAACTTTTACTTTTCCATCTCCAACTGAATTTTCATCTCTTTCTAATGTTCCTGCTCAAATTTGGTGGCTCTGTGTGAATATCAATTATGGTAAAAGGAGATTTTGGTCCCGTCTCTCACCGCTGAAAAAGGGGGTATAGATGTCATAGCTGCTGTTGGCAGAGGACTAGACTGGGCGCCTGGGAATATAGCTGCAGGGTGGAGATTTCAGTGGTCACACAAACAGTAACAGCTCGGGACCGGACTCTCTCTCAGAGCCAAGTACCTTGGGAAGCCTGCATGTCTTCTTGTCTTTCATTCCGTGCCTAAATACTTTTCAAGTTTCAAGTTGACGTGACAGTTTCAAGTGTACATGATTCCATGTATGTACATGTAGTGATATGATCACTGTGATAAATTTAGTTAACATCCATCATTGCATACAGTTACCACGATTTTTTTTCTTGTAATGAGAACCTTTCCGGTTTGCTCTCTTAGCACCTTCCAAACACACAATCCAATTTTGCTCCCCAGGACTAATTTTATCACTGGAAGTGTGTGCTTTTTGACCCCCTTCACCCATTTCATCCTGCATATCTCCTTGTGATCAGAGGACAGAAAGACAGCTACCGATAGCAACTCAATTTAGGGGCTCCACAAATGGAAATTTCCCGGGCTTCAAATGTGGAGATTGTCCAATACTTGAAGACAATCTCTAAGTAAAAATAGAAAAAGTAATAATTTGGGGCTGGGGGCGCCTGGGTGGCTCAGTCGGTTGAGTGTCCGACTTCAGCTCAGGTCATGATCTCGCAGTTTGTGGGTTCGGGCCCCCGCGTCGGGCTCTGGGCTGACAACAGCTCAGAGCCTGGAGCCTGCTTCCGATTCTGTGTCTCCCTCTCTCCCTACCCCTCCTCTGCTTGCACTCTCTCTATGTCTCTCAAAAACAAGTGAACATTAAAAAACTCATAAGAAAAGAATTTTGGGGTGGGACACACAGGACCCTTTTCCATCACTGCAGTTCGCTTACAAGTCTACAGAAAGCTGACACTGTTTTTCTATAGTAAAATGGGGACAATGTATCATTTGAATCATTGAAACCCAGAAATAATCACCAAAGTTTATTTTAGCCAATGATTTCAAAGTTCTTTTCAGAAAAATGTTTTCTACCAAGGGCAGATGTTAATTGATTTTAATTCTACCTCTTGTTCTGCATTGAATACCCTTGGTTTCGCATGAAGTATGATAAGGTAGGGAGGAACGAGAAAGGCAATGGATATTGCTGAAGCCAGTTTTCAATGTATTCAACGTGTGTTCATAAGGGTGGAAACATTTAGGGACCTGTTTAGGTCATTTAGTTACAGAAATAAGAAAAGATACGAGCTACAAATAGTGAAAAGATGCTTCATATAATTTGGAGAGATATTAAGTTTATAAAGTACTGTAGGATATTCACAGTGTTGGACTCAAACTTCAGTTGCTTTGTTTTGGTGCAGACACCCTTCTCCATTTGACCTAGTGATGTTGCCTAACACCCTGGTCACTATTCTCTCCACATCTTACTGAGACACCTGGTGGTAGCTAACTATGTTGACCTACTCCCTTTTTTTCGCTTGCTCTCTGGACACCATACTCTCCTGATTTTCTCATACTTCACTGGCTGCTGTTTTTCCATCTTCTTTCCTGGCTCTCCCTCCCTCGCTCAACCACTAATGTAGACTGCCCCAAGACGCTGGGTCTCGAGCACCCTGTTCCTTTCTATCTACGCTCTCTGAGGTCATCTCCAATCCCATGTACTGGTAATACCGAAACTATGTATGTCTCTGGTCTTCACATCTCCCCAAAAGATTTAACTCCTATTCTCAGTGCCTTCATTAGGTAGTCTGGGAGGCACTGCAGACTTAATATGGCTAAAATAAAAATTGATTTTCTATCATATACTTGTTCCTCCCCCTCTTTTCCCTTCTCAGTAGAAAACACCACCGTCCAACATCAAGACAAATATTCTAGGGCTTGTCTTTGATCATTTTCTTACCTTCACCTTCCACATTCAGTCTGTACTGTCGCCCTTGCCTCTAAAGCAGACCCAAACCATCCATTCCTTCTCATTTTCATCAACACCCTATCCAAACCACCAGTGTCTCTGACCCTCACCTCTTACGCCTATCTCCCAACTGTCTCCCCACTCCCACTCATGTCTCCCTTCAACAGCCACGGTGAACTTTTAAAATCATGAATAATAGGGGCGCCTGGGTGGCTCAGTCAGTTAAGTGTCTGACTTCGGCCCAGGTCATGGTCTCGCTGCTTGTGAGTTTGAGCCCCGTATCAGGCTCTATGCTGACAGCTCGGGGCCTGCAGCCTGCTTCAGATTCTGTCTCCATCTCTCTGCCCCTCTCCAGCTCGTGCTCTGTCTCTTTCTCTCTCGAATATAAATAAACATTAAAACAAATTTTTAATCATGAATAATATTTATGACACCTTCCTTCCCACAGTTGTAATCCCCAATGGCATCCCATCTGGCCTGCAATGAAACCCAGGCTGTGCCCTGGTTTACCAAGCCCCCACCCCATCTGGGCTGTGCCTGGTTCTCCAACATCATTTTATAGCTCTCTTCCTTCTTTTATATCCCAACTTTGCCGGCTTACTTTTTATTTCTCTAACACTGTAGATATGTGCCTACCATAGAGCCTTTGCAGATGCTGTTTCTGGGCAGAAAGCTCTTACCTCCGAGTGGCTGGATCCTTCTTAACATTCATATCTCAGCCTAATTCACCTCCCAGGATAGCCATCTAAAGTCACTGTCACATTCCTCTCCTTCAGTTCTCTCCTATGTATTCGTTACCCTTTCACATCTTCTTTATTAAATTTTACTCTTTAATTTGTGTGTGGGCACACACACAACTGTACCATAAGGTCTGAGAGCAGGAGCCTTGGTGGTCTTATTCACCACAGTAACTTCCGTGCTTGGAACAGTGCACATAATAGGTGCCCAAAAAACATATTCCAAACAAATGAATGAACGAATTTCACCTTTAGGACAATCTGCTATGTGGAGACTTGGTGACATTTTCTGTTTTATTTCATAGTGCGAAGTTGGCTGATCTAACTAAATTCCTAAGGACTAATCAAAAAAATAAAATAAAAACTTACCACCATTTGGCCAGTTCAGTTACCTGGAACCTCTTCCTTCTGCATTTGTGATTAAGGCTGCCACAAAAAAAGAAACATATTGGCACCGTAAATCTGATAGATTTCTAGTTAGATGCATGGAGGAAGGTGATGTGACTTGGAGATGAGATCTTTATGACCTATGACCTCTGGATTCTCATTCATTTGAGGAGATGCTAGCCATAAACTTCAGGCAGTTTGGCAGAAATGGAAAGCTCATAATACTGAGAATACTGAGAAGCATCTAGGGATGTTTCATTTATTCCCCCAGTTTTCCCTTCCTTTTTGCTGATACGAGATGAAATGAAAAGTACAGCAGGCATGATTCTGGAACAGTCTCCATCAGAATTTACCACATCACACGTTCTCACCTGCGTGGCTAGAGCTCCTGTCTGAACTTAAGTTTGTCTGACCCTCAGCTAAGCCACACCCTTTCTAAGGAGGTTTCTAAGGCAAAGCCCATTGACCCATTTAGAGATCCAAGGGTAAGGAACTTCATATTTATTTGTCATCTAGGCACTATTTATGGCATTCTAAGCACATGACCCCCTTAAGACTGTAATTACAGTCTTTGCATGAAAAGAATATGGAACACTTCTTGTTTGATTCATCCTTTTGGGACTTCGTATTCAAAGTATTGAAAATCCTTTTATTTCATATTGAAAATAGTTTTACACGGCCTACAGCCAGTTCCCCATTCTCCCTTTCTCGTTTCACAATTGCAGAGTGCTACTCGGGTAGTTTCCCTCTGTTTTGAGCCCCACCCTTCTGTTGCTAAGCAGCTGAACTAGATTGCATAAATTGTCAATTACTCAGCTATGACAATGAAAAAGACTGGGGGGCAGTAGCCAGAAATGAGGACAGCTACTTCTATCACTTGGGATTTAGGATTCGGCGAGGAAGAGAGTCGAAAGGCAGTAGGTGAAGTGAGCATAAGTAAAAGTTTGATCTATAGTTACCAACTGGGAGAATTGGGGAATAGGACAAAACACCCCTCCCTTGCCCTCATTTTCTTTGCATATATTTTCAGAAAGACTTGAGCAAGCACGTTCTCCTTGACGAACTTTTATTCATTGAAATGGGTTTTTCCCCCATTATAAAAGTAATTTCCTATGATGGCTGGAAGAAAAAAGGAAATTAGAGAAGGGAAAACTGACACGATTTCACTACTTTAATATAAGCCGTGTAACCCTTTGTATATATTTCCTTCAGAGATTTGTAGTCATTGTATTAGAGTAGATTGGTTTTGTTTGTGTATTTGTTTGCTTAGGCCTAGTTATAATTCACATACTCTTATGCTTAGCTTTAGAATATTTATTGAGTAGCAGTTATTAATTTATTTTAACACTTCTGGTTAGGTTGACTCCAAAATCTGAAATTAGTTCTAAATCTGTACGTCTTAAAAGAGCATATATGCCTTTCTGACCCACACACACACAAAAAGTCTCAAGTATCTTTGGTGGTAAATCTTCACCCATCTCATTTATGCAACTTCTTTTTAATAAAGCAGGTTTCATATGGCAGGTATCCACCAGACATTCAGCTCTCCCTCAGATCACCTCACGTCTGTGGCTTCCTGTGGAAATGTTCCACAAAACGACCATTGAATAGAATTGCAAAGATTTCCTTTTGGAGCCCTTGCAGACTCCACTTACCTGTGTGACTCTAATAAGTGCAATGACGCCTCTGGCTCCCCAAAGAGAAGTAAACCTTGTGTGTGGGCATAATTAGCACACAGTCAGGTTGTAAGATCCAGGTATTTGGTTTTCTTAGACGAGGCATTCCCCAGCAGACACATTAGTGGTTTCCCAAAGAGCTCCTTTGCAAATAGCTATCGAAACAGCAAATAATGAACTCAAAAAGGCGTGCAGTGAATAGGACACCAGAGGGTGCTAGAGGGATGTTACAATATGCCTGGGCTTTCCTTTGGCTCTGCCTTTCAAAAATGAAATAAAGCTTTTTACATAATGCACTCCCTTGTCTTGAACACGTATATTGGAAGCTATACAGCATAGCTCTGTGATGAGAGTCAAACATTTGTTGCTATGTATCCTTCTCATCAGTGTTTTTTCAAAAGCGGGTCTCTTCTTCCCATGCTGAATTTAAGAAAATAATTTTTAAGTCTCTGCTTAGCTGTGCTTTTTTAAGGAAGGCACATTCTTATTCTTCCAAGGTTGCATCTCTTTGACCTCTCCCAAGAGACAGTCCCGTGTGTTAAAATGGTGAGTAGTTCTCATCTGCTAGATATTAAAGAAATGAATTATTTCCAAACCTGCTTTTAGAATCACAGAGCGTGGTGATTCAATCAGCGTGTGCCTCCTGTTGAATTTAAAATGAAACATGTGCATACATGAGCATAAAGTAGCAGTGCCGAAGAAACGTAAGAACGGTAGTGAGAAAATCATACTGGCATTTATTCGTAAACAGACCATTTAACCAGGTTTTTATTTTGCAGTGTTAAGCTTTTGAAAATCTATTTTCAGGGGCGCCTGGGTGGCTCAGTTGGTTAAGCTTTGGACTCTTGGTTTCGTCTCAGGTCATGATCTCACAGTTTGTGAGTTCAAGCCCCGCATGGGTCTCTGTGCTGACAGTATGGAGCCTGCTTGGGATTCTCTCTCTCTGTCTCTCTCTCTCTCTCTCTCTCTCACCCCACCTCTTTCTCTGCCCTTCCCCTGCTCATTCCCTCTCTCTCTCAAAATAAACTTAAGAATTAAGAACAAATAAAAACCTATGTATTTTTGTTCAACATAATTTATCTTAAAAGTATGTTTCCAGCGCCTAACATTTGTGTGTCAGTGTGTCTAGAATTGTCCTTGAAGCCATCCCCACTCTCCATGACCTGGCAGTTACTTAAAGAAACAAGAGATTTTCTCTTCAAGAAGTTGTCATGTGAGAAAAATAATCCACAACCAATAATACGTACCAAACACACACCATTTTGCAAATGTGTGTCAGAGAAAATACCATGGGTTTAAAGGAGGTGATACCACAGGACTGGAGGGTTGGGGGAGCTGGCTGGGCTAGGAGGTTGCAGGATTGGGTGGCAGAGACCAGGGAGAGCAGAGTCACAGCCTGGCCAGAAGGGGGAGCAGGCAAGGACGCACGCCAGGCAACATGCAGACATCTCTTCATCCTTCCCCAGGGAGGTCCCAGTCCAAAATTACAAATGTCCCTTATTTTTATGTTATTTCTTTGTTTTTAATGTTGTGGGTTGAAGGTTGTATTGTTGTGGTTTTTAGTTCGGGTTTTGTTTTAGAGCCTGTTCTGTTTATGGTCGTGGTGTGGTTCTTTTCTCAGAAGGAAAAAGAAAAAAAGGCCTCGCTGTCGTTAAAATGGCGAATCACTCCATCCCCAATATTGCTGGTAGTTTTCCTGACCCTCCACGGCTGTCTTGCAGCCAGAACGGTGAGACGCTGTAGTGTCCTGCCCTGTAGCTGGGCTACCTCAGGAGGATCAGGGGTTCGGGTCCCCGTGTTCTCCCAGCCCCTCCTCCAGGTGGACTCCACGCTGTGCCCTAGGGCACCTGGGACGTGTGTCTTCTCTTGCTGGGGTTGAATTCCTTACGGTAGAACCGGGGCCTGATTTCGTCTTTGTGGTCCTCATGCTCAAGGCACATTAGGAACTCAAAAAAACATTTCTTTTATAATTAAAAAATATCCTTTTATTAGCATAAGAGCAGTATAAATGCATTGTGGAGAATTAGATAATGTATAGAGCAAAAGTATTTTTTGAAAAACACTATGCCGTCCCAGTTTGTTGTTACCACCTGAGTATCTATCCTTCCAAACTTTTTTCTGTACACATCTGTATTAGTCTATCTGTCCTCCTGTTTCTCTATCTACCAATCCGTGTAGCTAGGTATTTTTATGAGATTATACTATAAGACACATTATTTTGTAATGCACACTAGTACACAGCTTATGTTTTTCCATTTAATAATCTCCACATTTTCACCTAAGTGTTGATCTCCATGTGAGGGTTCAATAAACTCACTGCGTTAAAAGCTTCCTTGGGAATGCTTATTAAAATTCAGATTCCAAGGCCCTAGCTTGGATCTGCAGATTCAGAATCTCCAGCGTTATGGCTCTGGAATTTATATTTTAGCAAATGTCTAAATGCTCGTATACCAGTCATTGATCTACAGTATCATTATGAGGGGACAGAATAGCTTTCCGGTATAGATACACTGCAATTTATTTAACCAACCTCAAAGGTTCAATTTTTCGTTATCATGAGCCAGGTGATAAACATCATGAACATCAGTAAGTGATAAGCAGACAAGTTGAGATGGTAAACATTCTAAACCTCTGTAAACGTCAACACAAATTTAGCTATTAAGTGCTAGTATAAAAAATTTTAAATCCATGCCCAATATTGACAGAGGGGGATCTTTGGTATGAATACCAAAGCCCTAGGACATATCACCATGAAATGGACTGAACTGAAACTACAGTAGCAGCTTTTCTTTTCTTTTCTTTTCTTTTCTTTTCTTTTCTTTTCTTTTCTTTTCTTTTCTTTTCTTTTCTTTTTTCTTTTTTCTTTTCTTTTCCTTCTTCTCCTTTCTTTTTTCTTTTCTTTTTCTTTTCTCTTTTCTTTTCCCTTTCCTTTCCTTCCTCTTCTCTTTTCTTTTCCCTTTCCTTTCCCTTTCCTTCCCCCTCCCTTCCCTTCCTCTCCCTTCCCTTTCCCCCTCCCTTTCCGTTCCTTTCCTTCCCTCCCCTCCCCTTCCCTTCCCCTCCCTCCTTTTCTTCCTCCCTTCCTTCTCTTATTCATGGGTCACAGAGCCAAAAATCTGTGTGGGGGTAGGTAGCCAGATGACGCAGGTCCCCATATTTGGGGCTCTTGACTGTTATGTGGACGCATTGGCCAGCTTTGCCACTCTGAATCCTTTTGATGTCTGCTGACAGATTCTTTCTTGACACCACTTAACGCCGCTGATTAAGTTGTAATCAAACAACTCTGCCCAACCCTCATTATTTCATCCGAATATGTGTTGATATACAGTAGTTGGTCCAATTCTCCAAGTTCTTGGCTGCCTCGGGGGAAAAGTCTGCCCAGGATTTTTTTTTTTATAATTATTTTTCTTCCTTTCAATTTTTTTTTTTGTAGTTTCCTTGGTTTCATGATGTAAGGTCAGAGGAATTAAACTTGAGCATGAAGTAATTAATTACATGAAGCTTGAATTATAATTACTAATTGATCCCCACCTACCTTGATGACACCTGGTGGCAGTGAGTTTCACAGTGCTATGAAGGACAGATGGTAAGGCTCCATTTGGCCTGTCATGTAGGAGATCCAGGTAGTTAGGTTAAAAAATGCTTTTCATAGACCTCAGATGGGCCACATTTGTCCAAAAAGCCATGTATGGATCTCTAGACACCATTAGGTTGATATATTTTAATCTCTTCAGCACGATGTTATTGATTCTGTTTCATCACAATAGACAGGGCCTATAAATGTGTTCATTTGTTTATTAAATATTTATTGAGCCCTCACTAAATGCAGACACCAAGCTAGGCACTGAGATTCAAGAGTGAACGAACAAATACAGTTCCTACCTTCATGGAGTTTCCTACAAACACAGTAGGAGCAATTAACCTACACTTGGCATGTGGGGAAAGGCTTCTCCTATTATTGATGTCTGAGAAAATCTGAAACACAACTAAGAACTGAGGGTAGAGAGGGCAGAAGATATCTAAGGCAGAAGGAAGAGCATCTACAGAAGTCCATGAGACGTCATGCCATATTCAGGGAACTGAAAGAAGTCCACCATGGCTGGACATGGGGCTTGCTTAGGGCTGAAGCTGAACAGGTAAGGCAGGGCCAGCTTACCCAGGTCCTTGGCAGCCCTGGTAAGGAGTTTGGATGTATTAGAAGAACGAATGGGAAATCACTGAAGGTTTTTAAGAAGATATTTAACCTTTAAGCTTCGGAAAAGGAGACTTACAATATGAAATCTGGATGTAATGGGCACTTAAAAATGACTGATGCCCTTTTTTTCTGTGAGCTCCACCTCACCAGCCTCACCAGAAGAAAGGCACGGGCTCAGAAGTCAACAAGACGAGTCTGGTCTGAAGGTCAGTCAGGCAGATCTCAGAAGACACCCTGATTCTTGCATTTCCTTAAAAAGGCTGAAAATGAAAAAAAAAAAAAAAAAAAAAGAATGAACCTGCTGCCTGTGGCTAAGCCATAGGGAAGCCATGAACTCAGACTGCCGGACAAATGGCAACACCAAAGCTTTCTGGCAAAAATAAACATTGTTAATTAATTGGGGGGGGCGGGGGCGGCGAAGGTAGGAGGATCTCGTTCACAATAGTAAGAAAAGCTAAAATATACTTAGGAACAAATCTAAAAGACATCCAAGTCCTTATGGAGAAAATTACAAAACATTACCAAAGAATATTAAGACATAAATCAAAGGAGAAATACATCACATTCTTAGATGGTAAGATTCAATATCAAAGTCAGTTTTTACCAAATTGATTTTAAAACTTAGTAACGTTCCAGTCAAACCCTCAGTAGGTTTTTTGTGGGTGTGTGGGAGTCTGGAATTTTACAAGCTGATCCTAAAATTCATATGGAAAGCACACCAAAAAAATGCCGAGGATATATTTGAAGAAGAGCTATCCGATAGCAACACTTTTTTTTTTTTTTTTTAATTTTTGGGACAGAGAGAGACAGAGCATGAATGGGGGAGGGGCAGAGAGAGAGGGAGACACAGAATCGGAAACAGGCTCCAGGCTCCGAGCCATCAGCCCAGAGCCCGACGCGGGGCTCGAACTCACGGACCGCGAGATCGTGACCTGGCTGAAGTTGGACGCTTAACCGACTGTGCCACCCAGGCGCCCCTCAACACTTATTTTAAAGCTATGTTGATCTAAGTCAAAATAGTATTGGTGCAGGGATAGAAACCCAGACCAGAGTAGAGACCCCAGAAAGAAAGTCATGCATATATAGAAAACTTGACATATGGCACTAGATATTGGCATTGCAGACTGGGTAGGGGAAATTATCGATACTTACCTGAGAATGCATACAAAAATAAATTCCAGATGGATTAAAGATCTAAATCTGAATAACAAAAATACTTGCAAAATCTCACATCATGGAAGGATTTCTCAGACAGGATATAGAAAACAATCACAATTGACAAGTCTGACTACATTAAAATTAAGTCTGTCCAACAGAAACTACAACATGATAAGAGACATAATGGGGGAAGATATTTATGTTGGATATAAGTGATATAAACTAGTATCCAGAGTATGTTTTAAAATTATAAATCAATAAGATATAAAAACATAGCCTAATATAAAATTGGGTAAGGAAAATGAACACTATATACCTGGAAAAAATGTAATTGGGTAAGAAAGGAAGCTCAGCTCCCTAGTTATGAGGATGTAATGTATACGCCTTACGGATACCCATGTAAATTGCTCAAACACCTTGTGACATTGTGGTACATCAGACTCACAATCTTTAGGCGTTCACAGGGTAATACTGTGATCTCAAGCTGGATGCCAAACTGGTGCCTAACTTTTTCAACTTTGCCAAAGCTTAGAAGGTCAACAGCCAGGGTAATGTGGAATTTAGGTCTTAAGCCAAACCACGAAGGGCTTTGGAGAAAGCACAATTCAGATGAAGACTTGTGAGACAGGAAAGCCAGGTCTACAGGACTGAACAACCCAGGGAGTGTCACAGCTGGTAGACAGCAAGTCACAAGAAGCCAGATCATGAGCTGAAATTTATGCCAAGTCAATCCTAATGCCCATTAACTTTTGGGCAAGTGAAGGCCAGAGCTCAAGGCAAGCCGAGCCCCAGGGGAAGGGAGTGACTCAGAAAATGATCTAGTACAAACTTCTGGCCACCTGGCCACTTGACCACCTCCATCCTTGTTACAGACCTTTCTTAGCCTTAATGAGTCAGTGGTGTCTCTTGAGCAAAACTAATCACCCAGAGTCAGAATTGGCAACCTCATCCTCCTAGTGTAGGGGTTTGTGGGTAATGCTGGTTGCTCATTCAACACATAATGATTGACTGCCTCATATGTACCAGCCACTATTCTTGGTGCTTGGGATACATCAACGAACAAAGTAAACAAAGATCCCTGTCCTCCTAGAATTTACATTCTTTTATCGGGGGAGGGGGAGGGGAAGGGACATTATAAATAATCAAAATTTTTTAATGTTTTAAATGTTTATTTTTGAGAGAGAGAGAGACAGAGCCTAAGCAGGAGAGGAGCAGAGAGAGGGAGACACAGACTCTGAAGCAGGCTTCAGCCTCCTGGCTGTCAGCACAGAGCCCAATTCAGGGCTTGAACTCACGAACTGTGAAATCATGACCTGAGCCAAAGTCGGATGTTTAACAGACTGAGTCACCCAGGCACCCCATAAATAATCAAAATGAACTAGCAAATTACTTATCTCAGGCCCTACCCCAGACCAGCTGAAAAAAAGAGTCTGTATTTTAACCAGTTTCTCTAGCGACTTATATGCTAAAAATTTGACAAGCACATGAACCTAGGAATCATTGGCTTTTCCATTTGCGGTTCCACATTCCATTGATTACAGTTCAGTTGGCTTTCTGCCAAATCGACGCCTTGCTGTGTTCTTGGTAACAGACAGTTATGACATTTCTTGGTGGTAGTGATAGGAAGTAGTTCTTGCGAGCAGATATTATAGGCAACACTTAACCAAGTCATTCTCAGTTTGGGACTGCTTTCTTTGCTATAAATGTGCCTATTCCTTATACTGGGCGACTAGTGACTATAATTAAGGCAACTTTAATGGCAGCAAGTGGTTTTGTTGCTTTACACACCTTGCTATTCTAGACCAATTTATTTTAGTTCTGGTACGTTCAGTTACACCAAAAAATATTGACTCCTTTGCTAAATAAAGACAATCTCACGATTTTCTTCATTTTAACACAAAGAGGTAGACTATGCAGTGAGAGCAGAAGACAAGCAGTCAGAAGTACTTTCTGATTCCACACTTCAGCCTCCACCATTGCCTCTTCCAGAAGGTTCTCGTCACGTCTCCCTGTCAATGCAAAACACCCATGCTTTGATATCAGGTTCCAAGTTGGTCTTTCCCATTAATATTTTCCTGTTCATCCCAAAATAAAGTAATTGTCTTTTATTTTCAACTCACATAGCGTCCAATGTGATTGTCTCTGTGACTCATTTTGAAACTAATCATACACTGACTTACGACAGCTCTTCCACTCTTGCTTTGAATTGTCTTCCACATCTTATAAGCTGTCATTGAAGCCTTGGATTGTTTTTTACATTCTCATACTTTTACATCCTATTTTCCAGGATAGATTTTAGATTCCTTAAGGACGAGAACTGTGTTCTTGTATGTATGTATTTTAATGCATTTAATGCATTGCCTCATACAAAATAGTCATTCAGTACATTATTATTGGTTTTAGTGTATACTCTGCCCTCTGCATAAAGATTTTTCTTTTAGGTCAAGAATTAGTATGTAAATTATAAAATTTGGTGCTGACATCACACAGACATTTCCATTCGCTATTGGAATAGAACTTTAGGTAATATCTTAAGGGTTGGAGCTGAACCATATTTAGCTTGGAAGGACATTTCTCAGGCTGCTAAGTAGATGTCTTTGATGATATGCTGGTTTTTTCCCAGTGTATGAGAGGGCAGGAACTGGGTTACAGTTTGGAGAGCAAGATAAGTGGCCTCTACTGTCAGAAAAACAGCAGGAAAGAAATTTAGAATTTAAATTGAATGTCTTTAATTTTTAATATGGTGTTCCTTGTGTAATGTCATTACCAAACATTTGAAAGAAAGCTATAACCCAAGTCTAAACAGCATCTCCATAAAAGCAGAGAGAGAATATGAAAAGCATACAGAGAATTTTTTTTCCTATAGTAGAATGGAAAAGCAGTCCCTTACTGAATGTAACACAGTTCCCAAAGAAATGGTATGAATCGCTACACTACCATGCTGAATCAGTTTATTCCTAACTGTTCGGTTTACCCATGAAGAGGAGATTTAGTATGAACTCAGAAATTGAGACATGAGGCTAGAGCTAAGATAAAGGATTACTATCCTCACACGTTCTTTTTTTCTTCGAAAGATACACATTCTTACCACATCCTTTTTACTTTTCCAAAGATGTTCTCTTTATATTGATGAAGGAAAAAATGGAGTATCCATTCTTCAATTTATTTTTAACAGTTTAGCACATCAATCTGTGCTACATTGGGCCAATTGAAATCTTACTGGAAATTGAACAGCCAAATTTCTGAGGTGAGCCGAAGTTACCTATAGAACTGAATTTTGAAGATGGAAAAATTGAAACAAAAGCATTTCTAAGCACTAGAGAAAAGCTTATTTTGGGAAACACACAGGCTCATCCTATTCCGTGATTTTTTGGGATTGTTAATTAACTGTAAAGTTTCATATTGTAAAAGTATATCCCCTGTTCATCGAAACCAGAGTAAATAGCAACCAGTGTTCTTATGAATTTGAATGATAGAAAGGGAGCACCCATGCTCAAAATTTTAAGAAATCTGGCTGACTCTATTTCCCAAACTCAAGCCTACCTAAAGATAGAAAATAGGGGCGCCTGGGTGGCGCAGTTGGTTAAGCGTCCGACTTCAGCCAGGTCACGATCTCGCGGTCCGTGAGTTCGAGCCCCGCGTCAGGCTCTGGGCTGATGGCTCGGAGCCTGGAGCCTGTTTCCAATGCTGTGTCTCCCTCTCTCTCTGCCCCTCCCCCGTTCATACTCTGTTTCTCTCTGTCCCAAAAATAAATAAAAAACGTTGAAAAAAAAATTAAAAAAAAAAAAAGATAGAAAATAGATGCAGAGAAAATGGCAAACATCCAAGTAGGATCCTATCACACCTAAACCAATCTTTGTGATCATACATTTTCTTCTCAGAATGAATTTGTATTTTTCATTTATCTATTGGGTTCTTCAAGCTGTGGCTGTATTTATTCACATATGCATACCAGGTAATAGGTGAAATAGATGACTCTGGGTACCTTTTTGTATGATGCTTACTCTGACCTTTTCTATGAGTAGAAAAATTAAAGCTGGTTTAATACAGTTAGCATGAACTCTTTTTTTTATTTTAATGTTCATTTTTGAGAGAGAGAAAGAGAGAGAGAGAGAGAGAGAGAGAGAGAGAGAGAGAGAGAGAGCGCATGAGCAGGGGAGGAGCAGGCAGAGAGAGGGGACACAGAATCCGAAGCAGGCTCCAGGCTCTGAGCGGTCAGCAGAGAACCCTACGTGGGGCTCGAACCCATGAACTGTGAGAGCATGACCTGAGCTGAAGTCAGATGCTTAACCAAGGAGCCACCCAGGTGCCCCTAGCATGAACTCTTATATGGACCAAATTTTTAAAAAATCGAAATCATGGGCTATTTGACTTGGGTAAGCATCAGCTATCTCTGAAATATCAAATCATGGCTCCATATTATTTGAAGGAGTTTTGCAAAAATTTGAACTGCATTTAAAGAAGGTTGTTTATATACTACAAGATATTTAAGATGCTTGTTTATGGCAAAGGTTTAAAAAAAACTGACACAGGTTTTACAGTCTACTTAGAAGAGAGAAGAGGAGTCATTAGAGGCAGGAAAAATGAATTTTAAATACGTAAGGGTTACTGTCTTTCTACACTAAATGGTTTTTAAATATTTATATTGCCCTTTCCTCTCCTGGAATTTAAATAATCAAACAATTTGACTTCCTTAACCATGCCAGCGAAAGCGAACTTGGGTGCTATGAGTCACAGCCATTCGGGGGGAGGGACATCTTTCCTCTGAATGAACATAAAGAAAGTAAGAAGATAGGATTGAAGAACGCAATTACTATTAAAAAGACCACTTATTAGTAAGACCCTTTCAAACAGCAAGAATCAATCTTCTTCCCACCAGTATCTATTCTTGAATGCAGGGACCAAAGAAGGGAATTTTATCTCACCCAACGGGCATGCTTATATGCAGGTTCTGGTATTATTCCAAGCCAGTTCACATTATTGTCTTCATTCACTAAATACTAGGTACCTTTTTAGACCAAGAGCTGTGCTGGCCCACAGTGGGTAAGAGAGACACAATCCCTGCCCTCATGCCGCTTTGCTTAGTGGAATGTTCTTTTGGAGGCCCTCTTAGTTCAAAGGGTAGGATCACCCCGATGCCCAGTGATTCTACACAACATTTTACTTTTTTGACTCCTTGAAATTCCCCACTTTAAAAAGCTCTTCTCCCTTGATTTTCTAAGATATTTCTGTCTTTAGGGGTTCTCTCTATTTTAGTTGCTTTTTCACTTTCTTTTTCTTTTAAATGTTGCTACTACTGGATTCACTCTAGCCTTGCAGACTATTCCAAACGCTCTGTTTGGGGCAATCATCTATTTCCTTTGGATTGAGCTATCACTTGAGATGCCATAGACGGAAGACTCCTAACCATCCCCACCGCTGACCCTCCTGAGCTCCCAACTCCACATCAGTAATTGCTGAAAATTCCCCATCCTGTCTCTCAGGTACTTCAGACTCAACATAGCCTAAGCCAGCCTCAGCCTGTGTTTTCCCAAATTGTTGGTGCCTCCTGCCTTAGGTATCTTAATAGTGCTACCATCTCTGAAACCAGAAATCTTGGGGTCATCCCTGACTCCTGCCTTTTCCCATGTGGCTTCCCCTCAAGTCCGCCATTTAGTTTTCTATATCCTAATGGTAAAACCTCTGTCTGCTCAGTTGTCTACATCCATATTATCCTTGTCCCAATCTCAGCTGCGTCCGCTACACTATGCCTTGCAGCTGCTCTCCCTGCATCCAGCCTTCTTCTGAGGCCTCCCCCACTTCTCCGTGGCATGATGCAAAGGACCCAGATGTGGAAGTGGGGGAACTCTGAATTAGAATCCTACAACAGGACTGTTCTAAGAATTCCATACATGGCACAATGCCTAGCCCGTAAATCGTTTCTCCTCCTTCTACCACTTTTCTCCACGTGTTTATTAAAGTTCTCTTTCTAAATATGACATAATCATTTCATTCCATTTTTGGAAATTCTCCATTACCTTATGTCTTATATGTTAATATGTATTGCATGCATGTGCACACATGTTCACACATATCACTTATAATAAAGTAGGATCATATAAAATATAATATTTTATAAGCTGTGTTTTGTTATAACAGATATTTAATAGATATCTACTTTGAGCTAGGATCCCTGAAAGGTATCTGTAGCAACCCCTCTTTGTTCCCTGCCTCGAACCCTCAATGGCCAGCTTCTGTGGATAGTCTGTACATGCTATACCTTCATATCCTAAGCATGCACTAGAAAATATCTCCATGTGTCCTCCCTTGACTTTCTCTGATGCCTCAGAAGCTCACTTTGCTCACACATAAGCACATCCCAGAAGCAGTCCTTGTTCAGTGGTGATGTGAGCTGATGGACGACGTGGATAAATACCCCAGCCCCCTGTTTTTCATTAGGACAATTGGCAGGCACCCCTCCATGGCTCCTCATTAGGTTCACAGCAGGATTGAGCAGTTGCCCAGACTTAACAGCTCAACAATCATCCTTTATTGGTTTTTCGTCCTTGCGTGTCTCACTGTTCCCCACTCACTCCTGTATCCTTGGACCATCTCCCAAATAAACGTCCTGCACCCAAGTCTTTGTCTCATGCCTTGCTTTCAGAGGAACCCAAACTGGGACATCATCAAGCAGTTACAGATATAATTAAACTGTGATGAGTAAGAAGGGTGAATACAGGATAATGTAAAGGTATATGGCCAGCAAGGCTTGGGGGAAAGTATATTCATGTTGGGAACTGATGAATAAAGGAAGTATCTTTGTTAATTTCTTTATATTTATGTTGGGAACTAATAAATAACTGTGAGTTGGCCAAGGGAAAGGGGAAGTCTGTGAACATCTTTCCAGATCAATAAATGTATATCTTTATCATTATTAATGTCTGTGTAGCCTTCTGTTGTACGTGTGCCCATTTTTGGCACCCTTCCCAACAATGGAAGATATCATTCTTTTTATTTTTTGATAATTCAGTCAGTAAAAAATTTCATTGTTGTTTTATTTTTATTTCTGTGATCATTATTAAAGTCGAACACTTTCTCCATGTATTTGTTGGCTATTATTCGTTCATTTCTGATGATTTACCTGTTCATGATGTTAGTTTACTTTTCCATAGGAGTTTATGCATAACATTTAAAATATAGACATAGTCAAGTCTACTAACCTTTTTCTATAGTTTCTGTGCTCATACCATACTCTGAAAATGTTCCTGTACCCCAAGATTAACTTTCTTTACTAATCTGAGATTTCAGCTTTATCATATTCTGAATTTTTACTTATACTTGTATCTGCTTCTGGCTTTCTATTTTGTTTTATTATTCTTCCTGCTTACGCTACCACATTTTTTAATTACTGTGTTTTGGAAACATGTCTTCTTGTCCAGGAGTATAAGCCACTCCTTATGTATACAATTCATATTATACATAATATATATGTATTACACATATATAATATATATAGGTAGTTGTAACTTTTCATATTGATATAATTACAGACTTAGAGAAGAGTTGCCAGAATGTTACAAGCATTTCTCCTATACCCTTTGCCCAGAATTACCAATTATTTACCTTTTGTTCTGTTTGCTTTTTCATTCATATTATCATTATCTCTTCCTCGCTAATTTCCTGTATACATAATGCATGCACACGCATGTGCGCGCGCGCGCGCGCACACACACACACACACACACACACACACACACACACACCTTATTTTCAGGCTATTTGAGAATTAGCTGTAGATACAACTGCAGTGCAGATACCCTAGATATTTCAATGTGTATTTCCTAAAGTCAAGGGTATTTTTAAAATATTTCTACGGTACATTAATTAGAAAAAATTAGGAAATTTAACATTATCTCACCACAGTCCATACTCAAATTCTGTCAGTTACCCTGATACCGTCCCTGTTAGGTATTTATGCTACCACCTGCACCGTCGTCCTCCTTCTCCCACCTCGCCACCACTCCTCTGCCCCCAGAAGTCCAGGATTCAGTTCGGGTTACACATTGCATTGAGTTGTCTCCTTACTGTCTTACTTTGGAGCAAGATACCCTCATTGTTTCTCTTTCTTGACCTTGATGTTTTTTTAAAAACTACAAGCCGATTGTGGAACGCTCCCATTTGAGGTTTGTCTGATGGTTCTCTATCATTAAATTCAAGTTAGGCACTTTTTAATGTTTATTTTGAGAGAGAGAGAGAGAGAGAGGGAACAAGTGGGGCAGGGGCAAAGAGAGAGAGAGGCAGAATCTCAAGCAGGCTCCACGCTCAGCACAGAGCCTGGCACAGGGCTCGATCTCACTACTGGGAGATCGTGACCTGAGCCACTTAACCACCTAAGCCACCCAGGCGCCCCAAGGTAGGCATTTGTTTGACAGGGATATCACAGTAGCAATATTGTGCCCTTCTCATCATGTCATACCAAACATGACGTCAGTTTGTTGGGAGTACAGGGGATGTTGGCTCTGATCATTTGATGAAGCTAGTGTCATCCAGATTTAGCTGATTACTTTAGAATCATTTTGTTATGTTCCCAAAAAAATCTTTTTCTTATAGTAAATCCACCTGATGTATATAGATTAATTGGGGAAAAAAATCAATGTCTTCTTTATTTTTAGAGTCTGCTTTTCTGTCCCTCAGTAACATTTTGTAGTATTTTTTTCTTTTTATGGGTTCCACAAATTTCTTCTTCAGTCTTAGGTTCTTAATATTTCTGACTGTGGTTGGAAACCAAATTTCTTTGTTCTTTGTATTTTCTGGTTGTTTATTATTATTATTATTATTATTATTATTATTAATTTTGCCTAAGTAGGAAATCAATTCATCTTTGTATATTTTTGTAACTACTTTGCCTATCTCTGATAGCTTTTATAGTTTTTCACGGTTCTCTTATATTTTATAGGTAAATAATCCTATTATCCTGCAAACAATGATGTTTGTCTCCTGGGATTGAATTGAGAGTCTATCAGTTTTTAGCTTGAGTTGTCACATTACTTAGCCTCACTCTCTTCATCTATAAAATGGGGATGGAAGTACCTTGTATCACTACTAAGAAGAGTAAATGCAATAATGCATATAAACCTATTATTTAGCAAGAGATCAAGCTCTCAATATATGTAAGTTAGTTGTAGAAATTACAGTAAGCTAATCTTAGAAGTCATGGCACAGATCCTGTACGTGTCTTGTGAAGTTTTTGTTTTTGTTAATTTTTTTTATTATGAATTGAGTCTTTGTGGAAATTGTTTATTTCAACCCATTATTGCTAATACATAGGAAAGCAGTAGTTTTTAATATTATTATTGTAATTAGCTTTCTTCCTAAAATTATTAATTCTGATGATTTTTCAGTAATGGGTTTTACAGGTGTAAGTTCATATAATCTGCAAAAAATGCCACTAGTTCTCCATTTTCTTGTTTTATTACATCAGTCAGAATTCCTAGGTAAAATTGTTAGATACTATCAGTTTCAGATTTTATGGAGAATATCCATAAGGGCTTCACTGTTTTCTGTAAAGTGTTGGTTAATTTTAGATTATGTATCTATCATATTACTCTTCTAATCTTACTAAACTATAATTTCTATGATCACAGCGTGAATTTTATTAAATGATCGAAATGAGCACGTGTTTTCCATTTTTTTTTTGCGATCATGGATAGAAGTAATCAATTATTGATAAATTTTCTAATCTTGAGCTATTGTTGCATTTCTGAAATAAAGTCTATTTGGTTATGGCCTTCTTTACACTCACTTGATTTACTAGTATTTTATTAGGATTGCTACATCTATATATTCCCAAGTAATATCAAACTATTGACTGTTACTTCGCTTGTTTGTTTTGGGTACTATATGTTTCTGCTCTTTGTAGTAAGGATATGTGAGTTTTATTAAATAAATTGTAAATCTGAAAATCTTAACATCTCTTTCTGTCCTCCAGAATGACTTGAGTAATACAAAAGTATATGTTCCTTCACATTTGCTTATAAAATAATGTGGTACTAGCAGCTTTGGGGAAATTGAGTTTTATGTTTTATTCATCGCTATGCTTTCTTCCATAATGATCGGCACATTGGGATGTCCGGTCTTTTCTTAGGTCACTTTGGTAATGGCTTCCTATTGAGATTGTCTATTTCTTACAGATTTTAAAATTTGTTACCATAGAGTGTCTCCATCGTTCTTCATCGTGCAGTTCCCCTTTTATTCCTAAAGTAATGCATTTATACTTTCTCCCAAGTTTAAGCTTTATCTTTGGCAGAAGTTTGGATCTTTTATTGTTTCTTTAAAGAGCCAGTGCTTACATTCATCAGCTCTATGGTGTTTTAACTCATTGCTTTCTGGTTGTATAGGTCTTCTAAATCTTTCCATCCCACATTCTTTAGATTTATGTTATTTCTCTGTCATCTTAAGTCACACATTTAATTCATGGATTTTAATTTGCTCCAATTTAGTAATAGAGATCTTGGTTTAAAATGTTTACATTGTGGCCCAGAGAGTCACAGATGTTTTGTAGCTGGTGGGGATTGTCCAAACCGTATCATTCAAACTTTTTGTTTTCCATGTTGGGAAAGCAAACAGGTTAAAGGCTTGTTTCATAGCTGGCTAGTTGCTGAACCAAAGTAAGTCGGAAACAATTTTCCTGACCCTCTTTTTCCACTGCACCACTCCACCTGGCTTCTTAACCAAAAGGATATGAGATGAAGTAGCAAGGAGAGATCATTTCTAAGTGGGAATGTGAGCTGTCTGCTATTACAGCTTGGGAAACCCCTCTCAAATGTCCAGAACTTGAAGTAGCCAACTAAGTACTTTCAGAGTACTCTTTTTTTTTTTTTTTTTTATCTTTCTTTGGGACAGAGGTTAGTTTGTGTTGACACAAGCTCAATAAATAAACCTTCTGTTGATTGAGGAAGGGTGCAGGGCCTGTAGAGGGCGGCTTTGGATCTGGAGTTTCAGACATAACGAGCCAGAGTCGCACCTGCCGGAAAGGAGCAACACATTCCTTAGACTACCAGGCTTTAAACCAGAGCTCCCAGGTTAGAGAACTTCATTCTTCCCTCTCACAGTCCCAGCCTGGCCCTCGCCCCGTGCGCCCTATGTGCCATCGGTCCATCATGACCCCATTACATTTTTACCCCAAAGCCACTTAAGAGAAGGATTGCCATCTCCTTGAATTATATATAGTTCTCCCAGCAGAGACACTCAGCTTAGCAGTGGGATTGGGGAGAGGAAAAGGAGAAATGGAATAAAAGCAGCTCAGCGAATGAGCAAGGAAGCCTGCCTGTGACAGTGCCCTTTCTACCTTTCTCCTTTCTTGGCTCCCACTGTGTTAGTGAAAATTGGAATGAGAGGGGGCAGTGTAGACATGAATTCAAACCTGAGTTTTCCTTCCTTTTTACTTAGTTAATACTTGCATGTAACAGTATACTCTCTCTCTCAAAAACAAATAAATTTTTTTTTAATTAAAAAGAAAAAGAAAAATGGGGCACCCGGGTGGCTCAGTTGGTTGAGCGTCTGATTTCAGCTCAGGTCATGATCTCGCAGTCCACGAATTTGAGCCCCGAGTCAGGCTCTGTGCTGACAGCTTGGAGCCTGGAGCCTGCTTCGGATTCTCTGTCTCCCACTGTCTCTGCCCCTCCCCTGCTCACCCTCTGTGTCTTTCTCTCTCAAAAATAAATAAACATTAAAAAACAACAAAAAAAAACCACAACAGTGTATATTGATGATCTCTTGAGATATAAAAAGATGGACTTGTGTATATGTACATATCTGTGGACAGATGCCTGCCTGCACACGTATTTTCCACACACAGCAGAAGAGTCTGAAACCCGGGGGATCTCGTGGGGAAGGATCTTTATGTAAAGTGACAAATGTTTTCGTCATAGAAATAATATCCCCCTTCCCTGAGTGTCTGTTTTTCCTGGGATTTTTACATTTTGTATGAAATAAAGCTCAGGGTGTGTTCTTATTTCCATTTCTTGCACTGCATGAAGATAAGGGGAGTTTTACTGTCGTCACCTGGAGTTACCTGTAAAATTCAGTGCAGCCTGTTCCGAGTCAACCCATGTTTATTACAAGCCAAACAAGAATGATCTTGTTTACTCCTCCACAGCCACTTCCTGTGCAGCTCATGCTATCATTCTCGCTTTAAAGATGAAGACACAGAAACTCAGGGAGGTTAACTTACCCTAGGTCACAGAGCTAATAAATGCCAGAATCTAAAATCAGACCCAGGTTTTCTGATTTTCCAGTTTAAAATTCGTTCATCTTCCTGCCAGACCAAAGCAATTTCATACTATATGGTAAATTCCTTAAGGTCCAGGAAAATGCTTTGTTTACCTTGGTACAATTGGCTTTCAGCTGTTTCCCTGAAGATTATATGCTTTGTGGCTTATCATCTTCAATTGATTTGTGTTTTCAGCCACGCATTACATATGCATTCTTTGAGCAGTCAGATAACGCTATTAAGACTTTTAAAACCGAGCTGCCCCCTGACTCACCCCACATAATATAATGAGTTTTTTGTTCCAGAAATACTCCATGCAGTTTGAGAGTTTGAAAGTGGAGAGACTAAGAAGTTGCTTTTACTTATCAACTACTATGTCCCAAAAAGTGTGAGCTGCATTTTCCATAATAGGCTATCTTCTTTAATCCTCAGAACCACTCCTGGGACTCCAGCCTCTGTGATTTTTCCACCTCCCTGGGCTGCCTCCCAGTACTATGAGAAATGCATTTCTTATCAAGTGTCAAGAACATTGAGATGTTATCTATCCCTCGTGAAAGTTCAGCTGGTATTTAAAAGTTCATCCTTTTAGTCATAAATTGCTTGGTTACTAGTAAGCCAAAAATGGAACTAAAGCAGGGGAATCTGGGTGGCTCAGTTGGTTGAGTGTTCGACTTCAGCTCAGGTCATGATCTCACAGTTCATGGGTTCAAGCCCCACGTCAGGCTCTGTGCTGACAGCTCAGAGCCTGGAGACTGCGTCTCCCTCTCTCTCTGCCCCTTTCCTGCTTATGCTCTGTCTCTGTCTCTCTCAAACAAACAAACAAAAAAACAACACATTAAAAAAAATAAAAAACTAAAGCAATCTGCAGCAACGATTTTTTTTAACCAAAACTAGGTATTCATTGCCACTTTCTTACTACTTTATTTTAATTTTTGTAGTTTTTCAGAAGCTACACAAGTCAGACATAGTATGTAATTTTAAGTAAATGTTCTTAGTTTGGCTTCTAGAATATTGCATTTTACCCTGCCTGCAGAATGGTGCAGATATAATCCTGTGAACTCATGAACAGATAGCACGGTCTGCTGCATTTGTAAAATTTAGTGCAAACGCTGGATCGTTGACACAAATTATGTCTACTAGTATTTTTCTTATACTGAGTTTTCTATTTCACTTGTCCATTAAAGGTATATGATGAAAATTTTATCTTTCCTTCCCTTTCTCTGCTTTTTCTTATTCAGAGGTATACCCTGACTCTTCTTTATAGGAGCCAGATGACTAATCTCGTCAGGTAGCCTTATTCTCCTTGGTTCATTAAATTGTAAATTCCTTGAGCTCAGGAGCTCTGTCCAATTCTTTTAATCCCACCTCCCACCCCAGACTTAAATTTCTGATACACGAAGGAGCTTAATAAATGAGTGTTGCATTCACTGGGGTGGAAATGTAGCAGCTGTCTGCCCTTGGTGGGCATCCTGTTTGTGCCTCCACAAGTCCCTCCACAAGCGTTGAGTGCTTCCAGAAGGGGGCTTAGGTTTACAGGGAGGCACAGTCACTGTGACAGACAACAGAGCCAGAGCCCTGGGCTCCACGGTCCAATCTGCCTGCCCCTTCCTCTTGCTACATAAAGCGCTGCCTTTCTTTGCCCCGCCCCTTCCCTGGGAATCGGGTTGTTGTCATTGCCCAGATCTATTTGTATCACTTAGAATCTAGAAATGTGAAATGAACGGAATAGCACTGGAGTTCTCCCCCTTCTCCCCCTTTTATTGTATAACTAAAGAATAAAAAGTGACTATCCGAAGATTACTTTTTGCCCTCACCAGTTTTGCAACCTAACCAAAGCAATTGTTAAGAGTCATGTTGGAACCATTTGTGAATCAAGAAAATCCACCCTATAAGGTTAGAGTAGGTGTTCAGGCCTTATCCTTCTATAGCAGCCTTTTACCTAAATATTTCAATTTGTCTTGAACTCTTATTATTTTTTTTCTGACTTCCTTTCTTCTGCTAATGTCAACTAGTTAGGTATGTGTGTTTAAGTATATGAAAATATAACTCCTACGGCCCCAAACTGCTTTTAGAAGTTGCAGGAACTCAGAAGATAGAGTTCTCCTGGCATCCATGTGCTCTCTGCTCAGAGCCCCAGGAGCCTGGCTCTCTGTAGACATGAGCATGTCTGGGGCAAGGCATTGGTGGCCCCAGTGAGGCAGAAGGATGAGCCTCTAGCTCCACAGCCTAGAAAACTTTTACTGAGCACTTACTGTATGCCAGGCACTGTGCTGGGCACTGGGGATACAGAGATGAGTAAGAAATGCATTCTATTCCAGCAAAGGAGATTATACATAAGCAGATAATTATAAAACAGGGTGGGAAAGGCTGTGGTAGACAGTCGTACAGAATGAAGGAGGAGCACAAGAGGGGCCGCTAACTCAGCTGGCAAAAACCAAAAGTGGTTTCTTTTTCTTTTTCTTTTTTTTTTTCCGAGGGAGCTGGAGCTCTCCAGCAAGCACGCTCACATGCGGGGGAGGGGCAGAGAGCGAGGGGGGAGAGAGAGAATCCTAAGCAGGATCCATGCCCAGCACAGAGCCTGATGTGGGGCTCGATCTCACCGCGAGACGCTGACCTGAGCCGAAATCAAGAGTGGGACGCGTAACTGACTGAGCCACCCAGGTGCCCCCGGAAGTGGTTTCTTAAACGGAGCCTGGGAACTGGGATGGAGGATGGGGGTGGTGCAGGGCAGGGAATGAGGGAAGGGAATTAGGGGGGAGGAGAAGGTAAAGAAAAGGACTCTGGGAGGAGGTGGCACCCTGACCTCAGGCACCTAACTGAGAAATGGCTGGATGCAGGGAGCATTCAGGGCGCTAACTACCTGAGTTGAGTGCTGCTGAAGGGGCAAGCGCAAAGAAGGTAATTGGAGGACAGGAGTGTCCTCGAATTGGAGGACTCGAAAGAAGCAAGCTGGTTCGAGTTGGGGAGGACGCGCTTTACCTTGCGAAGGTATTGAAATGGATCTACCATTGCCTTTCTGCCTAGAGCTGTAAGGAGGCACTAGAAACAACGTAAGCAGAATGGCCTTGCCTTTTGCCTTCTAGATGGAGCCATTGGAACAACTTTTAGGATATGTTTGGACAGCAGAGCACCAAAGTCAGGGAGAAAGCTATTGCAGGATCCAGGCAAGGGTTAATGGGTACGTGCATCGGGGCAAGGGTGACAGGAATAGAAAAGGCAATGAATTCGAGGCGGTCAGAATTGGCAGCACTGGGTAAACAGTAAGCACGCGTAGTGGTGGTCAGAGGAGGGAATTTAGAACGATTCCCAAGTTAGAAACTTAAGTGGTCAAGAAAACGCAGGAGGGGTAGCAATTTAGAGATTATGCTGATTTCAGTTCCGGGCGTGTTGCGTTTTGAGCCATCCCCGGAGATCCAGACAGAAATACCCATCAGCAGTCAGGCACATACGCCCACATCTGAGGTGCGAGCAGAGATTTGAGAATACAACTATCGGAAGAGCACACAGCCAATATTTGAGAACGAGCACACAGGGTTGATTCAATTTTATCCCTCAGTTAATAACACCTGTCTAAAAATCCCAGCTCGCTTCAACATAAAGATGTAGATACATGCACACGTACGTGTGCATATGTGTGCTTATACGCTGTTCCCCCACACCACTACCGATTTAAAAAATAATAAATATCCGTGAAGCATTGCATCAGAAGAGGCGTTCTCGAGGAATGTAGACAAAACAACATAAGCCAAAAACCACACACCTACTCCAAAAAAAGAGCAGTGCGTGTAGAAAATTACAGCTTTGAATCCATGTCAAGGAAGAGTGTTTGACAGCTACAGGATATGAGAAGATTCAAATAACTAACTTGTTTGGTTTGAGGGAAAAGAATGTTCACAGGAAGTCACAAGAGAACCCCTTATATCCTCAGTGTCAGGTAAAGTCACCATTAGTTCATCCTCACCCCCATTCACCCTAATAATATGTGCTTAATGTGTTTACAGAGCCTTGCTTTTTCCCTCTAGGAAGGATGAAACTACAAAATACTGTACTGCTTGTTTTGAGATCTGAGCATTCACTACATTTTGATGTTTCAAAAAGAAAGTTAAGTTCTATGCATTTTCTAGAGAAAAGAACCTTTGTATCTGTGTAGTACCACCTATATGACCTTCCAGAATGACAAACGATACTGGGAACTCTCGTACTGAGTGATTTAAAGAATTCTATTTCTTATGGTTCCTCTCCTGGAAGGGCAGAAAAATAAACGTTTAACTGTTGATAAATATTGTATGTTCACATCTGAATCACACTGAGAAGCCCATGCTAGTTTTTCCAAAACTCTAAAATTTTCCGGAATGCTTAAATGTTTTATTATCGTAAGCTCCGTAAGAATTGTCTCTCGGTGTAGAAAAGGGAGATTAGAAAAAGTACGGTTATGATCTGTCCTTTCAGATCAATAGTGAGTTAAAATAAAGACCTGACCAAAAAAATAAATAAGTAAAGTCATATAAAAGCTCAGGCTGAGGTGGTGGTTTATCTTTTAGAATTTCAGAAGAATTATCGTGGGAAAATGAGAAACTGCAAAATAGCTTTCGTTCAATTACTAGTCAAACGTCTGCATCCGTGTGAAGTCCAAACTGAAACCACAAGCAATCCTAAATGGAAAAAAACTGACCTCCCTGATAGATAGCATTTCATAAAGGTGGTGTGATAGTTGATCCTTTGTGGAGAAACTTGTTCAACAACAAGAGAAATACAGGTTTGTGTATAACAGAGTAATTACCTATTTAGTGAAAACATTGTTGACTTTCAGTTATTTTCTGGCTACTTTGAGGACAATCTGTAGAAAAATATAAGTTGTATTTTGACTTTGCCCCTCCTCAATAGTTGATGTGTGTCAGAAGAGAAAAAAAAAGTCATTTCTTCAGTTGCTTGGATAAAATTATAATTATAAAAGTAATTTATTTGGCTTGTATTGGATTCCAGAGCCTAAGAAAAATGATTTGAATTTACTTCTCTCCAGTCCACCTTCTGTAGCCCAGGTAAAAGTAGCTGATTTTGCGTTGGTCACAGAGCACTGACGCCTGTCATACATTCAGGAGAGGAGGCGCCTGGAAAGCAATGTGGAGGAATTTAAGGCACGTCATCAAGTTTGTTCCGGTCATTTCCTACCGTGGCCTGCCACAGTGCCCCAAGTGGCCATTAACAAATGGCTTTGTGCTAAGGCAGCGGTTCCCAAACCTTGTTTTGTAGGACATCAGGGCTGAGGGATATCCTTCACATAGAAAAAAAAAATACAGGCATTCTGTATTCAGGTAAGTTTGGAAAATGCCAGTTAAACAAAATTAAGTAGAATGGGTTCTTTGCATGGTGCATCTCTAAGAGAGGGTGACTGCAGAATTTCTTAGATGTTTCTCATCTCAGCCCCCTGCATAAACTAGGATTTTCACAGATCTGCTTAAAATGATGGGTTAAGGCCAGGGCACCTGGGTGGCTCAGTCAGTTAAGTGTCCAACTTTGGCTCAGGTCATGATCTTATAGATCATGAGTTTGAGCCCTGTATCGGGCTCTGTGCTGATGGCTCAGCCTGGAGCCTGCTTCAGATTCGGTGTCTCCCTCTCTCTCTACCCCTCCCCCCCCTCAAAAATCAATAAAACATTAAAAAAAATAAAATGATGGTTTAAGGCATTGACTAGAGAAGTTCTGTGAAAATGGCTGTGTGGATCAGGGAAGGAGATTAAATCAAAAGCCTTAATTGGTACACAATTTTGTTTTCTTTGTCCTTTACAGTGTTTTTAAAAACCTGAAGCCAACATTTACAAATCAGGTAAATTTAAAATTCAGGGGTTCAAAGTTCTCTTGAAAAATCAGAGAATGAGACAAATCTGGGCCTCCGGACCTCCCCAAGCACAATGCGCTGGGTCTTCAGCGGCCGCTGCCCTTTAAGAGAGCGTGCGGGCACCCGGTTTCTAACACTGGGGCAGCCCCACTCATTTACCTCACTTGTGTAACTCCAGAAATACCCCACTGGCCCCTCCCAACCACATATAGCAAACACTGGATGGATTCCTTCGGCTCACTGAGAACAGGCTCCGAGGTTGAATCTTGGTAAGTGGTAGATGGCAGGACAAAGCCTGGAATATGGAACCAAATGTGCCAAAATGTTGACGGTGGTTATTTATCTACACAGCTGGGGTTATAAAATGTTTTCTTCTTACTTTTACTTTTTTTCTTTTTTTTTTTTTTGCACTTTCCACATATTCTGCCACAAACACGTATGTCCCTTCTAATGAGAAAGAAAATTAAAAAAAACAAAAAACAGCTAAAAAGAATAGGAAGTAGGGATTTTTCTTTCTTTTTTTGAGATTTGGCTACTATAGAAATATCTGCCTTCCTTTAAATCGTAATTAATAAAACCAGTAAGAAGTAGGAATTTGATGCAAGAAACCAAAAAAATAGATCTGTTTCAAGAGTTGTCGTAAGATCCTGTCTCTTAGCTTTTTACCATAAATTAATAATAAATTCATAGTTAACATTTTATGGGGGGGGCGGTAGAAAGATGTTGTTTTGACTTATATGAGTATGGTTTCTGGAACTTGGACACTTTTTAGCTTCTAGAATATGATATAAAATAAATCACCTTTTTATGTAGAATTGATAAAAATAAATAGAAGAATAGTAGATCTTTCTGAGACGATACAGGAGCTTGGGAGAATTGAAGTGGAAAATTAAGGCCCACCTTACTGGCGAAGGTAGTTTCAAGTTTTGATGAAGTTTCCTTGAAGTTGGCCAGAACTCAATAGTGAGTGAAAAAACGTGCCGCATCCCAAAATTTTGTATAACACATAGGCGTTTGGAATGCTGAGTTGGAATTTAATTCCTAGGCAGAGGAAAGAAAATGGTGCTTCCTTCCAACAACTGAGAGTGGACGTACTAGAAGGACACTTTTGAATTCCTCATTGGATTCGATTGCTTTTTCCTGGTCATAGAAAATAGTCCAGAAATGGGGGTGGGGCAGGACATGCTTTGTGGGTAAGGGTAAGGAACAGGGAGCAGGGAAGCCAAGAATCAAAAGGAAGAACTTGGAGGTAGCTGAGAAACAAAGAATTTAAAGGGAAATTTATATTTTATAGATTTGGGCAATAAAGGAAGGCAAGGCGTGGTTGTAATTAGTTACAGTTTCTTGGCCGCTCTTAATATGTTTTCTCCTCTATAAAATGGACATAATGGGAGTACCACACTTATAAGTGTAAATGAAATACTGCACGAGAAATGTGTAGCGCAGGACGTGATTAGGGCAATGCACAATGAATTACTATTATAAGCATTGGATTAAGAGCAAGTGTTTTTGCTATTTTTTATATCCATTTCCAGTTTTATTGGGTAATGATAAAAGAATGTCTCATATAGGATGAAAACATGAAAAAAAATTGGTATTCTGAGATTTGTTCCATGGCCTAGTACATGGTCCATTATTTTTTATATGCTCTGTATGAATTTGAGAAGGCATTGGGGGTACAGAGCTTTCTGCCCGTCAGATTAGGCTTCTTAACTGTGATAGTTAAAGCTGTATTCTTACAATTTTTTTGCTTAATATCAGTTTTGAGAAACTTTGTTTTTACTCATGCATATGACAAGCAGTAGGATATGAAGAAACTGCTAGTCATATAAAGCTAAGCTGGTATTTAAATGGCCATGAGTTATAAAGTTTTTCCATCGACTATACCTGAATTTGCATAGACTCAAGCTAGCTCAATGTATATAATGGCTCGGATGTTTCAAATGCTTTTCATTAAATGTGTGGTGTCACCTCAACAATCAGGGCAGTGTTAGATCTAGCTTCAAAACCATTGAAGGTATTCATGCTGCCATTTAATTCTGGAAGGTTCGGATAAGATAGTCTGAGGAACATTAGCAGCTTCCCAAGATGGGATCTTCAGACTAGCTAATTTTGTCCAGCCCTGTGGTGTTTAGGAAGGTTGTACCTAGGCCAGGTAAGATAACTGATGTTTATCCTGAACTTGACCTGTGCTTTGACCTAAAGGATTTCACAATTTTTCTTGGTAGCTTATGAGGAAACTTCCTCTTAAGAAATGCGTTCTCTTTTCATTTACTTATTTACCCATTCATTTATTCTGTAACACTTGTTGCACACCTTTTCTGGACGGCTCAGTATAATACTGAATGTGTCACCTGGGAATGTCAATGTGGACATTCTTCCAGGCATTCTACTTTTATAGGGTATACAGTTAAAAGCTAAAGACATAATTCAGGACAAGAAAATTCTTAAGTGAAAAAAGTGTGTCTTTTGGATGTATGTGTATCTCTTTGTTTTTTATTTAAAAAAATTTTTTTAATGTTTATTTATCTTTGAGAAACAGAGACGTGGCACGAGTGGGGGAGGGGCAGAGAGAGAGGGAGACACAGAACTCAAAGCAGGCTCCAGGCTCTGAGCTGTCAGCACAGAGCCCGATGCGGGGCTCGAACTCACGAGCTGTGAGGTCATGACCTGAGCCAAGTCGGGCACCCAGCCAGCCGACTGAGCCACCCAGGTGCCCCTGGATGTATGTGTATCTTTCATTCACTCTTGATGCTGATGATGGAATCAGAAGAATTGTTTTCACTTTTATTAACTTTATTACCTAAGTCCAGAACATTTCTGAATCTTTGTCAAAGGCACTGATGGAAGGTATAATATTGCCTTTTGTAAAAAAAAAAAAAAAAAAAAAAAAAAGTTGTATTGAGTTTCAATTAATGTATAATAAACTCATATTTAAAGTATACAATTTGATTAGTTTTGATGTATGCATATATCTATGAATCCACCCCCCCCCCCAACATTTTATTGTGCCCCTTGGTAATCCCTCCCACCATCCCTCCACACTTATCACCGGGCAACCACTGGTCTGCTCTCTATCACTGAGATTAGTTTACATTTTCCAGAATTTCATACAAATGGAATCAAACAGTAGGCACACTTTTTGATCTGGCTTCTTTCAATTGGCATGATTATTTTGAGATTCATCCGTGTTGCAACACACCCATACTTTTTTTTTATTGATGAACAGTATTCTATCGTATAGATACACCATGGTTTATCCATTCACTTGTTGATGGACTTTGTTTCCAGTATTAAGCTATGAATATCAGTGTACAAGTCCTTGTATGAACTTATGCTTTTATTTCTTGGGGGGAAGTACCTAGGAGTGGAATGGCTAGATCATATGAAATGTGTATGTTTAGATTTTTAGAAACTGCCAAATTTTTTCTAAAATGATTTTACCATTTTACATTCCCATCAAAAGTGTATGCAAATTCCAGTTTCTCCATAGTCTCCCCAATACTTAATATAGCCAGTCATTCAAAATCTTAGCCCTTCTTGGGGTGCCTGGATGGCTCAGTCAGTTAAGTATCCGACTTCAGCTCAGGTCATGATATCATGGTCCGTGAGTTCGAGCCCCATGTGGGGCTCTGTGCTGTCAGTTCAGAGCCTGGAGCCTGCTTTGGCTTCTGTGTCTCCCTCTCTCGCTCTCTCTCTGCCCCTCCCCCACTCACGCTCTGTCTCTCTCTGTCTCTCAAAAAATGAATAAACGTTAAAAGAAATTTTTTTTTAAATCTTAGCCATTCCAATAGGTAGGCAATGGAATGTCACTGTGATTTTAATTTGCATTTCTTTAATGATCAATGATACAGAACACATTTTCATTTGCTTATTTGCCATCTGTATTTTGGGAAGTATCTTTTGATATATTTTGCCCATTTTTAATTGAGCTATTTGTTCCCTTATTAATTTTCCTCACATATTCTAGATACAGGTTCTTTATCAGATAAATGTCTTCCCAATGTTTTCTCCTGGCCTGTGACTTACCTTTTCATTCTCTCAACAGTCTCTTTCAAAGAGCAGACGATTTTAATTTTGATAATGCCCAATTTATTAATTTGTTTTTTTATGGATCAGAGGTTTCCTCCGTTTTCTTTTAGAAAATTTGTGGTTTTAGAGTTTATATTTAGGTCTGTGATCTACTCTTAGTTTTGCATGTAGTGTGAGATAGAGATCAAAGTTTGTTTATTTTAGCATTTGGACATCCAATTGTTCTATCACTATTTGTTAAAAAAACCATCCTTTCTCCACTGAATTACCTTTGCATCTTTGTCAAAAACCAACTGTCCATTGCTATGTGGGCCCACATCTGGACTCCCTGTTCTGTTCCACTGATATTTCTATTTATCTTCATGCCAGTTCCATACTTTCTTGAGCATCATAGCTTTATGTTGTTTTGAAATTGGTAGTATTAATCCTGTTTTTCTTTTTCAAAGTTGTTTTGACTGGTTTTGATCCTTTGTATTCTCATAGGAATTTTACTATCAGTTTGTCAATTTCTACCAAAAAAAAAAAAAAAAACAAAAACCCTTCTAGGGTTTTGATTGTGATTGTGCTGAATCTATACATTAATTTGATATCTTAACAATATTGTCTTCTGACCCATGAACATGGTATGTCTCTCCACTTATATAGTTTTTTTGAAATTTCTCTTAGTATGTTTAGTTTTGATGTATATGTCTGTCACATCTTTTGCCAGATTTCCCCCTAAAAATTTAATATTTTTATGGCATTGTCTTTTTATATTTTATTTTCCAATTTTCACTGCTAATATAGAAATACAATTGATTTTTACACATTTATCTTGTATCCTGCAAGCTGCTGAACTTACTTAATTCTTGTAATTTGTAGAGTTTGATTGGTTTTCTACATAGATGCTCGTTTATCTGCAAATAGAGTTTTACATTTTCCTTTAGATGTCTTTTATTCGTTTTCTATAGCCAGTTTCACTAGATAGGACCTCCGGAACAATGTCAAGTAGAAGTGGTGAGAGTGGACATTGAGTCTTCCATCATTAAGTATGCGTTATCTGTAAATCTTTCATAGATTCCTCTATTAGATTCAGGGAGCTTTCTGTTCTTACTTCGCTGAGTGTCTTCATCAGGAATACCACCTTCTAATCAGATACATTTTTTAAAAGTGGTATTACAATGATAATGGTACCATTTCATTTGCCAGAATAGTAGTAATAGCATGTATGTGAATACATGTAATTTCTCAGCTTACTGTTATTCATTATCCATTCTGTATATAATATCTTTCACCTAAGGACATGAATCATTAGTTAGTTAATTCACACAAGGCAATGGTGAATTGAGCAAAAAATTACTTTCTTTTTTCATTCTCTTTTCTTTCCCTTTCTTTCTTTCTTTCTTTCTTTCTTTCTTTCTTTCTTTCTTTCTTTCTTTCTTTCTTCTTTCTTTCTTTCTTTCTTTCTTTCTTTCTTTCTTTCTTTCTTTCTTTCTTTCTTTCTTTCTTTCTTTCTTTCAAGACCAGAAAATCAAGACACCAGGACATTAGCTTAATCTTGGTAAACAATGATTTGTTTGTATGAAACCGAAATTTACTAATTTAAATTTTTAGGTCAAGGAATATTTTTTGAACAAAAAAAATTAAAAGGAATTTCTGAATACTACCCTTTCTGCTCCCCCCACCCAGTCTGAAACAGAACCCCAAGCATGTGGGAGAAAGCAAAATCTGGATCTAAGAACCAAAACCAGCAAAAAGAAATCTCATAGAGGGAACATAATAGACCTCTGATGCATTTCAGGAAGTCAGTTGCCCAGGTCCAGGATTCATAGCAAGACATGTGTTGAAATTTGGAGATTTGGTTTGGTCAGACCATCAGACAGTAAGGAAATAAGGCTGCTCTAAAAGCTGAAGTGATCTTGTGTTGCTTTACAAGATGCATGGTGTTTGTATTGAGGTTAGAATTAGTCTTATGATGCCCAAGACTGGTCAGCACATCAGAGGTTTCCTGTCCAATTCTTAACAGCATTTTAAGGAGGGAAATGGGCTAACCAGAGGTAATTTGCTAAGATAGGAAGAGTCAAGAGGCCATATCAAAGGTGGAATGCTTGAGGAACTATGACTAGAAGTGGCCAGGCCTGTTGAGACTCTGAAGCAATAGCTCAGGAAAGAGATAATGAATCCTACCACTGGGCAGTGACGGCAGAAGAGGACACAGATGAAAAGATGTTTAAGAGGTAAACATGACCTCATTTGGGCGGAGTAGTTCCAAGGTTTGTAGCTTGAGTCCCTGGGTAAACGGTGATGCCATTTTAGTGAGATCAGGAATTCAGGAGCTACAGGTTTGGAGAGGCCAGTTTTGTACATGCTGAGTTCCCACCAAGAAACGTTTGGTATGTGTTGAATATACAGATTAGGACACTATGGGGAAGTTGGGGTTGGGCGTGAATTTAGACATCATGGCGCAGAGATGGAAATTGCGATCATCGGTGAGAATGATGAGTGCCACTAATGCTCCTTCATCTCAGTTACAGTAGTCACTGGCCGACTTCATTCTAGCAACCACAGTTCTGAGACCACACTGCCTAGTATTTGGACCAAAATATTCAAAAGTTTTATTCTTTTACGAATGCAAATTTCAGGTTAATCCCTTAAAGAGAGGAGTAAGACTAAGGACCCTCAGTTCTTCCTCACACAGATCATGTGTGAGGATGTGTCAGAAAATAGTATAGAGAGGGAGATTTGTTCATGTTGTGCCGTCTCACCAAAGAGCTCCGCAACAAGCCCAGAAAAATGTGCCCTTAAGCCCTACCTTAACTTGGGAAAAGGCCAGGCAGTTACACTGGCATTTTGCTGAGACTTGCAAAACTGAACAAGGAGGAATGCACGTGTAAATGAAGCTGGATTTCAAGCCAGTGAGAACTGGTTCTAGAGCTTATTTAAAAAGGTACAATCTGCATGATATTAAAAACTTGAGTAAGAGTCTGCTTCAGCAAATCCCTCTATCACAGATTCTGGAATACATAAAGATGATTCAGGAGTATGGTTACTTAGTGGAGCCAGATTTTTTTCAAATGTCTTTTTACATTTTGTTACGAATTAGCGAATCATTTGAAAAGGTTGGAGCCAGCTTTTCAGTACAGATTTTTAGAAGCAGGTGTCTTCCATATGTCTAATTGGTGGTGGTGTTTTAAAAAATCTATAATAATGCTGACTTTTGGGTTTTCCTTATGTCTTCTGTTGTCTAGGATTGCCTGATCTTGTTTTTCTAATGTCTGTACTTTTGTATGATGTAATGCCCTAGTGTTGGGGAAGGGACTGCCGCAATTGGGGTTTTGTGGGCATTTGTTGTTATGTCACAGCTTAGTGCCTTTGCACAGGTTCCCCTCATCTGCTTCGTGAACTCATTTCTCCTCTGAAAACCCTTCCCTTCCCATCCCCCTCTCCATCAGGAAGGGTTGACTTAGTAGCTTTTTTGCATCACCTCTGCACATGGTGGTCACTCTGTGTTGAAATAACTAATTTGTTGGGGCGGCTGGGTGTCTCAGTTGGTTGAGTGTCTGACTCTTGGTTTCAGCTCAGGTCATGATCTCACAGTTTGAGTTCGAGCCCAGCTTCTGCACTATCAATGCAGAGCCTGCTTGCGATTCTTGGTCTCCCTCTAAACAAACAAACAAATATATACATACGTACATAAGCAAGCAAGCAAGCTTAAAAAAAAAAAGAACCAGTTTGTTATAGTTTGGCTTCCTTCCTAGATTAAGAGGTTCTTAAGAACAGACATTGGACTAAGCATAGTGACAGACACAAAAAATTTTAAGAAGGAAAGTCTGGTCATTAGAGTTCATTGTTATCGAGAGCCAATGAGATAAGTACTGAAAGTCTTCATTGTATTTTTTAGGAACTGAGAAAAGATTTCTTCAGGCATAATCACACCTTAGATAGTACTGCAGGTGTTGTTAACAACCAAGCAAAGATGTGTTGGCCAAAGAGGTGGCCAGTGACCTCTTGGAGAGATACATCCACAGAACTGCTTGATTCGGTGATGTGCATCATTCGGATGTTCTACACAATTGCTTTTTCCTGGTGGCAAGCCCACTGGCTGTTGGGTCCTCTCAGTTTAAAAACTGAATAAAGAGATCAAAAATAAGAAATATTTGCAGAATATTCAGTACAACAGAGTCAGACCGAGATTTGGAAGCTGATTTGGTGAATCCTAACAGGTCTAAAATCTTCCCGATGGATCAATTTTCTGGAAGATGATAAAAGAGAAAGATGGTTCCAATTGTCAGATCACACAGTTCTAAACCTGCAGCTTCCTCACAAAGAGCCAAATAGTTCAATAACGCTGTTTAAAACCTACCACTGTTCACAAGGAAATCATGGCTGCAAAGCGAGGAAATGCCTTTCAATGAAATATTTGAACATTCTGAAACTGAGAAGATAATGCCTTCCTGGAAAGGATAAAAGGTTCATGAGATAGTAGCATCATGCAATATAAAATACACAAGTTCTAGGAGCATAAGAAAAGAGAATAATTCAAAAGAGATTAATGTGAGAGTTTTTAGGAGAATGGAGACCTTTGAAACAATGGTTATTACAAAATATAGGACTAGAGAATGTCCATTATGTATTTTAAATTACTTAATTATGCTGTAAGTTTTGAGATTCCTCCGAGCCCAGAGCCCCAAATCATCATTCTTTTGGCTGCTGAAAAAAAAATTCCACTTTTGACTGTTACGATAGGCGGGAGGAGGTATGGACTTAACGTTACAATCTCTGAAAGTCCTCATTTAGACCAAACCCAGCTACATTTTCTGTGGTTGATTATCATTCATGGTGGCAGCTGATTTAAATATTTTGAAAGGCAGGTTTACTTTTTTCATGCTCACAGATTTAACACTACTTTTAAATAAATATTGTCCTTTGTTTTCATCGCCCTCAAATTTTAATAATAGCAGATTCAAGTTGTTCCCACTTTTCTCTTTAAGGAAATATATTAAAGGAGCTACACCCCTCTATCTGTTTATATTCCCTATGAGGGGAGAATGAGTTGGGCAGGAAAGGGATTAATTTGAACATATCAGGAAGCTTTGAGCCCCCTGTGACAACACTTAATTGTTAGGGATCAGGAGATGAGGGTTACCTCTCCAGTAAGGTAGGGGTTTTTGTCCTAATTATAACATAAATCTTAGGAAAATACAATATTTAATTAAGTGCATTTATGGGACACCCGGGTGGCTCTGTAGGTTAAGCATCCAACTTCAGTGCAGGGCCTGATCTCATGGTTCATGAGTTCAAGCCCTGCATCGGGCTCTCTGCTGTCAGCACAGAGCCTGCTTCAGATCCCCTCCCCCGCGCTCTCTCTCTCAAAAACTAAAAAAAAAAAAACAAACAAACAAACAATGAAGTGCATTTAAATATGTAAAGCCTGCACATGGTTACTTTATTATTAAAACAAAAATCTGATTTCTCCTGCTTTTTCTCACTTTCATCTCATAAACCTTACAGACTTACTGACAGCTCAGTTATGAGGGGTGGGTCTAGGTAGATCAGCAGGCCCACCCCTCAATCATACAGTCAAGGCAAAAGGAGTTGCTTGAAACCTAGAATTATTTTAGGAAAATAGAGAAAGACCTTTCAATTGCTTTTAGATCCCAGATCCATTTAATAAAGCAGCATGATATTGCAATGTAAAGCATGGGCTTGAACATGAGCTTTGGAGTTCTATGAAACCTATGCTCAAATCTTCCCTCCCCCAGTTTCTGGATGTTTGACTCAGTGCCTCAGTTTGCTCATCTGCAGAACAGGGTGCTTAGGAAGAATCCATGAGATAAGGCCTGTCAAAGGCTTAGCAAAGAACCTGGCTAGTATTAAGCACGCAATAAATGACAGCTATTATTATCATGCATTTCAGATGTGTATGTTCTTAACGCTGTGCTTACAGCCAGCCCCTTAAAGACAAAGGCAAAATTACAGGTGCACACCATGCATCTACCTGTTGCACACAGTGTGATAATAACACCCTTTCTCAGCGACTCCCTTCCATGTCACACACACTCTTAGTTAGGCTCACGGTGATGCCATGAATCAGGAAAGAAACAGTCACCGAATAGCTCGAACTTCTGCCTGTCTACTGCTGGATTTCTCCCTGTCGGCATACAAATATGTGTGTCCTACGACTCTACCCTGCTGTGTCTTTGAAAGGTGAACACTGGTCTTGAGATTTGGGAAGTTTTTTTTTTTTCTGTTATTACATCATTATCTCAACGTTTAAAAGCTACTTTTTATTTCTTTAGAAAAAAATGTATTTTCATTAAGCTGAGGGAGATTCAAGCAGTCTCATGGGCTTTTAAAAATAGTTTTGTACAAACCACTCATTGTTTTGAAGTTAATGATACATTTCAACCTGATAAAATAGTTCTAAGTCCTGTGAGGGAAGTGGTGTAGGTGTTTCTCAGAATTCGTAAAATAACCTGATAATCTAATATGTAAATATAACTGCTGGTTATAATTATACATATAATTGCTGGATTATAGTGGCGCCCCTGATCGAGACATCGTTGTTAAAAAAAAAAAACTAGTTTTCTCTTCAGAAAATCTGTAGTGGTTTGAAGACGCGTTGCCGAAAGGGCACAGCCTGGAGGTGTATCCTTAACTAGGTAAAGACACCCAACTTCTGCATTTAGTAAAACCTTCTGCAATAGTAAAACCTACTTGGCATCCAGGAAACCAAAGTAAATAGTGATTTCTAAAGGACCTCGGAATCTTTTGTAATGTTATGTATCCACAGGTTCCAAGCACTGGGAAGAGAAAAGGCAGATCTTATCTTCTTTATCTTCTGACACCCCCCCCCCACTGCAGCCAGACAGAAGAGGGTGTGCGGGCTCGTGTGTGTGCGTGTGTGTGTGTGTGTGTGTGTGTGTGTGTGTGTGAGGCGGGGGGTGGGGGGGAGCGCGGAGAGGGTGAGAGATGATGGGAGAAAGAGAGGGCATAGAAGACACAGCCCTGGGGCATGGTTGGAGAGGATAAATCAGAGACTTATGATTTCTGCCCAAAGAAAAGAGTGCAGAACATTTAAGGGGGAAGGGAACAAAGGACACCAAAACGCCAAATCCAGATGAGACAGAAAATATGTAAGGGGTCAAGCGGAACGGAGCAAACGCTGATTTTTCTCCCATCACCAAACCCCTGACCGCTTCGGTTAAAAGCAAGGCAGAGACGTGCAAGGATAACGTGTACTTTTCATCTGCCAAGTGGAGGCCATCGTCACTGCTACAGTCCCAGCTTGTTTGCTGGACCTCTGACTTTGCCGCCGGACAGCTGAACTTTTAGAGAAGCCATCTGCCAGGTAGAGGACAGGATGGAAGGGCGGGTCGGGGAGCTGTGCTGGGTTCCCGGCACTGCTGCTCCCTACACACCCACAGCGGGTTCCTTCCTGATCACCAGCCGTCTCTCATCTCCTCCTTGCCGCCAACTTCCAGTTGGCTGCCTGCCAAATAAGGAATTTCATAAAGACGGATGTTTGTTCTGCGTTCGCGGTTCAAAACAAAAGGGTACGAGGCACTGTAAAAAAAAGTTTCCCCCCAACTTTAAAAACCGTCCGAGTTTGAGAAGCGGGAAGAAAAATGAGGCTTGCAACTTGCATAGGTTATTTATTCTTAAGTAGCAGGTGGTGGTTCCTTTACGGCATCGCACCAACGGCAATTCCACAGGGCAACCTTCACACCAGTTTTTAGTACCCTCTGCGGGAGCCCGCGCCCGTGTGCCCACGTCTGCTCAAATCCCGCGCCCTCCTGCACCTAATGGTTTTTTGGATCTCTCCTCCCCTGTGCTATTAACTGTTGAGAGGAGGGGCTACTTAGTAATCCTACACCTGTTCAAGTCCACGCCTATCAACTTGCTAAGCTTCCCAAACAAGTGCCGGTAACGCATGAGAACATCCGAATCTGGGGCTGAGGCGGCCTCGGCTGCTGCCGGGTTGGGCTTTTCAGATTTTTGTGAAAGAGTCTCGAATGTATCTCGTACCATGGCAGTTGATGACAGCAATTTATATTCCAGAACGAAGAACAAACTGAATTCGTCTCAAAATGATTACAAATCATCAAGACGGAGTAGCCTGCCACCTGAACTACTGATAGGAAATGACATTCGAGGGAGACTTCAAAGAAACTTGAAAAATTTGGAGCCCGTTCACCTGAGGCGCCCAAAAAAGAGACCGTCCATATTTCCAGGTAGGAATCGTTTACGTTTATACCGGCCAGTTGGAGAGAAAAAAAAAAAAAAAAAAAAAAAAAAAAAAAAAGGACTGTATTTCATTTGTTACGATCAGATGTGTTACATTTAAAATGAACTTGGGACATGTGAGAGCTGACAGTGGACAAATAAATATTTCTAACTGTAAAAAATAAAATAATTCTTCGATGTGAAAGCACCCCCATCTTCTTCCTTTTACTTTCTTTGTTTCTTGTAACATCTTTAAGGATCTGTAAATAGGCAGCTATTGTATTACTTGTCACAAACAGCCAGATCATGGAACTGCTTTCCTTGCAATCTGGAAGAATTCCATGCTGCATTTCATTCTCTGGCGTATTCTCTTTATTTTGCAAGATTATTGGATTGTTGAGTGAAGCTGATGTTTGTGTGCACCAGAAATTAACACCATTAAATACTCGAAGGCATGCTTCAAATTCCTGTCTTGCATCAGAGCCTAAAACCATTTGTAGTAAAGGGCTCAATTAAACAATGTGGATGGTGAACTGGATTGTAGCACAGAAGACTCATGGGTTTCAATCTTGATAAAGGGACTCTGATGTCTGCCTCAGATTTCCATGCCTGGATATTACAGATGTGTAGATCATATAAAATGCCTGTGACAGTGAACCCCAACTGAGGCATCACTGGAGAGTGATTACTGGAGTGTATGAATTATGTAGTCAACTTGATTTCAGTGCTGTTTGCGTTGGAATTTCCTGGAGAAACTACCAGTAGCCTTTTTGTTGTGATTGATTGGTTGGAGTCTGTACGGGGGATTGATTAGACCCAACTGCCAAGGATTAACTCTGTGATGATAGAAAACACACAAAGAAACAAACAATTCAAGCAAGTTTTACCTGTAAAGATGGAATTGACTTCCCTAACCGCTGAGTCATTACCCTGCTTTCGGAAATAGCTAGGAGATGATTTAGAAAGTTGAGGACTCAAGGCCACAAGCTAAAATTACATTTCTTAAGGGAGCTGTGGTTTTCATTCATTTCTTCTTGGTTCAGTGATGTTGCTCTGATGTCAAACTCTGCTGCAGAAAAAAGCAGAGCCCAGGGGTGCCTGGGTGGCTCAGTCAGTTAAGTGTCCAACTTCAGCTCAAGTCATGATCTCACAGCTCGTGAGTTTGAGCCCTGCGTCGGGCTCTGTGCTGACAGGCTCTGTGCTCACATTAAAATTAAAAAAAAAAAAAGAAAGAAAGAAAGAAAGAAAAAAGCAGAGCCCAGACTAGACTGGGCCAGAGGTGTGAGTGGGTGAGTGTGCTGTGACGTGAAGGAAGGGGCAACATGAAAAATGCTACAAGGAAGATCACTGACGTGTCCGACGTGTCTAGAAAAACAGCCACTTTCTGCTCATCCTCTTTGGTCTGAAAGCACCAAGGAGCCGAGGCCGGTCTGGTTGTCCAGAAGCGGTGTGCCAGGGAGCACTTTGTGTTCTGTTGGTTTGCTAGGACTTCTTCACAGATGTCCTCCCAGACCTTTTCTTCACCTTCTGCTTTTTCCTCCCTTCCTTTATTCTTTGGTGTAACATTGCCCGGATCCATTTATGTTATGATGCCTCCTGCCTTCCTCTACCGGCACAGCCCCATACTTCATGAAGCCTTCTCCTTCTTTCCAAACAGCCAGACCCCAGGGCACTTCGCCTCCTTCCACTGTCGTTCCCATTTGTCTTCCCTTTCTATAAAGTCATCTCGCTCTGGGCTGTCAGCTACAGCCGCAAAACTGTGGGAAGACATCTTCGTTTGGACCTCACACAGGTTATCCTTTCTAAGATCTTGAATTGTCGCGATTAATACAACAGAGTAGGGTTGTGAAAAGGGCTCTGCACTTAGGGGAGCTAAGCTCTAGTCTAGACTGTGCCCCTCAATGGCTGTGTGTTTTCTGGTCCACTCCACTGACCCTGTGGCCTTCAAGTGCATTATTTGTTTCTGCTCCACTTCCCCTCCTTGGGGGCAGTGACAACAGATAGGCTCTTTTCACCCTTCCAATGTTTCACTCGGGTCTTCAGTTGACAGGCTAGAGAGTTACCTGGCCAAAGTTTGGGCAATACCGACTACTTGATTTCTAAATTCCTCTTTAATTAAACCGTGACTCCACTCTCAGGCAAGTTGGACTAACTTCTTTTTGCAGTGGATAACTGCAAATCCCACCAAAGCTCCTAAGCGTCACCTGAAAATGGAAATGTACATGGACTGTGATAACTGTTTCCGTTTTATACTGCTGTGTAGCTGCACACAATGAGCACATATGATGTATGTGGGACCTGAGAGTCAGAGAAACTAAGATGCATCTCGGAATTCATAACTGGCAAAACTAGGGCTCAGACCTGGGTATTTTGACTCCAGTGTTGAAGCTGTCTCCACTCTGTTACACTGCACTCCATTGTCAACTGTTGCTGTCTTTTTTCGGATGAGATTCAAGACTCGAAGAGATATCAGCGCTGCCCGGTGCATTCACTCTGACATATATACCATCAATGTCAGGTCTCGTGTTCAGTCCCATGCTGGACGGTTGACCGATTGGTTGATCAGCCAATCATTCATTCATTCATCCATTCATTCATTCATGAAATATTTGTTTCATCCTTGCACTGTGTTAGGAATAGACCTTCAAGATTCTAACTGCATATTACCCTTCTCTTCTGTTGCCCACGTCTCCTCTACGGGCCATCTCATGCTCCAGAGAGCCATCCAGCCAAGATGCAAGTCTGTTTGTTTCATTCCCTTGCTTAAAATTCTCCAGTGGTTACCACTGCTCTTAGGATAAAGTCCGAACTCCTTAATGTGAAGTGTAAGAGACCTAATAATCTGATCACGGCTTCCCTCCCCAGCCCCTCTCAGCATACCTTCCCCTGGCATTCCAACCAACTCAGCCAACTTCCCACCTCCGTGGCCCCTCATGTTTCCTATTCTAGGGAACCCTACCTGCATAGTCTCACCTAATTCCCACCCTGGCTTTAGGTGTCAGCTTGACATCCCTTCTTCTAGGAAGTTTTTCTGACCCCCACATCTGGGTTGGGTACATTCTCTGTCCTTCTCCTCCTCATAACACCTGGACTTTTCCCTATCACAGCACTTATCACACCGTATTGTAATTGTCTGTTTACTTGTCAGTATCTCCTACTAGCCAGTGAGCCATGGCTCATATCAGTCTCTTCACCATTGTATCCCCAGTACCTATCTCAATGCCTGGCACATAGTATGTGCTCAATAAATATTTATTCAGTTCATTCAAAATGCACTGAACTGAATTAACTCTTGGCGTACCTTGTTTCCTCTGTCTTCTTCCAGACTCTCTGCTTGTGATTCTCCCTTACCTCCCAACACCCGCGTGCGTGCGCACACACACACACACACACACACACACGCGCGCGCGCGCGCACTCCTGTGTCCCTGTTATGCCCTTTGTTTCATTCCCCACCTGGGCTTTAAGGCCCAGTTAAAATCTTCTGTCTTCTTCAGCCACCCGCTCTTCTTCCTCTGACCTCTTTGAGTTCTCCTTTATGCTTACCACTTCCTTGGCCTCAGTACTACGTAAAGCTGTAAGAAAAAGAGTGCTTCCTGGCATTGTGTTCCATTGTCTTAGTCGTAAATGGGCTCAGTGGTCACTTTGTTACTTTGTGGCAACTGTTAAGCTTTTGTTTATATAGAAATTCTTTGGAAATAGGGACTGACTGTATCTTATATGCCTTTGCATGGCCCAGTTGTCCAGGAGAGGGAATTGCGCATAGTAAGTGTTCAGCCAACATCTGGTGGTTCAGTAACTCATTTTCTGTGCTGCCGTGTCCATTCTGTGGAGTCTGAGTCTAGCTGCAGCAAAGAACTAGTTGGCCTATAGAGACTGTAACAGGGGAAGGTCTTTTTACTGCCTTTCATCATTTTAAGAACTCCTGAGAGGGGGAAAAACGCAGGTATCCCTTGTCTCAGTGTGTAATTCATTCATTGAAACCTGTGTTAGGATTCTGCTGTCTACCAAGAACTATCCTAGACTTTGGGGAGATCGCAGATAGTCTGTTTCTGGTCTAAGCGAATAGGAAAGAATTTTCCTAGCTGGGTGCCTTGCGTATTGTACAACTCAGTAAATGCCTCCCGAATAAAGGAACTGAGAGCACTGAATCTTTAAAAGGAAAACCAATGCATTTTAAGATCATATGTGCGGGGCGCCGGGGTGGCGCAGTCGGTTGAGCGTCCGACTTCAGCCAGGTCACGATCTCGCAGTCCGTGAGTTCGAGCCCCACGTCGGGCTCTGGGCTGATGGCTCAGAGCCTGGAGCCTGTTTCCGATTCTGTGTCTCCCTCTCTCTCTGCCCCTCCCCCGTTCATGCTCTGTCTCTCTCTGTCCCAGAAATAAATAAACATTGAAAAAAAAATTAAAAAAAAAAAAAGATCATATGTGCACATTAAATACTAACCAGTTTTCTTCCCTTAAAGAAGACTCAAGGGGCGCCTAGGTGGCTCGCTCGTCGGTTAAGCGTCCGACTCTCGATTGTGGCTCAGGTCATGATCTCACAGTTCGTGAGTTCGAGCCCTGCATCAGCAGTGCAGAGCCCACGTGGGCTTCTCTCTCCCCCTCTCCTGCTCCTGCGTGTGCACGTGCTCTTTCAAAATAAACACATAAACAAAACAAAACACAACAGAAAGAAGCCTCAACAACCGAAGCTCGAGCTGAAGTTCTGGCATCTCGCCGGGGCTCACGAGGCGCAGTGTCGCGCGTGTGTCTCTAGCAAGCACCAGCCTGGCCTCCCTGTCCTCCTGAAAGAGCTCGGCAGCTTGCTAGCGGTAGGCTCGGCTCAGTGAAAGAAAGGGAGGAGAGAGAAGTTGTCCCCACCGACACCGTCCCCGTAAGCGTGTCAGATTAAAATGAGCGGCCCGTCCTGCACCTGGAAGCCAGCGGGGCTCAGGTGCCCGGTTGAACGGGTTGTTCGCTTAGCGCTCGGAGGCAGACAGGGTGGTCTGTATAACCAGCCAGTTCTGAAAATGCCTTCGCCACGTCGACAGTCAGCTGTTGGGAAAAGCAAAGCCCTCCTCCTCTCGGAGGAAGCAGGCGGTTCCACAATGCTTCCTTGTCGCTTAGTCAGAGGGCAGCGCGACGGGGACTGCTCGGGGCCGGGAGGAGGAGGGAACGCGGAGCAGCCCCCAGAAGGCAGCTGGACCAGCATTTGGCCCGTCCGGATTCTCATTTCTGGCTCACCTCCTTTCCAAAGGCATGTTTGTTTTCAAGTCCACAGTCTAAAAAAATGTTATTTAAAATCATGTTATTTTTATAATCGAATGGACTTGGAACATTTCTAAAGTCAGACTGCTTTTTTTTTTTTCTTTTGCTTGCTGTATGGAGGTTTCTGCTGGAAACTCAAGGGAGTCATTTGCACGAGGGCACCTAGATGTGCTCCTGCTTCCCTTGAGGGTGGCCAGAAGGAGACTTTGAGGATGGGCAGTTTGCTTCAGGTGCCCTACTTATCACAGGCACAGCAAAAGACACTGTAATTAAGCATGCCTCCTCAAGCACTGTGTTCTCTGCTAGAGTTGTACCCTTCCAGAACCTGCTGACTAGCACATCTGGTGACATTTCAGCAGGCCTTCAAGAGAGGGAGAACTTCGGGCCTCCTTAAAGATGTGCTATTAAAAGATTGCGTCCTGGGGCGCCTGGGTGGCTCCGTTGGGTAAGCGTCCGACTTCAGCTCAGGTCGTGGTCTCAAGGTTGGTGAGTTCAAGCCCCACATCGGGCTCCATGCGGAGAGCATGAAGCCTCCTTGGGATTCTCTCTCTCTCTCTCTGCCCCTCCCCTACCTGTTGTGCCATCTCTCTCTCTCTCTCTCTCTCTCACTCAAAATAAGTGAATAAACTTAAAACAAAAGCCTGCGTCCTGGGATCATGTTCTGTTGTCACAGGTTGTGAGTAGGCTCAGTGGCTCTACTCAGTAATGACAGGAACCATACTTCACACACCCCGGTATTCCCCACAACACCCACTCGCAGGCTTTGCCTATGTGGGCAAGAGGTGGTGAAACAGTCCAGCAGGGCAGAAGATGTGCGAGAATACACGTGTCACGACCACTCTGTGGGCCGCACGCCTGCCCATCTGGTCCTGTGACTTCCTCCGGCTGCTTCCACGGCAGGCCATGTCCAGGGGCCAAAGCAGAGGGAGCCTCAAAGGCAACACTTTGAACTTCTGTTTTAGCCAAAGCATTTCGCAGAGTAAATACCTGCCTCACAGCTGAGTTCAAGTGCTGATCCTCCCTCTCACTAAATGATTAAAGTCACTTCGTCTCTCAGAACTTATTTCCTTCTCTGGAAACACCAGTCTCACGGGTTGTGGTAAGCTCGAACGGGGTAACGCATGGCTATAAGATGATACACAACTGTGATCGCCACAGTGCTCTTTGGTGCCAGTAAAGGTTTTGTTTTTCATGATTAGTGCTTTTCCTATTCATGGGTGGAGAGTGGGTATGATTGTAACACTTCACAAACTTCATGGTTGGGAAGTTCTCCAAAGTGTGTTTAGTGTTTTTTTGTTTTTTTATGTTTTTTAAAAAATATTTATTTGTTTTTGAGAGAGAGAGAGAGAGCAGGGGAGGGGCAGAGAGAGAGAGACAGAATCTGTAGCAGGCTCCCAGCTCTGAGCTGTCAGCACAGAGCCCGACGCGGGGCTCGAACTCACAAACTGCGAGATCATGACCCGAGCCGAAGTCAGACGCTTAAACCGACTGAGCCACCCAGGCGTCCCTCCAAAATGTTTAATCAAGACCTTTGCTCATGTAAATCCGATATAAGACGACACTAGTAAAAGATCCATTAATTTTAATTTTCTCATAAAAAGAGGAGGACATAGAAACTCTTCTTTGTTGATACATTACCCACGTATTTTCTTACCATGAATCGCTGAACTTGAGAGTATGGTCATGTAAAGCCTCTGAAAATTGTTTAATATTACAAACATCAATGTCTGTGTTTTATAAACTTGTAGCCTTGCCATGTTTAATATTTTTACCTAATTTTGCCCTATTTAAGGCCCTGCTTTTGGAAACTCAGTCCTTATGCTATTTTTTTTAAGCTAAAACTCAGAATAGGAAGATAATTGGTTTGCACTTGTGATGTTAAAAAATCACTTCCATGGAGGATTGTAAATGAATTCACCACTTGAAATGGATCTTTTTAAATATTGGTGTTTAGACTTCAAAATCTCTTGAAGGTCAGCACTTAACATGTTGACTTAGACTATTTAACAATCTTTATGGCATTTCTTATTAAACACTACTAGTGCGGCAGAAACAGGTAGCCCTTACTTAAATAATCAGATTTATTTATTGGACAAGTTTCTTAAAGGGGATGAAGTTTCTGTTCCTGTTTTGCTTTGTTTTCTAAAAAGAAAATGGCAACAAACCTTTAATTAGATTATTAGTGGTAAACCAGTTACTATAAGGAGCACAAAAATGCTGATACTGTAATATTTATATGCATGATTTAAAAGCAAGGGGAAATATGTTTTACTTTTATGCAAGGGACCGAGTGTACCCAGCATAAGCGGAAGGCATTAGATTTATAGCTCCACTTCAGGCATTGGTCCCTGTCATAAAAAAGAAAAAAAAAATTAAAAATACAGGTTTCTGAATTCAGAACTTACTGTATAAGTATGTTGAAACACTTAAACACTTCTGCCGTAAAAGCAGTTCCTCTCCGTTTGTTGATTTACAGCAAATGTGCAACTTTACAGATTTGAGTTTCCATACACTTTTCCCCCCATTGTCAATAATGCTCTAAATACGTATTCACATTGAGACTAATGAAAATATTACCTATTTTTACATCCGTATAATTTGATGCTTACTCAGTATACTTCAGTGGTGATTTGTAAACAGTTTTATTATTTTTTAAAAGGGTTTTTGTGTTTTTAAAATTTTTTTTAATGTTTATTTGTTTTTGAGAGAGAGAGAGAGAGACGGAATGTGAGCAGGGAAGGGGCAGAGAGAGGGAGACACAGAATCCGAAGCAGGCTCCAGGCTCTGAGCAAGCGGTCAGTACAGAGCCCGACCTGGGACTGGAACTCACCAGCCGTGAGATCATGACCTGAGCCGAAGTCAGACGCTTAACCGACTGAGCCACCCAGGCACCCCGTTTTTGAGCATTTTTAACTGTTTGCATAAATAATGTATTTTCAACAACTGTTTAGGATGGGAATGGCCCACCAGGTACTCAGTTACATGAGAAACCACCATCCCGCCCACATTCTTTCCCTCCAAATACTTTGGGACTACCTATCTAAAGGATGTTTGCCTTCAAATTTCAATTAGGATACCTCTGGTCTTTCTTTACAATCTAGAAAAATACAGATTTGGGAGTAGGGGGTTACAAAATGAGATGAGGGGTGCCTGGGTGGCTCAGTCAATTAAATGTCTGACTGGGGCTCAGGTCATGATCTCATGGTTCACGAGTTCGAGCCCCGCATCAGGCTCTGTGCTGACGGCTCAGAGCCTGGAGCCTGCTTTGGATTCTGTGTCTCCCTCTCTCTCTCTGCCCCTCCCCTGCTCACACTCTGTCTCTCTCTTTCTCAAAAAAATAAATAAACATTTAAAAATTAAAAAAACAAAACAAAAACGAGATGAAACAGGTAGTTAGTTTCAGGTGATGTGCATGTGCAAACTCTCATCAGAAGGCAGTTAGGGTATTTTTCAGTCACAATTTGAAAACCTTTCCCTCCCATGTGGGTCATGAGTTAACTTTTTTGTGCTGAGCAGCTGACTGTCAGATGTACTTCTGAATATCCTGGAAACATCAGAAGTAACGTCCAGATGTACCTCTGAGCATCCCAACATCCAGAGCCCAAAGACAGAGGAGGCACAAGGAGGATGGTCATTAGATCAGATTCACCCATGGTGCTGCCTCTGCTCTCAAATACCACACGTCTCTCCCCCCACCCCCCGCCACCTCCACCGACCCTGACACTTAGGAAAGACTAAAGTCATCTTAGTGGATAATCAATGCTAGATGGCATTGTAGAGTAATTAGGGGCAAGAAAGACACAATTGAAAGAAACATTCTTTGGTCGTAAGTATTGAAGTAGGTGCCCAATGGTAGCCGGAAGATACCCTCGAGAAAGACTACCACATCTATTCAACAAAAATCTAAACTCTCTTGCTAAATGAATGTCTCTTAGGTGCAAAACACTGCAAGGAGTGGATGGTGGTTAAGGAACGGATACACAGTAATTTGTTGGCATATCTAATTTTTTACTAGGAAAGCAGGGGGCATTAATTTGAGCACTCACGCTCCTCTGGCAACCGATATTTAAGCCTCTGTGTTGCACCAGCTAATGGCCATCGTGACACTGTCATCTGGCACAGAAGCCCTAATTGGCGATGAAGCATCGCCCTCCAGGAAAGTCCCAGGGGATCTTGCTTCTCCTCCTCCTTCTCCTCACCCTCCTCCTTCTCACCCTCTTCCTCACCCTCCTTCTCCTCCTCTTCTTCCTCCTCCCCCTCCTGCTCTGGGTTTCTCTGCCAGGGCTTTGTTCCTTTTTGTAATTTGTGCCTCTTTTCTGAGCCCTATATAAAAAAAAAAAAACAGCTAGGTAGGAAAGAGTCATAAGTTGAAGGTCCCTCCCTGAGGCCCAACTCAGCAAGGGTTTTCCAGTCCTTTGAGATATTTGAACTCCTGTGTAACTAAGGGAATATTAACTTATCAATTTAGGGCAGAGTGCGGAGGCCCAGACTACCCATCCCCAGGTCCTAACCCCTGCTCAGAACCACAGGGTTAAACACTAGGACTCTCCCTGCCACCTCTTGATCATTTTTTTTAAATGGTAACAATGTGTTATGGACTGAATGTCTGTGCCCCGCACCCCCAAATTCATATGTCGAAGCCACAATCCCCAGTTGATGGTATTTGGAGATGAGACTCTGGGAGGCAGTGAGGCCATGAGAGTGGAGTCGTTATGAAAGCACTTAGTGCCCTTATAAGAAGAGACGCAAGAGAGATGATCTCTCTGTCTCTCTCTGCCATGTGAGGACACAGTGAGAAAGCAGCCATCGCAAACCAGGAAGAAGGCCCTCACCAGACATCAAATTAGTCAGCACCTTGACCTTAGGCTTCCAAGTCTCCAGAACTGTGAGAAACGAATATTTGTTGTATAAACTACCCCGTCTACAGTAATTTGTTACAGCAGCCTAAACTGACTAAGCCTCAGGGCTGGTTGCAGGCAGCCAACTGAATGAATGAGAAACCTTAAAAATAAAAGCTTATAAACAATGCAAGTTATACTATAAAATATACAGAAACGTCCAATGAATAAAATTCAGTGAACGTTCTTCATGAGACTTAATGCTGCACCGAAATTGCATTAATCAAAAACAGGATAAAATGTAAGTACTGTACTTATTTTCTTTGGTTATCGAATCACAGAAATATTATCAAATGTAATTACTTGTGATAAAGATGTCACAAACTACTACATAGTTATTTAAGTAGAAGGAAATGCGTTTTTGGAAAGTGATAAACGTCCCAAAGTTATGGCCCTGCACTTTGTCTTAATTTCTGCTAAAATAGGGTTTTGTTGTTTCCGATACGCCCATGCTGTTCAGTCAGTCCTTCTTCAACAGAGTTGGTGACTAAAATCTGTATGCTTAACCGAGCTTGACTAATATTTGTAATGATAGAAGCCATTTTATTGGCAGTAAATCGGCTTCTGATTCCTACAGCAAACACTCCCACACACACAAACGTGGATGGGCAGGAAGAAAAAGGAAGTGATGCAGAATGATATTCTCCATAGACAACCTAAAATGAAAACACAAAATCTGCATCGAGGGGTGATGATAGCAGGTGAGGGCGATGCGGAAGAAATGCATCAGGAAGTTGTCTAACATGCCCAGCAGAGAGCACTTAAAAAGAAAAAAAGTGAAAAGAAATTAATGTGACATCCCCATATACAGTCACCTCCCACAGCAAGGACTATGCGAGGTGGTTTTTATTTTGAAGATTTCACGGCTACGGACAGGGCAAGACCACTCGCAGGTACGAAACTGGCTTTGGTGTTGTGTTTGGGAAGTGGATGGAAGTTTTGTTTCATCCTTTCTCCTAAAGGACAACGAAGGATTATAACCTGACCAGTGCCTCTGAGGGATTTACAAGACAGTGGACCAGAGGGGAGAGGGGGTGGAGCGGGAAGAGAGAGAGAGAGAAGCCCCGAAGAGTTGATTGGATTCTCGTATTTTCACACTCCTCCCTGAAAGGCACCCTCGCTCAGTCTCTACATGATAACTTAAAAAAACAAACAAAAAAACAAAACAAAAACAAAACCCCACAATATCTGGATCTAGCTTACTTATATTTGGGCAGCAGGGGTAGAAATTACTATATGAAATTTTGATGTTCAGACAGAAGTCTGGCCTTGCACGTTGTTTTCATTACATTTGAAAATGCAGCGTGTACCTCAACAACAACAACAACAACAACAACAACAACAACAACAAAAGAAAATACAGTGTGTAGGAGCATATAGAAAAATCTACTCTAAAACCCACCACCTTCTTTTAGAAGCTAGAGTAGAGGGGTATAGTGTTTGTTTTGCTTCTTTAGATAAGTGTGGACGTTGAAGGCTATGAGACACTGTAAAATAGCTTACTATGTAAACGTTCTACACAAAGTACAGATTAATCAGCCCATGGGAATTCTGCCCATACCCTAAAATATCTGTAAGCCCCTAATTTCTTATACTCAACAGTTATGATCTTAAGGGACCGCATTGCTGTCTGCTCTTGTTGCTGAATGAGGGGCGTACAACATCTTTTTAAGTGTGGCATAATAAACTATTGCATTTGTTAGGAATTAAAATAAAAGTTTTAATTTGAAAGACAATGCATCTCAAAGTGGCAACGCTTCTCTGAACAACTTCTAAGAATTGTGATCAGGTGAGAGGAACATCTCGCTTTCAAAACTGTCCATTTCGTTACTGGGAAAACGAGAAGTGCACCCATCTTTAAATCATATGAGTTCGTCAAGCCTGCATCTTGCCTACTCCAGACATCAATGAGCTGTCTCAGTTTGTCATCATTGTCGTTTTAACCAGTGATAGGGCATCTGAAACCTCTGTGGCATTTCCTCAAAAGTTTAACTCCCTCCTAGTTATCCTACAGCTGTGCCTTTAGTCCTGGAGATTTACTATTTTTTCAGAGCTCAGACTAAAAAGGACCTTGGCGGTTGTGCCGTTGAAGAATCTAGACAAGAAAATAGCTCACTTGGTAGTCAGCACAGTAAAGAATCAGAGAATCATCAAATTTTGGACCTGAAAAAAGACTTGGAATCTAATTCAATGCACTCATTTTACAGATGAAATAACAGACCTACACAGACAGTTTGCACTGGGGGCCTCCTGCTTCCCAGTCTAATCTTCATGACATCACCACAGAAACCTACATTAAGAACCTCTGCAGTCATTTTTTACAGAGAGAGTGAGGAGAAAATGACACTCACAGCTTTCCTTTCCACAGGGTCCCAGAGGCAAGCAATCCACGCACCAACCTGCTTATTCAACCTCCACATGTCCGCCATGTTGTACACTGTGTTGGGGCGGGGGTGGTAGGTCAGGTTGGAAGTTTTAAAAAGTACATGTCTGGGGCTCCTGGGTGGCTCAGTCGGTTGAGCGTCCGACTTCGGCTCAGGTCATGATCTCACAGCTCGTGGGTTTGAGCCCTGCATCGGGCTCTGTGCTGATGGCTCAGAGCCTGGAGCCTGCTTTGGATTCTGTGTCTCCCTCTCTCTCTGCCCCTCCGCTGCTCATGCTCTGTCTCTCTCTCTGTCTCTCTCTGTCTCTCTCTCTCTCAAAAATAAATAAACATTAAAAAAATTAAAAAGAAAAAAAGTACATGTCAGTCACAGTTGGTGAGACCCACCTGGGTTGGGGTTGAGTCTTGTCTAATGCATGGCATCAAGATCTCAGTAGGTTTTATTTTTTAATAAATATTTTTTTAATAAAATTTTTAAATAAATTTTTAAATAAGTAACATCTTTCAGATATTAAAAAATTCTCTTTTTTGGACAAACACAATCAAGTGAGAGAGAGGAAAAAATTTAAGTTTAAGGTAACTTTAGTTCAAGGAAACATGATTCTCCTCAGGAGGAAACCTGGATCCTATATAAATATTTCCTTTTCGGGGAGAGGGTCAAGGAATATATGTTCCTTTTGAAAGGGAAAGGTCTATTGAAGTTTCATTGCCTTCACGGACTGAGATTTGTCACTATTTCCTTATTACAGTGAGGAAGCTGAAGTATACGGAATTTAGTTACTCATTCAGCACAAATGACTTTGATTTAATTTTAGACGCCCCTGTTCTTTAAAAGCCCTTTCAGCCATCCTGTCACATGAGATGTTTTTCAAACAGTATTCTTCAACCTGTGGTCCTCTTGCTGGCTCCTTTCTCCTTCTCTTCTCCCCTCTGTCCTTTCAAATTCCCTTCCACAATGTCCCCGGAATTTCGTCCTCTTCTCTGTCTGTTGTATAGAGCAATTCTGATCTTTCCAGCTCCTAAACTTTCCAGGTTCTAAACTCTTCTTCAGGCCTGTTATTGCATAGCCAAAACCAATCAAGGTGCTCATCCAAATCAAAGGACCTTCTGAGACTACTTCCTTTAAGCCCGTGGTCCGCACAAGAGTACATGAGAACCATCTGCAAATCGTTTAAAATTAAATTCAGATGCTGGTTCAACAGTTTGGGATTGACCTAGAAACACTTATATTGAGTCATGATTTGATTCTGATAGATCTCCAGCTCATTCTTTGGGAAACCCTGTGGTACAATGAGATTTCTCCTCTACTGGAGGCAGTTGGAGTCCAGATAGCAGGGCTTTTTCTCCTTTACGTATAGAGAGGGTATCTTATTCTCAAAAAATGCCTGCAGAGACCCCCACTATGACTGGAGTTAAACATCTTCCCATTGTTTGATTGCTCAGCCCACCCTATGGTAAAGCCAGAGATCACTCTCATTAGAAGCTCTGTCAAACTCGGGTAGACTCATTAGCAGGGGATAAGACTCGTGTTTCCTGTCTTAAGAGGATTTCTCTTGTCTGAAATGTTTGTGTTCACTTGAACAGGCTCAGTGACCCATGTAGCTAAGTCACATAGAGGACAAAGCTTGCTCTCGGACAGCCCAGAGGACTTTGCTTACCATCCATCTTCCAATGGTGTTTGACAGAAGACAGTCAGTCTTCAAGGATCAGGAAGGAGGACCATTTGGGATTAGGACAGTTCCACATTCTATAATTTTAACACCCAGAGTAGTTTGTGATTTAGGTGGCATTATTGAAGAAGGGTAGCTTTGTTTCAACTCCATTTACAATATAGCTGTGTCTCTTTCAAAAGATCACTTAAATACGAGAATCAGAAACCGATCAGAGGGTCATTATAAAGTATTTAAATTATCCATGCTATGAATTAATAAATTATATGAGGCATTTTAAGTAGTCTGTTTTACAAAAATGTGCACACTCCTCAGAAAGATATCAACCCTATTGTGTTAAGAAATACATATATCTATATTATTCTTTCTAATAAGTTTACTATCTTTTTTCATGCTTCTGTCATCTTTTTACCTTTGTTCTTAGCTCTTTGAATAGAAGAGCTAAATTGTGTATTTTTTTTCTGTTGTTGTTGTTGTTGTTGCCCCGAAACATTTTACCCAATGATTTCAGCCCGTAGTAGGTGTTCAGCAAAATGCTTATGTCCCACCCAGAGCTATGCATACTCTCCCCTCTTCCACAAGCAGTGTGTGAATCTAAGTAAGTGATTTAACCACCCTGTGTTTCTGTGAATATGCCCTGTAAAGTAAGATAAAGACAGTAGCCACTGCCAAGAATCTCTACTCTTTGAGGACCCCTCTGGAATCTGGAACTGCATCTCTGAAGTAGTTCTCTCATCCACTGGGAGATTTCTACAAAACAATGAGTTCTGCATTTTATTTTTGATAGGGCATCTCTCATGGCCCCTTTGCGTTCAGAATCAAGCCTACACTCTCGAGGACAGTGTTGAGGGCCCAGCAGCCCTCCTAGCTTGGCTCCTGCTCAGATGAAAGGCTTCATCCCTGCCTCGGCCCCTTCCACATGCTGCTGTAGGCCCACCGACCACTGGCTGCTCTCCGGCCCTGCTGGCCTTTCACTGGCACAGGTCTGGGGTCTCCACACAGCCTTCCTCCATCTGCCCACCGTGCTTTTCCCTGTCCTATTCTATGTCAAGGCTGAGCTCACAGGTCACCTTATCATTCAAACTGTCCCTTACAGTCCCACTCCCAGATAATTTGGTTGAGTCCCACCTTTTGTTCCCTGGGACTTTGCACATGGTGCTATGATAGTGTTCAATTCTGTACATGTCCGTTGTTATCACCACCCTCTCTGCCCAGGCTCCAAGCCTTTTGAAGGTAGAAACTGTAACCTGCGAATGAATGAACGAGTGAATGCTTTGCCTGTCTTAACTGCCTGGTTTGTCTCAGCCATCAGTAACAAGCACAGAGCTAAATTATTTCCTAAGAGGCAGTAGTCTTTCTTTGCATTCATTCCCTGGTGAAAGTGGTTTCCTCTACTCTCTCCTGTCTCCAAATCTCTTATCACCTGGATTCCTGTTATTGTCCTTTTACTTTAATATATCCCAGTTCCACAAGATCTCTTTGCTTATATTACTAGCTCCTTTAAATCCTTCATGGATTTAATTAAGTGATAAGTATAATACAATATCCTTTGAGCATTATCCGAGGTAAATAACATTTTTCCTTCACGGGCAGCCTCCTTTTTTTTAATTTTTTTTTAAGAGAGAGAGAGAGAGAGCACAAGAGGGAGAGGGGCAGAGAGAGAGGGGGAGACACAGAATCAGAAGCAGACTCCAGGCTCTGAGCTGTCAGCACAGAGCCCGACATGGGGCTCGACCTCACGGACAGCGAGATCATGACTTGAGCCAATGTCGGACGCTTAACCAACTGAGCCACCCAGGCGCCCCATGGCAGCCTCCTTTTTTTTTCCCCCAATTTCTCTTTCCCACTTACTGTATCCTGGGTGAAGCTGATGTCAGCTCTCCCCCCTGTCCATCCAGTTGCCTAATGGTTTGGAATCATTATTCTTTCATAATTTGTTTTGCCTCAGCATACATAATTGACTACAATTACTTGACTGTTTCATTTTGGCTAATGTAGATTTGCAGACTCAGAGCTTTGCCATGCACCTCACTTTTGCTGGTGTCATTATGCATGCTGCAGTTGCAGGGACCGTAGTGGCATTTTGTGCAAACAGTATGGACGGGTTAAGTAGAAAGAATGAAAAGAGACCCAACCCAAAGTGATCATCAGAGGATAAAAGTGAATATCCTAAAATCCTTAGCGCAGTAACAAGTGTATTCAGCTTTTGCATTAAATAATTGGGCATAGAGTCTCATTCCTAAGGAAGCTTGCTGAATTGATGGTCCCTTGATGTAGGGAACTGATTGTTTACCTGATGAAGCAACATACAAATATCTCAGGAAGAACCAGCTTTACAACTGAAAGCCAACTCCTTAGGGCAAAGACTTTATATGTTTGGCACAATTACACTTATTGTTCAGCAGTGCTGGATAAATATTTAATAACTGTTCCTCCACACCTATTCCTGGCAGGTCCAGCCTTCCTGACCTGTCATGTCCATAATCAAATATGTATTTCCACATTCATCATTTGAGGTGTGGTGCCACTTTTAGGCTGGTTTCTCTGGGATGTTGCCATCTTCTCTAGGGTTGGGGTGTGCTCTCGGTGCCTGGGACATAGATAATTAGCCATGAATATCAAACAGTACTCTCTTTTTTCCCCCTTGCTTTTAAAACTCTCTTTATTTTTAGAGCTAGATGACTTACAGAGTGAGCTGTATTTTCTCCTGAAGGCAAAGCAGTCACTTTTTTCTGAGTTTGTGCTAAGACCCTGGCTTCATCATCTGGGCTCTGTGACTAACTGTAACTCCAACTTGACTTTGGGCAGCTCGCTTTGCCTCTCAGGAGGACAGCTTGCTCATCTGAAAGAGATTCTCTTGGGCTGTTCAAAAATGTTCTTTCTGGCCCCCAAGTTCTAGTGTATTGCCTATTTCCAGATGTAATATTTGTGCTTGTTTACTCAGAAGAAATAAGTTAGTTCACTTGTAAGTCTACCTCCCTAGAGAATTCAAAAAATGTTCTATTACTTAAATACTGGATCTGTTACCTGATTTTCTTTTCTTTAAGAGGAATTTACCCGATATTAATTACATAGAAGCAGGGGATCATTGTGGTGGCAACAGATGTGAATTTCAAAACACATACGTGTAGAATAGCCTGGCTGTTGAATTACATGGATTTTAAAAGAACGACAACATTTAAAGTGACCAGAAAGAACAAAATCTACTGGTTCTGGGTGACAGAGGTCTGCTAATTGTGTGGTTGTGTGAACTCCGTCTCTTGGTTTCTTTATTAGTAAAATGGGAATCTTATCTTTCTGTTTACCAAAGAAGGAGAAAGAAGGCAAAGACTTCAAGGTCCATTGCAGTTACAAGAGTTTCCACTGGAAACTTCCCGTATAAAAAGGTACTGTTCAGGCTGGTGCTTCCAGTTTTCTGACCGCGGGAGAGCCTTCGTCTTTGCCCGCTCGAACTTTCTGTTTCAGCTGCTCTCTTGACGTTTGCCCCCCACTTCCTTATGTCTGGAGCCACCATCTTTGTTCATGCAAAATGTTATTTGTAGTTGTTGCAGCAACCCTGATCAGCCCTCAGAACGATTTAATCTGTTGTTTGCTTCCATTAACCACTTCTTCCAAAGGCCCGAGTTGATCTGCCAAAAGGGTAGTCGTTAAGCCTCCATCAAAATGCTGTGCAAACCCACTTAGTTTTTCTCACCTTGTCTTCCTCTCCTATCCGGGAGTTCCCAATCTGCAGAAGTTTTGTTTGTGCATGCTCAGGTTTCCATGGGCGACTCAGGTAAACTGGAAAATTCTGTGGCCCTGGTCAAGATCAGGATCATTTCTACCCGTAATCACTTTTACTTTTCTGAAGTTCAAACAAATCATTCAGGGAAGTGAACCCCAGTTAGCAGGAGCACAGAGAGCTCTGGTTCAACTGAACCTTCGCAATTAGATAAACCCCAACACCCAACAATAACTTTTGTGCTTCCCGCTGCAATGATTTATACCAATTTTAGTCTCATGTTTAAATTACTAATATTACATGTTATCGCATGAATACACCCAGCATTGACACTGTTTTTAAGTGCAGTATATCGTATTTATCTTTCTGAATGCCTTCAAAAATGCATACTTCCTCCATGGAGTCCCCAAATACTAATTTGGAGCTTTCCATCATTGATTAGGATCACCTTGCCTAATTCAATTTTCATTTCTATATTAGTAGATCTTGTAATATTTATTGTTATGATTATTTTTCCACATTGATTCTTTCCCCTCCCCCCCCATGGCTGTTATTCATAGAAAAATCACACACGGAATCATTCATTCATTCATTCACTCGCTCATTCGTTGTATAAATACTATTTGAGTACCTACTACCAATCAGGAAGTAGACTATTACTTTTTCATAAGTATTAGTCTTCTACTATTATTATAGAGCTATCTATTCTTCCCTTCAGTTCTATCAATATTTGCTTCATATTTTTTGGAGCTCTGATGTTTCGTACATATATTATTATTCTATCTTCTTGCTGAACTAAGGTTTTTACATGTGTCCTTCTTTGTCTATTGTAACAGTTTTTGACTTCAAATTATTTTGTCAACTATTAGTATGCCACCCCTACTCTCTTTTAGTTACTATTTGAATTGACCATCTTTTTCCATCTTTTCACTTTCAATCTATTTGTGTTCTTAGATCCTCAATTCCAAAGTCTCTTGTAGACAGCACAGAGTTGGATCCTTTTTAAAAAAAAAAAACAAAAACGTTTATTTATTTATTTTGAGGGAGAAAGAGAGTGAAAGAGAGCAGGGGAGGGGCAGAGAGAGAGAGAGAGAGAGAGAGAGAATCCCAAGCAGGTTCTACGCTGTCAGCACAGAGCCCAACATGGGGCTCCATCCCATAAACCATGAGACCATGATGTGAGCCCAAATCAAGAGTGGGGCACTTAACCAACTGAGCCACCCAGACACCCCAGATCCTGGTTTTTTATTTTTTTAATCCATTATGTCAGTCTACATCTTTTGTTTGAAAAGTTCAATCCATTTATTGCAATTACTGGTAGGGGAGGGCTTACTATTGCCTGTTATTTTGTTATTATTTTTTTTTCTGTAAGTCTTATGGCTTTTTGTCCTCGTTTCCTTCGTTGATGTTCAGTTGATATTTTTGCAGTGGCCTGTTTTGATTTCCTTCTCATTTCCTCTCATATATATTTTATAGATATTTTCTTTGTGGTTTCCATGGGGATTATCTAAACTATCCTCAAGTCATAGCAATCTATTTGAAACTGGTGACTTCATTTGCAGACAAAAACTCTACTTATTTACATCTCTGCCTGCCCCTCAGCTTACATTATCGATGCCACAGATTATATCTTTATTTTTTTGTACCCATTAACATAGATTTATGATTACTTAAAAAAAATTTGTTAATGTGTATTTATTATTGAGAGACAGAGAGAGACAGAGTGTGAGCAGGGGAGGGGCAGAGAGAGAGGGAGACACAGAATCCGAAGCAGGTTCCAGGCTCTGAGCTGTCAGTACAGAGCCTGACGTGGGGCTCGAACTCACAAACTGCGAGATCATGACCTGAGCTGAAGACGGACGCTTCACTGACTGAGCCACCCAGGCGCCCCTGATTACTTTTTTACTCATTAGTCTTTAACTCCATAAAAGAAAAAAACAGCGGAGTTACAAACCAAAATTACAATAATTCACATTTTTGTATTTGTCCATATATAGATTTTTGCCAGACGACTTGTATATTCATGTTGTTTCAGGTTGCTGTCGAGTGTCCTTTTATTTCAACTTGAAAGACTCCCATTAGCATTTCTTGTAGGCCAGGTCTACTGTTAACTCCTTCGACTTGTATTTATCTGGGGATATCTTCATTTCTCTCTCATTTTCGAAGAGCAGTTTTGTCAGATATAGTATTCTCAGTTGACAGTTTTTCCTCCTAGTACTTGAACTATATCATCCTACTGCTTTCTAACCTGCAACATTTCTGTTGAGAAACCCACCAAGAATCTTACTGAAGATCCCTAGCCATGACGAGTCACTTTTCTCTGGCTGCTTTTAAGATTCTCTCTTTGTCCTTGACTTTCTACAGTTTGATTATCATGTGTCTCAGGGTGGGTCTGTTTGTGTTTATTCTACTTAGAGTTTGTTAAGATTCTTGTATCTGTGGCTCTCCTCAAAGTTGGGACAGTTTTACTGTTTTTCCTTCAAATAAATTCCCTGCCCTTTTCTCCCTCTCTTCTCCTTGTGGGACTCTCACGATGCATATATTGATGTGTTTGGTGTTATCTCAAAAGTCCTTTTAATTTTCTTCAGTCTTGTTTCTTTTTCTTCCTCAGACTCAACATTTCAAATGACTCATCTTAAAGTTTTCTGATTCTCTTTTTCTGTCTATTTAAATCTGTTCTTGAACCCCTCTAGTGAATTTTTCAATTCATTTCTTGTTTTATTCATCTTTATAATTTTAGTTTGCTTCTTTCTTTTATGTTTGTTTATTTTTGAGAGAGAGGGAGAGAGCGAGCACGCACAAACAGGGGAGGGGCAGAGAGAGAGGGAGACACAGAATCGAAGCAGGCTCCAGGCTCTGAGCTGTCAGCACAGAGCCCGACGTGGGACTGGAACCCACAAACTGAGATCATGAACTGAAGTCGGACGCTCAACCGACTGAGCCACCCAGGTGCCCCTAGTTTGGTTCTTTTTAATAACTTTGATCTCTTTGTTGATGGCCTCATTTTATCCCTGAATTGTTTTCCTGAATTTGTTTAGTTGTCTGTGTTCTCCTTTATCTTATTGAGAATACTTTAAAAAAAAAAATGTTTTAAAGTCTTTGTGAGGCTCAAGGCCTGTGTTTCTTTAGGGTTAGTTTCTGGAGATTTATTTTGTTCCTTTGAATGGGCTGTGTTTACCTCTTTCTTTGTGTGTCTTGTGATCTTTTGTTGAAAATGAGGCATTTGAAAAACTTTTTTCTCAGCCAGTCCTAGTAAACTGGCTCTGTGCAGAGGAAGATCACTGATTAGCCTGCCACAAAGATTCGAGGCCCTCTCAGCCTTTTTCCGGAATATATGTTTTCCCTGGGCCTGTGCATATGCTTTTTCTTCTCCAACTCGCGTGTATACCCAGCTGCTTTTAAATCTCTTCACTTTCCCTCGAGTTTCACCCCTGCTCATTCTCAGGATTTCACATATCCTCCTGTCCTCCTCTACCTGAAATCTCTTGCCCAGGTGTCCAGGGATCTGCCGTCCCTTGAAGCCCTCACAGGCCACTACATCACCCCTGCCTCGGCAGCTTCCAGCCTGATGTCCAAAACATGCCTCCATTCCCATCAGTGTCCTGAGCAGGCCAGACGGAAACCAGTCCCTCCGACAAGCCAGAATGTTGCAAGCAAATTCCACTCTTTCCTCCTGTCCTGGGCAAGGGACCGGGAATTGGGTGGCATCCTCCTGACCACGTCATGCTGCACTGGGGAGAGGGTAAGGGCAGGCAAAAATGCCACGAAATATCCTATAGTTTTGAGTGTGACCTTTTCTTGGCCAGACATTCACTTGGTTGCCAGCTTCTTGACTAGTTTCCCGAGTTCCCACAAAGCTACTTGGGGCCCTATATTGTTGTTCATTTGGTATTTCGGTGGGAGAACAGGGGCCTGGAGCTTCCTAGTCTGTCACCTTGCTGACATCACCCTTGCTCATAGGTAACTCGTAATCCAGACACAGAACAAGAATGACATCAATGTTTGTGGTTTAGAAAAAATAGCTCTTGAGATTACACATCCTTGTGTCAAAGAAAGTAAACTTCAGAACCAGAGAAACCATTAGCAACCTGGGTGCTAGGCTAGGTGAGAAATGGAAAGAGCCTGAGCTAAGACAGAGACGTACATTCAAGATCTATGAAAGAGTTATGGTCCGAAGACTCATTAGCCTCCTGGAAGCCTGGGCCAGAGATGTAATGATGGAGGAGACATGGAATCAAGAAATAGACTGGTAGATTCCAGGAAGTCTGTGATTTTCGTCAAGTTCCTTGGCCGTTCTGAATTTCATTTCCTCATCTATAAAATAGGGTGGTTCTGAAGTTTAAAAGAGATAACACATGTCAGTGCTTCGTGTATAGCAGGCAACTAATAAGAATTTCTTTTTTTCTCATCCCCCTACGTGTAACCAGTATTACGAGATTGTGCAGTTTGGTGAATGGTGATACTATTAACTGAATAGGAAAAGCATAAGCCAATCTTTTAAATCCCGGGTTTGTTGGTTTGATTGTTTGTTTGTTTTTAACTCCTACTCTGCAGTGATGATATACGTTAGGCAGGTTCTATATAAAGAAGAGTTTGCATGCATATTTATCTTTCCCAAACAAGCTGTCCTAAATTTCCTAAAATTATTATCTTATTCCCAGAATGTTCTCCAAAAATGAAGCAGGAAGCAAGGTCGCTTTTAGCACACTGGTTGGTTCCAGGTTATTCTGTAAATTTGGAGCTAAGTGGTAAAAATAATTTGTCTCCTGGCTCTTGAACCAAGGCTTTGTTACTGTTACCAACTCTGAGGCTTTTAGAAAATCCTGTGAGACTTTTCTCCAGATGATTCTAATTTGACAGATTAACAGCTATGTAAATATATGTGTGCATTCATGATGACAGTTTGAATGTTATGTTTAGCGATTATGAAAGGAAAATAGAAAAAGGGATTTCGCCTTGCCTTCTTTTCCCCTTAAAGTACTGACCTTTTAATAAAATTGTGTTTCTATAAGCCAAGATTCAAATTGCTATCAATCCTAGAAAATATAAGCTCTCATGCAACTACTGTTTCATGCGGACTATATATCTAGCTTTACAAATCATAATGTAGTGGCTTGTAACGGATGATGAAGAACAATTTTAGAACCTATTCTTGAGATATTTTAGAAAAATCAAGATGATGTGTTTACCCCTTGATACCCCTTGATACAACTAAACAAATCAAGTTTAGTTACGATCTATGCATCAGACTTTAGAAGATGATAATTATATATCCAGATATTCCATTCTGATAGGAGACAAATCTTTTGGCTTGTAAAAGATGAAAGTTGAGAAGTTGGGGAAATGCCCGAATCAAGCTGGGGAAGTGAGGAAAGCGACTAGTACAACTGTGCCCCCATGCTCTGTCCTACAAGTCACACCCCACCTTCCCACACCAGCAAGAAATGGAATTTTCCAGAGTCCTGAATTTGATTAATCATGTTGTATGTTTTTTTTTTAATTTGTTTATTTATTTTGAGAGAAAGGGCACAAGTGGGCAAGGGGCAGAGAGAGAAGGAGTGAGAGAATCCCAAGCAGGTCCCACCCCATCAGCACAGAGCCTGACGACTCAGGGCTTGACCCACAAACCACGAGATCATGACCCGAGCCGAAGTCAGATGGTTAACCAACTGAGCCACCCAAGTGCCCCAATCGTACTGTATGTTTTGAATTATTTTCAAGAAGAACAAAAGGCATAAAAATATTAAGTAGCAGCATCTAATTCTTTTCTTCTCCTCATCCTTTTGCTGTGGTGCATCGCTGTATCTTGTCTCTTACCTAGTGAAGTAGTCAGATTTGTCAGCAAAATGTTACCTCCCACAGAAGAAGTAAGAATCACATGTTTTTCTACCGGCAATGATGAAACACTGATGGGCTTCGTGTTATAATTCATTGTTACACACGTCGAGATGTATTTTTGTTTAGCAAAGTCCAGATAGTGGGAAAGACACAGTTGTCCGGTGGGTGTGTCTTTGTCTATTTTAACAGGTGAGACTGTGTTATTCAGAGACTTTATTCAAGTCCATTGTAGGGCTGCATTTCTCAGAGATGACACATGGACATGTACAGACACAGATAATAGTTTTGTCTTATAAAGCCTTATCTTTGAAAGACCTGGCTCAGATGGTAAGATTGCCTCATGGAGTCCCGATGTAATTGAGGCAGGTGCCCATCGAGGTAACGGCTGGCTTCCCAAACTCACTCCTACACTCCAGGTATACTGAACTCCAACCAGGAACTGAAACCTGTGCACCATTTCTTCACCATTTGCACCTCCTATGCCACCATCCATGCACCTTCCCTCTCCTCCGTGCTGTCCCCACTGGCTAAAATTGACTTTGTCCCTCCCTGCTCCATCAGTGCCCCAATTGTCCTAAAATTTTCAGCCTCCTTCAGAACCTGATACGCATTGAGCCCTTCTGGAAAGCTGGAAAACCCTTCTGGAAAGCCCTTCACATTCATGCTGAGTTGTATCCCTTTGTAAGTACTCCTTAGAGCCTTCTGCCAACCTTGGTTATGATGCTCTAGTCACTTATCTGTCTCCCCCATTGGAGAGTGAACTCCTTGAGGATAAAAGCTGTTTCTTTTTTAATTAAAAATACCTACAATACTGCCTGACACCTAGGCATGACTCAATAAATGTGTGAGCTTTTTAAAAATATAATTTATTGTCCAATTGGCTAACATACAGTATGTAAAGTATGCTCTTGGTTTTGGGGGTAGATTCCCATGGTTCATCCAAAAAGTGTGTGTAAAATGAGTAAGTGGCAAATGCTTGAATGATTCTATCCTGGTCTGTAAATGGAATATTGACATGTGTATGCCAGGGTCATAGCTAACTCTTCCCAAGTTCCTTCCATGTGCCAGGCATGGTGTTGCACTTTTTTTGAGGCATTTGCTCATCTAATCCTCCTAAAGACTCCATGATGGACATATCTTTATTTTCCCTGTTCTGTAAATGAGACATTGAGACACAGAGAGTTCAAATAACAAGACCATACCACACACACAGATTTCAGTCTTAGATTTGTTGAGCCCATTACAATCAGTCTGTATTTGAAGTTATATGGCTCCTAATAAGAATGTGTCAAAATTATCTATGCTGAAAGAATAGCTACAAACCTTACTTTTACTGTATTGTTTGTACAAGTAGAGAAAAGAAAAACGAATCATCTAAAATCCTGAACACAAAAACTTGTGTTATCCGTAAATATTTTCTTTCATTTTCTTCATTTTTTTATTAAAAAAATTTTAAGTCCTATATATACATAATTTTTATCTTAATATAGATTGTATTCATATTTATGTTAATACCTTGTCCTCATAACCATAATTATGTGTGAAAGCTCCAGGCTCCAAGCTGTCAGCTCAGAGCCCGAACCCACGAGCCATGAGATCATGACCTGAGCCGAAGTCAGATGCTTAACCAACTGAGCCACCTGACTGTCCTCATTTTACATGAGGACACTGAATCTCTGATGTGTGTGATGATACTATTCCAGGTGCGTCGATATGCTTAGCCAGTTACCTACTCTTGGACATTTGTTTCTCTCTAACAATACTATGGTGAAAGTATTTGTGTATGTTGGGGATCTCTTTTGATGTTTCCTTAGCTTTTCAGAAAGGGAATTTCAGCACGAAAGCCACACCAATTATTTAACAGGAAAATAACCAAGGGGCTCAGGCATTCAGCATTTGTGTGGTTTCTGGAGGCCCTAGACATAGGAGAAAAGACTAGCTGTGATAGGGTCCTTGGGCTGACCCTCGTTAACTGGGCATCCTGCCTTGTGGGGATGTGTCCCGGATCCAACAATCAAGACAGAGAACAGCGTGAGGAAGAACCCATAGTCCCCGCCTCTTTAGAATACAGAATGGAATCTGGTGAAATCTGTCACGGCTACAAATAAAAGTTAGGGGGAGATTGTCAAGACAGGGCCATGTGCATCGTGTGAGGTCTGTGGAAGAGAGGAAGTAGCCCTGGACTGAAACCTTGCCTGAATTGTTTCACGGTCTTTGCCGGAACTTAATGTTGAAAGCCTCGGCGATTTAAAATGCAAACAAACAAAAAACGCCAGCTAGCGTAACTGATGTCTGCTTCCTGGCACGGGTGACTCCAGAGCCATTGTGGATCCGGACTTCTTGAGACAGTTCGGAGAGAACACTGTCACTTATGTGATGATAAGGATCATTTCCCTTTTTGTAGTTTAGGTGCCAGAATTTAGCATAACGCTTGCTACATACTAGGTGCCGAATAAATATTTGCCAAACGAAGGCATAGGTGGGGTAGAGAGCCTGTGTGCTTTGGCCTCAGAAAGATTTGTCACTTACCTCTATCACTTACTGACTGTCTGGACTTGGACAAATGGCTTCACCTCTCAGAGCTTCAGTGTCCTCATGTAAAATGAGGACAGTCAGGTGGCTCAGTTGGTTAAGCATCCGACTTCGGCTCAGGTCACGATCTCATGGCTCGTGGGTTCGAGCCCTGCATCGGGCTCTGAGCTGGCAGCTTGCAGCCTGGAGCTTTTCAGATTCTGTGTCTCGCTCTCTCTCTCTGTCCCTCCCTGCTTGTGCTCTCTCTCTCTCTCTCGAAAATAAATAAATAAACGTTAAAAGTATTTTTTACATGAGGACAATCTAATTTACTTTGCCTGGTGGTTTATACATTGTTTGGAATGTAATGATTAGTAGGAGGTAATCACATGGGGAAAATCCAAACATTGCCTATGGCAGAACAATGTCTTAGGTAATAGAAATTAAATAGGTAAGAAGATGGGAGAGAAGTGTGCAGGAATAGTGTGCAGGGATAGAGAAGTGTGCAGGGAGAGAAGCTGCAGGAAGAATAGGAAAAAGGTGTGGCAGGAACTCACCAGAAATATAATTGAAAGAACCAGCATTTCTAATTCTTACAAAACTGACTAGTTATTTTCCACCTGTTGACATCTTAGGCCCTTCTGTGGGTAATCTCATTTTTTTTTTCATTTGGCTTCTTATATACCTCTAGATATGTTACACCTCAAATAAAAGACAGATTTTATAACAGGGATTCTGAAGTATTGTCTTTAGTAGATCCTGCTGCTTTTTGGAACATTATGAAATTTACTTTGAAACTCTCATCTGGTCTGCAGAGTGCTTCCTAGAAATCTCTTTAGAAGATTAATTTGGCATAAAAAGAAATTACAGTTTGATACGAATTTTAGAATCCTAATTTATTCCTTGTTTTATTAGTCTAAAAATGGAGTCGTGTACTCCATTTAAGCACGGATAGGGTGTGTGTGTGTGTGTGTGTGTGTGTGTGTGTGTGCGCGCGCAAGCGCATGTGCGTGCGCTCGCGCGCATGCGTGTGTACTTTGGTAAAATAGTGTTGCGTAGTGGAACTACTGGGTGAGGACTCTGAGAGAACACAAACTGAAGGACAGCCAGAACAACAACACTCTGAGCTCTTCCCGTGGTGATCTTCTCAAAGGCTCCTTCTTACTCCTGATGTGTCATGTTCCAGGATAGCTAGCAAGGCTGAACCTCCTGTAGAGCCTTTTTTTCTGATTTTTCAAGCATTCTTCCATCATTTAAACAGCACGTCCGGGAGCACCTGGGTGGCGCAGTCGGTTGAGTGTCCGGCTTTGGCTCAGGTCACGATCTCGTGGTTCGTTGAGTTCGAGCCCCACCTCGGGCTCGCTGCTGTCACCCTTTGCCCGCTTTGGATCCTCTGTTCCCTTCTCTCTGCCTCTCCCCTGCTTGCATTCTCCTCCCCTAAATAAATAAATATTAACATAAATAAATAAACAGCGCCCCCAATCTTATAAAGTGAACACTGATTAAGGAGAAAAACCTGTCAACGTCTATGTAGATCTCCAAACTCCTCATCATCGGATCAGGCTACCAACTTCCTTGGTTCTCCCAAGAATGGATGTATGTTTCCCTTTAACTGGTAACGTATGTTTCCTTTGATTTATTTGTGGTTTATGTAGCTTTAGGGTTTTTTCCCTTTAAATTAAAAAAATAATTGTGAAGCATTTCACCCAGAAAAAAGAATAAAAATATCATCACAGACACCTATCCATCCACTCTCAAAACAGATGCTAACAGTGTAAGAAATTAAAACTTTCATATATAGATCTTCCTTGACTTACGATGCAGGTACATCTCAATAAACCTGCCATAAGTTGAAAATATCGTAAGTCAAACGTGCATTTGATACATGGAACCTACTGAACATCCAAGCTTAGCCTAGCCCACCTTAAATGTGCTCAGAACATTGGCATCGGCCTATGGTTGAGCAAAATCATCTGTTGCAAAGCCTATTTTATAAGAGTGTTGAATAGCTCATGTCATTGATTGAATACTGTACTGAGAGTGATAAACAGAATGGTTGTAATTAATTTTTTTAATGTTTATTTATTTTTGAGAGAGAGACAGAGTGCGAGCAGGGAAAAGGGGCAGAGAGAAAAGGAGACACAGGATCTGAAGCGGGCTCCAGGATCTGAGCTGTCAGCACAGAGCCCAACGTGGGGCTCAAACTCATGAACCGAAGTCGGACGCCTAAGCGACTGAGCCACCCAGGCGCCCCTCCACACTGGCCTTAGCGTTCAAGCTCCTAGCTTCCCAAGATCAACCGCTGCTCCCCTTGATCCTTTCTCTTAGGCTCATGATAGCATTACTTCCTATGCACAAAGGTTTTCAGTTCCTGGACATTTCAGGACCCCTGCGGCTTCCCCTCTTTCCTACACACTTAGCTATGCCTGTTAAAAATTGTGTACTGTATTGTAGCCTGCATATCTGGGTAATTTTGACAAGAATCCTTTCAGGTTATATTCTCTACAAAGCCACAGAAACTAAAAGTTCTGACTTTATTTTTATAGACCGGTCATTTTCCTGTCTTTGTGAATGTTCTGATGGGACTATGCATAAGACCATGTTTGGTATGAGTGCGTGTTAGGACCCCTGTCTATAGTCGTGAGTCTCCCAGGCCTCAATCTGCCCAGTTACATAACCTTCTAACTATAAGATTCTGTAATTGTTAAGAACTGTAACAAGAGACGCCAAGTATTTAGGACTCCGACAAAAGAGGTTTTATAAAAATATTAACTCAATGAGAGCATAATATTGCATAACCATTTTTAGAGAAATTGTATTATGAAACAACATGCATTGCTTCTTATGTTAAGAATACTTCCCAGAGTGACCGTAGTTATTTTCTAAAGGAAGACACATAGGACCGTAAAGTAAAATCTTTTAAGAAGTGAATATGTTGCTTTTTTAGCAAATGGCCTCAAAAGCTTACATTCTTTTCCTTAATAAGGGCTATTCTGTATTTCCTTCTTAACAAAGCTTCCTTTGCCCACTCAGTCAAGACCACTGCCAAGTTTTTCATTATGGGAAACTTACTTTATAGGCTACTTTCAGGGAGATGAATCCTGACCACTTCGTGAAAGGAGGGAACTAGAAATCCTAGTTAAGTCAAGTTTCACCTGAAACGTTTGGTTCCGACAGTCATTTTTCCTTTTAGAAGATGTGGCATGGGACTCTGACTCCTGGCCCAGGTTCCACCTATGCGTTCTCTTGCCTCCAGTGCTTTGCTAGGATCTGCTTGTTGTTTGCTTAAAGGCCGGTAAACATAAGGAGTACAGCAGGCTTTTGGCCAAGCTGAGAACGAACACTGAGTAATTTACAATTCTCGCTGATTAAATGTGTCATTGTGAAACTGGCAGAGGTAGCCTGTCCTTGGAACTCCCGCGCCCGGAACTGCACACCGGGGCAGTCACAGTTGTCAGCGTAAGCCTCCCCCCGGGAGTTGCGTAATGTGTGATGTGCACGTACCGCAGGCGATGCCTCTGCCGAACTCCCTGTGGCTAACGCTAAGGTTTGCACGGAGTTTCGAACCCTGACTGCGACTTCGTTCATTTTAAAAATGTAACTGGATATTTGTATTTCCCCAATATAAACTGCTTTGAAATACATCTTGTACCGTTTGGGGGGATACACATAAGCTTGGGAAAACTGATGATGGAAAATAAAGAGCCTGTTTGAAAGGAAGTCTGGTGGCATAACCCAAATGATTCTGGAAGTTTTCAGGAAACCTTGAGGTTGGAAGTTTGTCAATCCCGAGACCGTGATGGGAAAGGACAGCCTTCAAGGTCTCTTGTCAAGCAGGAGATAGCTTCCTTTTTTGGAGTCCAAGTAAAGAGTTGAGCTAATATCCGAACCAAACAATAGGATGCCGGTTCTGCCTCAAGATGCCATCATATGATGTAGGGCAAGACACAGAGCCTGTGCTCCATAGTTTTCTTTATCTGGAGCTCTGTGGAGACTGGATGTGGTAACCTAGTGAGTTCTTTTCCATCTCTAAAGAGACTGCACACAGCAGATGACGTTCCAAGTATAGCCGATATTAACTTTGTTTCTGTTAGTACTGGTACAAAAGTCTGACAAATATTTGCCTTCCTGGTTTTCATGGACACACCAATTTCACCTTATTAGCTTCCGCTGGGTATTGAGTAACCTGCTCCTCTGTTCACTGGAAGCCACTTTGTTTCCTCGGTATTAATTCCTTCATGTCTTTCCTGACATGAATATTCATGTCAGTAAAATTAATGTTTAACACTAAAAAACAAACTTTTTAATGCTGCTGATCTAGTTTAACTATTACTGATGTTTTAACCTTCCACCCCAGGCCACTGACCTGTTTCTAGGTCCTACTATTCATTCATGCATTCATTCAACAAACATTAAGCATCTTTGATGTTCTAAGCCCCACACAAGGCTGGGACGGAAGTTGCAAAGTAAGGACAAGAAGATAGTCCCTAGTAATAATCACAACATGTAAGCATTACTCCAGTAGAGGTCAAGAGGGTGTCATGGACCATGCAGGAGACAGATCTGTTTATTATGTCCCTAAAACAGAATCTCAAACCTCCTGACCCTTAAATTTACCATTAGCCAATAAACCATATTCTGACATAATTCTTCACTTGTTTCTGTATTATTGAATAATTTCATTCTTTTTTTATATTCTAGTTAGTCACTGATATGTACTCACTACTTTGCTTCCTCCATCTATTTTCTTCAAAAAAAAATGTTACTTTTCTCTTTTCTCAAATGGATATCATGATTAAATTAAGAAGTCAGCTATATTTGGAAACTACTACACAAAGAAAAGTCACTCTTTCAGACATTATACTTACTAGTAAAGACATAATAAGAGTTATAGATAAAAATATTATAGTTGGGGCACCTGGGTGGCTCAGTCAGTTAAGAGTCCAACTCTTGATTTCGGTTCAGGTGATGATCTCATGGTTGGTGAGTTTGAGCCCCATGTCAGGATCTGCACTGGCAGCGTGGACCCTGCTTGGGGTCCTCTCTCTCCCTGCCCCTCCTCTGCTCATGCTCACTCTCTCATATAAATAAATATTTTAAAAATATTTAATAGTCAACCGATTATATTTAGAGTTGGTTTACTCAAATATATTTATGTTCTTAATGACTTACTCTAGAAGTATTTGGATGCCTAGTTATTGGGGATAATCTGAAGATGTGAGATTTGCTTAGAGTATTGGTAGAAGTCAAGGTTGTGAGTTTTTTAAGAGGAAAAGCAGAAAAATATAGATGGAGTTATGTACATAATGACAAGTAATGCCATATTTTTATGAAAAGAAGATAATCCCTTTGCCTACATAGTCAAAATAGGGAAGCACTTAAATTTGATCAAACCAACATCTATGATGAAAGGAGTAATTGAAGGTTAACACGTTTATTGACAGTTAAGCATCGCATAGAATTAGTTAGATTCCATCAGCTTAACCATAGTAAAAGTGAGAAAGAATTTTTAGAAAACATGGTTCCTGTAATGGAAGTCATATAGAAATATGGAATATACAAACTGAAGACAATAATAGAATCATACACTTGAAGGAGTAATGCAATAAAACCCATGCATCAGAAGGAAGGTGAGAAACCCTCACTGTGTTTTATTCCAATTCAAGAGCACCTTCCATAATACCCCTGTTAGATCTGTTGGATTGTTAAATGATTCTTTGAACTTTTCTGGACACTTTCAGAAACAGGGAGCTTCCTACAGTGAAATCAGTCCATTCCATTAGTGAGCAACTCTAATTCCTAGAAGCTTTTCCTCACACTAGAACCAAATTCACCCACTTGTACCATCTACCTAGTTCTGTGCTCCAAAGACACATGAAGTCCAGTCTTTCTCCCTTGTGACAGCACTTTTCTCATACTGAAAATGGCCATGGTCCTTCTGAGTTCCTCTTCGTAACCTAAGTATCTTCCGATTTCAAATTATTCTCTGTTGGAGCTTATTTTTATACTTTTCAGTATCCTGGGCTTCCGTTTGTGAAGATTCCCTGTAAAATATGGTGGTAACACCTCCAGTTGTTGTCTGAGCACTGCCAACATGAGAGATGGACTCTTTATTCATCCAGCTCAAGATTAGATTTCCTTTTGAAAGGTAGTCCTATCATGTTATTGCTTATAAAAAGAGTTTAGTACTGTCATTCTCAATCTTCTGAGCTTCTATTCCTGGTTTGGTGTGTTTAGTTTTTAATTCAGAAACACTAATTGAGCACCATGCTATTTCGGGCAGTGTTGGGCCCTGAGGACAAAAGATGAGTAAGACTCTAACTGGAGGACTTTATGATATTCTAGTGGGAGTGACAGACATAAAAAATAATTACAATATGACATGTGATACATATGTGAATTCAGTGCTCTAAGAACATAGGAAAGAGAATTTACTGCCTGGGGAAACTGGTAAAGGCTAATCATTCATTCATTCAATCAATAAATGTTTAATGAGAACCTTCTATGTCCAAGACATGTAATATTCATTTGTAGATTCAGAATCCTGTTAAGTAAGATATCTGGGCTATATATTTCTAGGTTATCTATGAAAGGTTAATGTACTTTTTGTGAACTTCCTGGCTACATTCTTTTGAGTTTTTTTAATCCAGTAATACGGGAAGAGGTCAATGTAGTAAATAACTATTGGTTCCTAAATGATCACTACTTTCCTCTTAAGGACTTAAAAACTGGGACACCTGGGTGGATCAGTCAGTTAAGCGTCCACCTTCGGTTCAGGTCATGATCTCACAGTTCGTGGGTTCAAGCCCTGAGCTGGCTCTGTGCTTGACAGCTCAGAGCCTGCTTCGGATTCTGTGTCCCCCTCTCCCATTCATGCTCTCACTCTCTCTCTCTCTCTCTCAAAAATAAATAAACATTTTTAAGAAGTACTTAAGAACTACTTGTTTTATAATTTTCTCTGGAATTTGGACATAAAATAAAATCCATGTCATAGTTTTGCAGTTTCTAAACTTTGCTTTTCCTCTTTCTTTGCAATTTACCGCTTCTTCCCTTTGTCATTCTTTCTCTAAAACTCGTAATAGCAGTTTTGGGATCACATCCACGGTCTTTTCAGGGTGCTCACATATGATTTATTTGGGTCTGAAGGCTTGAACTCAGCGCGTCTGGGTGTTCTCTTATTATCTCTTACTGACACCAGGCTTTTATTCCCTTGAACTCATGTCTTGAAAATTAGGCTCACTCATTGAGAGGACAGACACAAAATACTTGTGAGGAATTCAGTACTCTGACCGCAGTCCTGAATCCCTCCCTCCTTCATTCAGGGGATATTTATGAGTGCGAGCTGCATTCCAGATGCTAAGGTACGTCCACTGTGGATGTACCTCAAAGCCAACATCCTTAGCTCAACGGACAAATTGTTCCCTTGTGCTCTTCTTAACTCTGGTTCATTCTGGGTTTCTCGACTTCCTGACAGAATGCACAGATGTGTGCCTCTCTGGTGTTACTTCTTCATCAAGCCTTTGTGTATCTGCTTCCAAAATTCTTGTTCCCAGGAGAGGCTGCTTTGCCACCACATGAATATCCTTATAAGTCTCTCTTTTTATTTCTCATGAGGATCATTTGGGGCATGGGTTCAGAATATTTTGTTTTTTAAGCTGTATTCCCTTTAAATTCCTGGGATGGGGGGGTGGGGTGGGCGGTGGTGTTCATCTTTTCTTTGAAATAGTGAAGGTTAAGACAAGAATATAGATCAGCTTCAGGCAAATAATTGGGGAGAAGTATTACAAGGTTAATGTGAAAAAGATCAGGCGATGATCTGGTAACGGCACTTGGTTGCAGGTAGTCTCTATATGACAAGGAGCTGTTAGTGACCTCAACCTTGGTAGGTCCCTATCATAAATATGCTTGATGTTTTGCTTTTGTTCTTATTTTTTCTACATGGATTATTTAATATAAAATGTATCACATGATATAAAGCACAAAATATATCAAAACTCTACAGTGCACAGCCTCCCTTCCATAGTTCTCATCTATCCAGTTCTACCTCCTTTACCCTTTTACGTTTTCCCCATTATTGGTTTCTTTATACATATACAAATAAATATGGATTACTGTACCTCTCTCTTACACAAAAAGTAGCATATTATAAAGATGGTTTTGTAAATTGCTTTTTTTACACTTAATGTATCTTAGAGATTTTTCCAAATCACTATTTGTGGAAGTCTTTGCTGTTGCTCAAAAGTGTATGTATTCCATTGATATATGTACTACTATTTACTTACCCACTCCCCTATCGATAGACATTTATATTGTTTCCAACACTCTGCCATGACAAACCCTGCTGAGGGAATAGCCAAATGCCAGCCAGTGTATCCGCAGAAGCAATTTCCAAAAGTGGAATCACATGTAATTGTAGTTTGGCTAGAAGCTGCCATATTAACCTCTACTAGGATTTGCATCAATTTACATTCCGCTAGCAACATATGACAGGACCTATTTTGCCATAATCTCACCAACAGAATGTGTTGTGTAACTTAATTCATTTATTGTTAGAACTTACCATGTACACATATTATACTCCCCCAATCTTTAAAATTTCTCCGATGCCCATAGCTGTGACATTTTTTCATACTCTAGTAGGGAGCACAGCACTGCTTACCTCATTTTCCCTACTTTCAGAGCATGAAATGCCCCTCCTCGTGTTCTAGGCCTCAACCTCATCCCCCCAGATCAATCAGGAACTGGCTCCCCGATCATCCTTTTGCTCTTCTGAATCTTCTGCATGTCACTTTCTATTTCTTCCTCTATGCCCATGCACGAACTCCCACTATCGCTATTAAAAATAAATGGGAAAAACCCTCATTGGACCCCATGGTTTCCTGTAGCAGAAATTTTTAGGGTTATGTCACCTCATCTAGGAAGTGTTTATTAATACCAACACGCCATACCCCCATTCCTGCCCCACATAGGTTGAGATGGGGTGTCCCTCCCCTGCTCCCCTGTGACTCCCTGAGGTTATCTCTATCACTACACTTACCATATCACCCGAACCACATATGTAATTGAAAAAATTTGGGGGCTCCTGGATGGCTCAGTTGGTAAAGCATCCGACTTCGGCTCAAGTCACGATCTCACAGTTTGTGAGTTCGAGCCCCGCATCGTGCTCTGTGCTGACAGCTCAGAGCCTGGAGCCTGCTTCGGATTCTGTGTCTCCCTCTCTCTCTGCTCCTCCCCTGCTTGCACTCTGTCTCTCTGTCTCTGTCTCTCTCTCTCAAAAACAAATAAATAATTAAAAATTTTTTTAAATGAACAATTTTAATAGCCACAATAAAGGCAAGTTGTTTTTAATAATATTTTTTATTTACTCAAACATATCCAGTATGTTACCATTTTAACATGTCATCAATATAAAAATGATTATTGAGATATTTTATATTCTTTTTCAAAATATTGATTTAGTTATTTTTGAGAGAGAGAGTACAAGCGGGGAAGGGGGAGAGAGAGAGAGAGAGAGAGAGAGAGAGAGAGAGAGAGAGAGAGAGAGAGAGAATCCCAAGCAGGCTCCTCACTGTCAGCACAGAGCCTGAAGCTGGCCTTGTTTTTACGAACCGTGAGATCATGACCAGAGCCAAAATCAAGAGTGAGACGCTTAACCAATGGAGCCACCCACATGCCCTGAGAAACTTTATATTCTCTTTTTTTGTGTGTGCTAAGTCTTTGAAATCTGATGCATGTATTCTACAGCACAACTCGAGTGCTCAATAACCACGTAGGTCTAGTGGCTACCATATTGGACATCACAGGTTTAGGCTATAACCCAGTGAGGACATAAGCCATGTTTTGTGTCCCTGGAACAAAACCCAGTGCCTAGCATGTGGTAGACACTCATTAAATGTGGAAGTAGATGAGTGGAAAGGAACAATCCGCAAGACACCATGCATATGTAATAAGGATCCTCTTCATTAAGGTGTTTTTGCCTTTTGCATTTCCTTATGTTCAACTTTTCCCTATTCTTCAAGCGCATGTTTATTTCTAGAAGGTTAGGTTTGCTGCAGCAAAAATACAAAGTGCAAGAAGGAATCAGCATTTAGCTATCTGGTATCCAAAGCCATGCCCTTTCTTTCTTTCTTTTTAAAGAAAGAAAAGGGATGTTTTATATTTCTTTTTTTTTTAGCTATCATTTATATATGAAAATTTAGACCTTACAGACTATCAAACCTACTAAAATCTGTTTATAACTCAACATGTCCAAGAAAACTCTTGCTATCTACCTGTCCTCAGTAGAAATAAAAGGAATGTTTTATGTAGTACATGCAACTACGTACAATATATTTAAGATATGATAAGAAATTAGCAAAAGAAATATCACTGTGAAATGGAACCGAGACCTGGTTATGTCGTGTTTAGATAAAAGATACTATGCCGCAGGGTAAAGAACAAAGATCATCCTTTTTTAAAAAGTAAATTTAGGAATAATAGAATGCACTAATCCTGTTCTGCGTTTTGGCCCGTCTCCACAAAACATTCTTTAAGAGGTAGATTCTTTCTTCACCTTTGACCTCATTCAAAATGTTCTAACACTGAAACAATGTTGCAAGATAACAAACATAGAAGAATGCCCGGGGAAGAGGAGTAGGGCTCAAGAGTTACTGAGCCGAGACAAAGGGCTGATTTGTTGCTCTTTCAGTTACTAGAAAAGATCATTAGGGCCAGGTGAGATGCACGTGGGTAAAGAGGGCACCTGAACAAACAGGTATTGAATTGAGAGAATGCCTTCAAGTCACTTCTGGGCTACGTTCCGAGGCCGACTCAGAAGTTACCTGCCCTGCCAGCTACCTACTAATCTATCTCCCTGGGAAGGGAACGTTTTCTCCATGACTGCATGAGGTGTCTTTTGAAAGCTCCAAGTCTGATTTTTTTTTTTTCTGTACACTAATTGCTACATTACCAAGTGTTGAATAATTAAGCAAGTAATTTTTTAAAGTGTTTGTTTATTTATTTTGAGAGAGAGGGAGCATGAGCGAGTGGGGGAGGGGCAGAGAGAGGGAGAGAGAGACTCCCCAGCAGGTTCTACCCTGCCAGCGCGCAGCCCCGTGAGGGGCTCAGTCTCACAAACCATGAGATCATGACCTAAGCCGGAATCAAGAGTCGGATGTTAACCAACTGAGGCACACAGGCGGCCCTAAACAAGTAACTTTTGATGGTGGAGTGGATTTAGTGTTCCCGGACACTATCCTAATGGTCCCAAGTGAAGGAAAGACCTCACAGGTATCTCAGTGTACCTACAGCTAAGAAATTGATGTCAGCCTCTAGATTCAGGTTGATAGTTCCTGGCAGGGGGAGAATGCAAATTCAGACGAATTAGGAGATGTCATTTGAGATGTCATCTGCAAAATAAGAAACTGAACACTTCATTAAAATTTTTGGTTTTCTCTTAGCCTTCCAATCATAAATGTAAAAGAGAGATGCTTGGTATAGCGTGGAATACCACTGAGGCTTTTTTTGCCTTCCCATATAATCTTAGTATTTTGTATCTCTGGGATATATAAAATAAGCTGAGTGCCGTATCCTCCATGACTTTACCCCAGGCATTTAACAGAATGTCAGCTTTCCACGTACGGTCCTTCCAGTCGCACGTTCTTTGCACCTACTCCGTGGCAAGATGAGTTCACCTTCTTCCTACGTGTGCTCTTTCCTCTAATGAACCTTCCATGATCCCATTCAAACAGCTGTGTTCTGTATATTCTATCCCTATCAAAATGCCCTCCGTAAATGACCTGAAACTTTTACATAAAACCAATAGAGCAAAGTCTCTTCAAAGACTTGAACAGTTGAGGCTTCCGTATGTGTGTCTATTTCCAACACGACAAGGTGTTTTACTGTCTGTCCTTTTCATAGCATAAGGAGGATGAATTAACTCGGGAGGAAGAATTAAGATTTGTCAAGAATAACTGTCTGCTCTACAAATAAAAATAGGATGGGATTTTTTGGAGGGTCCAGTAAAGGCTGGACCCTCTTACTGATGAGCTGTCCGAAAGGAAGGGAACTAATCTTTTGATTTGGGTGGAGAGTGGGGTGGAAATAAATGCAGAGCAGCACGGGTAGTTCCCTTGGATGGGAAGGGAACAGAGTTGCAGGTTCTGGGAGAGGTGGGTGCCCCAGGCCGTGCATGAATCCATCCCATGAGGCAGGGCCTCAGAGGAATCGGGCCCCTAAAGACAGGCACTAGCACTTAGACCTCAGGAGTCTGAGCAAGCGAGATGAGGGAAAGGGGGTGGAATCCCTGTGGGGAACTTCCCTTCCAAATTTCCCACCTTTGAGGCAGAAAGGGAAGCAGGAGAGACTTGACCTCCACATGGAAGAGCGATGTCAGACAGCACAGGGGCTTCCAGCCCCCCAGCAGCATGTGGGGGGCAACAGTGGCGTCATAAGGCATACTGGGAATTGTTCACTTTACAATGGGTTATTTTATGTATGTGAATTTCACTTCCCCTTCAAAAAAAAAAAATGTTTAATGGTGAGGACTTAACCCTTCTCAGGAACTGGAAGTCTGGCAAACCTCTTGTGGGAGCTGTCAGAGCCTCGGGGAATTCTCAGATGATCCTCAGGAAGAGGAGGGAACACCAGAGACCAATTAGTAACAGTGGGAACAAGCTGGTGTGGGCTCTGATTTAATTGGAGAAAATAAAGAAGTGTGGTATCACTTGACCCTCAAGTGTTACGGAGCATTGCATATCTATTATCTTATAAACAATATTTTTTTAATGTTTACTTATTTTGAGAGAGAGAGAGAGAGAGAGAGAGGGAGACACAGAATCTGAAGCAGGCTCCAGGCTCCGAGCTGTCAGCACAGAGCCCGACACGGGGCCCGAAGTCATGAACCGTGAGATCATGACCTGAGCCAAAGTCGGACGCTTAACCGACTGAGCCATCCAAGCACCCCTCTCCTATGAACAATATTGATGGCTTTCCACTGCCTACAGAAACAGAAAATCTAAAACTTTTTTAATGGCATTCCAGACTCTCTACATGAAGCTCCAAATCTTTTGTTGGAGTCTCATTTTCTGCCACCTTCCAGCCCCCCTGGTTCCATAGCTGTTCTTTGATGTGATTTCTGCTTGGATATCTCTCTGTCTTACTCCTGTGGTGATAACAGACAGAGGGCAGTTTGGGATTTTTAATGGGTTCCGTGTCAGAGCAAGAGCCTTTGAACAGTAGACCTGTTTGTTAATTGTCCATCTCTTACCTTTCTAGTCTCCCCCGCCACTCCCTTACCCTCAACCCCCCACCCCCAACCTGGTATCTTCCTACACCACAAAAATATTTGAAATCTCAGTAAAAATAAATAAATAATAAATAAATAAAAATCTCATTTTTCATCTTATCTAACAATCACTTTGCCATTTCTTTGCCTGGTATATTTATTCATTCACCCAGGAAATATTCAACACATATAGCAGATGCTGTGCTTGGTCCTGGGAATGCAAAGATAAGTAGGTCATGGACCCAGAAAAGCCCTGCAATTCCGAAGTAAACCAAAATAAACAGTTTCCCAAGAAAGAAGGCTCACCTCTACTTGTGAAAGTTATTTGACTTTATGGGTGGCCTATCGCATCTCTTTAGAAGGGTGCCAGAGGTACATGTGACTTAAAGAGGGTTTGAAGACTTGTTTGCGTGTCTCTCCTTGATACAACCTTTGTTCGCTTAGAATATTGAACAATTCTGTCAACCGCTGTGGTACCTTATGCCTCTTTAGTAAATACGATAGCTAAGAAGCCACATACTCTGAAACAGGATCACCCAGACATCCCCTTTTCCAGCCCATTGCATCTTTGACTCTGAAGCATGCAAAGCCTAAAACAGCATGTCATGGGAGAGATGGTTTGGCCAAAATAGGATATTAAACAGCATATGGGTCATAACTTGAGAAAATCTGGATGTAGGCATGTGATCGTGGCATTTTTTTCTCTTCTGACATAGATACCAAAGGAAGAAAAACAATGCCTTGGACTGTATCCAATTAAAATAAAAACTCTGAGAGGGAAACAAAGGCCAAAACCTTGATTTTTCAGAGATTAAGTCTGGGTGGCAAAGGTGATGGTGTCCCTAAAGAAGAGAGGCAACGTCTGGGGAGGTGCTGAACCACTCCCAAATCAGTATGTCCAGGCATACATGAGTATTCTTTTCTTAGCTGGAGTATCTTAATAGATAATTTATTTTGAAAAATAATAATACAATGTGTCAGTTTAAATTCTGTAATTCCTATGCTGTGATTTCAATTCATTTCCCACGACTTTTGCTCTTTTCTTACAGAGATCTTTAATATGCTTGTCACGAGAAGGAAATACTTTCTTCTAGGTTCATTACCTGGACAATGGTAAATAGATGATGTGGAAACTTACCTAACATGATAAAGTAAATTCTGGAATGTAAATTAACCTCCCTCTGTGGCATTCTGTTTGCAACTTAATTATTGCCTATTTAATACTGATTTTCCCAGCCCCTATAGCGTACGGGAAAGAATGTTGTAATCCCAGACTTAGCTCCAACCAAAAAAAATTTTCCGCATACCATATCATTTGGCGAAAAGTTTTGCCTTGAATTTTCTGCATCTGGGTTAGATTTTATGTATTAATGTTTCACCATTCCATAATATTCAGAATATTACTGGTTAATGGAAATTAGGGTAAATTAGAGAAGATAATAGTATTTGTATAGCACACTACACATTCACATGCATTGTCTCATTTAATTTATCAAACTAAGAATCAGAGTCAGGTAATACTACTATTCCCAATTTACAAATGGAAAAAAACCAAGTCTCTGAGAGGTTACGTAATTTACTAAGAAATTATATGTTATAATTTCCCACTTATAAATGGGAGCTCTGAGTTCAACCAAATTCTTTTTACTCCAAATCCAGCATTGGTTATCCTCTTTCCTCAAAAATTATTTGTTTTCCTGTTTCCCTAAGGCAGTCCAAATCTGGAATCAGGAAACTCGAGTTTGAATCTCAGCCTGACCAATTCCTAAACATGTGGCCCGGAACAAGGTACTTGACTTCTCCAAGCCTCATATCTTGAGGCTGTTACATGCAGCTGTACAGCTATTACATGACCTACCTCTTGGGATTGTGAAGATTAAATTCAATCGTACTTATAAAGCTCAAGCATGCAGCAACTACTCAACAGATGTTATTTTTCTTGCTATTCTCAGAATAATTATTTAAAAAAACGTTTTTAAATTTATTTGGAGAGAGAGAGAGACGACAGTGAGTGGGGGGAGGGGCAGAGATAGAGGGAGAGAGAGAATCCCAGGCAGGCTCCGCACTGTCCGAGCAGAGGCCGAGGTGGTGCTCGAACTCACAAACTGTGAGATCATGACCTGAGCCAAAACCAAGAGTCTGGTGCGTAATCAACTGAGCCACCCAGGCGTCCCCTCAGAATAATTCTTAAGGAAACATTTTAAGAATTTATATGAGATTTCTACCTTTTTAACTTTCAAATTTAAGAATGTCTATCTGGCCCAATCCTTCAACCCTTTTCTGGTTTTTCTCACCATGAGTACTCTTTGGCAAAGATGTCTAACCATCCATGAGCCCCCAAAATACAGTATTTCTACTTGGTCCTCTTTCTAACACACCTAGCAATGATCTTATAATTCCATCTGTACTACACTGAGAGTTAGTTCTCCTTTTACATGTTTTTTATGCCATGAATTTTCCCTGCTTATAATTCAACTTAATTGACAGGCACAGTTGGGGAAATTCTCAATAAGTCAAAAATATAATCCTACTCTTAGGGGAGCTATGATTAGATGCATGTTAGACTTTCTCATTCTTAATCTCGTTCACAGTTCCTGCCTCTTCTTCTATCTGTGCTACATTCTACATAACTTCTTCAGATACATCTTTCAGTTCACCAATTCTTTCTTCCAGCTGTGTTGAGTTTATTGTTAAATCTCTTCATTTCTAACTTCACTTATTATATTTTTAACTTCTAAAGTATATTTGTTTCTCTGCCTAGTCTATTTGGATATCTTTTAATATTTCTGATTCTCAGGGGCAGCTGGGTGGCTTAGTTGGTTAAGCGTCCGACTTCAGTTCAGGTCATGATCCCGCAGTTCACAAGTTTGAGCCCCGCATCAGGCTCTGAGCTGACAGCTCAGAGATCAGAGCCTGGAGCCTTCTTTGGATTCTATGTCTCCCTCTCTCTCTGCCCCTCCCCTGCTTGTTCTCTCTCTCTCTCTCTCTCTCTCTCTCTCTCTCTCTCTCTCTCTCTCTTTCTCTCTCAAAAATAAATAAAACATAAAAAAGTTTAAAAAATATTTCTGGTTCTCTGAACATATTTTCAAACTTGTCTTATATTTATTTAAAAATAGTAAATATAGTTATTTCAGAGTCTGTATTTACTAATTCCATTATCTGAAATCCTCAGGGATCTATTTTTTGCTCTTTCTTATTTCTGCTAATTGTTCCTTACAATGCCTTGGTTCCTTGTGTGCTTAGCAAGTTAACTAGTTTTTTCCTGTGAACTACTTATTTTCCTTGGAATTTTATGTGTGACAGTTCTTTGACTCCAAGAAAAGACGCATTCTTTCAGAGATGATTGGCACTTATTTTTTTGTTTATTGTAGTATATTGGACACCGAATGTTTTATTAGTTTCAAGTGCACCAAATGGTGATCCAACAAGCCTACACATTTTGCAGTCACCATAGCAAGTGCGGTCATCATCATCACCATGTACAACATCATTATGGTATCATTGACGGTAGTCCCTATGCCATACTCTCCACCTCCGTGACTTACTTATTTGACAAATGGAAGTTTGTACCTCTTCATCCCCTTCACCCACTTTGCCCATCCCCTCACTTCCCTCCCCTGGCAACCACCAATTTGTTCTCTGTATTTAGGAATCTGTTGCTATGTATTTGTTCGTTCATTTTGTTTTTTAGATTCCACGTGTAAGTGAAATAATATGCTATTTCTCTTTCTCCGTCTTATTTTACTTAGAATGATACCCTCTAGGTCCACCCATGTTGTCACAAATGACAAGATCTCCTTCCTTTTTGTGCCTAAATAATATTCCGTCGTATATACACCTCCTCTTCTGTATCCATTCATGTATGGATGGGCACTTGAGTTGCTTCCATATCTGGGCTATTGTAAATAATGCCACAATAAACATAGGAGTGCCTGTATCTTTTCAAATTAGTGTTTTTGTCTTCTTTGAGGAAATACCCAGAAGTAGAATTACTGGATCGTATGATAATTCTATTTAAAAATTTTTTTTTGGAAATCTCTATACTGTTTTCCACGTGGTCACACCAATTTACATTCCTACCAACAGTGCGTGAGAGTTCCATCTTCTCTACATCCTCCCCAACACTGGTTATTTCTTGTGTTTTTGATACTAGCTGTTCTGACAGGTGTGAGATGATAATCTCATTGTAGTTTTGATTGTTATTTTCCTGATGATTAGCAGTGTTGAGCATCTGAAAACAATGTGTCTTGGGGCGCCTGGGTGGCTCAGTCGGTTAAGCCTCCGACTTCAGCTCAGGTCACGATCTCCTGGTCCGTGAGTTTGAGCCCCGCATCGGGCTCTGGCCTGATGGCTCAGAGCCTCGAGCCTGCTTCCAGTTCTGTGTCTCCCTCTCTCTCTGCCCCTCCCCCGTTCATGCTCTGTCTCTCTCTGTCTCAAAAATAAAAATAAAAACGTTAAAAAAAAAAGAAATTAAAAAAAAAAGAAAACAATGTGTCTAATAAGGGGTTGATATCCAAAATATATAAAGAAGTTACACAACTCAACCCACACAGACAAAAAAAAAAAAAATCTGATATAAAAATGGACAGAGGACATGGAAAGACATTTTTCCAAAGAAAACATACAGATGGCACTTATTTCTACCAGAATACTACCTGAGAACACTACCAGTCAAGGATCACTCAAAATCAAATTTTTGGCCTAAAACATTTTGGACTATCTAAGTAGTGTGAAATTCAGTCCCAAACTAATATGAGGACCAGCGTGTGAGTCCAAATTTTCAGCGGTGATTCTTGTTTCTCTGCTTAGTGCCTAGATTGGAAAGTGTAGTATTTGGGGGGATCCCCCTCTTGGTGAAAGGATGGGTGCCATTTTCCATTCACATGCACTGTGTGTATAGCCCTTTGTAGTCTCAACGTTATGTGGGACTACAGTGGTAACATTGGACTAGCTATTAGACTACTCCACAGAGAGGGGGAAATCTCTGGGCTTTTTACCTTCCCCCTGTGTGGTCTTGAAAATCAAAGCTAAAGTTTATGCAGTTTAGCAAGTGCCCCCAGAGGGACTCAGCTGTGATGTTCTGCTTAACTCTGAGTTCCTTCACTTAGGTTTGCGGTCCAAGAATTTAAATAATTTATCCAGAATATGGAATTTATTTCCAGGAGGAGTATCCGTCCATGTACCTATTCTTCATATTACCCAAAGCCAAAGTCTTTGGTAAAATTGGCCACTTGGAAAAACGATTTGATCCAGTGAAAATCAAGAAAATACGGTTAAGCGATCAACTAAGTTGTTTCTTTTAGAAGACTATGCACCTGTGCTAACTTTGCATTCGCTCTATAACAACTGCCTAACAGGGTGGCCACCACACCAGCCCTCACTCCGAGGGCAGCTTCAGACTGGGCCACGCAGGTTCACGTTGTACAAGCCACTGCTGCTCCATAAGGGTATATGGGGCTCTCAGTCTCTGGATGGTAGTGTCCAGAACTGAGAGTTATCCATACTAGAAGGGCAGGCAGACAGAGGGGAGGGCCGAGAGTGGTGGTGGGGGTGTGAAGTACACTCTTTGGGATACAGTGGAGCATTAGTCCGGAGAAGAAGTCAAAGAGCGAAGGGCTAAGCCTGCCAGCAGGCGTTCTCCCCAGAAAGCAGCAAGAAACATGGATCTGGGTAAACGAAGCTTCTCTGCTGCTCCCTGGGCTCTTGATAGCATATCTCTTCACCTCAACCCTGGTGCTCCAACCACGACTTCCACCCCCTCATGGCTGCAGCTTTATTCCCTCAGCCCTCTGTCTCCCCCCCCCACTCTCCTTCCCTAGCCTGGTATCATTTATCAAGCAGAAAAATCTCTCTCTATAAATAGCATCCAAAGCTCTCTCTGCAGAGCAATTTGCATGGCCTTTTGAGCAAGACAAAGACATATTTGGAGCTGTGGGTTAAGGCAATAGTTCCGAGATTTTTCTTAGACCAGTTAAATGTTTAGAAAGCTAAAAGTCTTTACCAAGAGTTTATTTACTTTTGGCTTTCTAAGTAAAAATATATATGTTTAAAACTATTGCAAACTAGTTTCTGCTATTGTATCTGTTTGTTGCATAAGAAACACCCCCAAAATGCAGTGGCTTCAGATAGCACATGTTAATTATTGTCATGCTTCCGTGGCCCCTCTTGTCTGGGCCTGCTTGCCAGGGGCTGGATGGGCCAGGATGCTCTCATTCACATGTCTGGGCCCTGGGCGTGGCCAACTGGGACAGATAGGGCCTCTCTCCACGTGGTCTCTGATCCCAAGTGGCCAGCAAGGGCATGTTCACATGGTGGTCGAAAAGTTCTCAGCAGCAAGAGAGAAAGTCCCAGCATACAAGTCCCATTGCCCACAGCAAGTCCTACGGGCAAGTCCAGAGTCAAAAGATAGAGAAATAAATTTCTCCTCTTGGAGGAGCTGCTAAGTCACATCACAAAAGGACAAACAGGGAAGAATATATGACCACTTGGGCTGCACCCTACTACCATGTAAATCATCTCAGAAAAGAAAATAACATCTTATCCAAAAAGTTAGAATAAAAGTTCCTCCCGTGTAAAATATTTAGCTTTATGAAAAAAACCCACTGCACTGCCCTATTATTATAATTACTCCTACCACCGTGAACTGGTGGAAACTTCATTCCGTCAACATTCTTCTAGAGAACAGCATCTGGGACTGTGATATTAGGAAACCGAATCTGTGCGCTGCAAAGGAAACAATCAACAAAACTAAAAGGCAGCTGACGGAATGGGAAAAAATATTTGCAAATGACATATCAGATGAAGGGCTAGTATCCAAAATCTGTCAAGAACTTACCATAGTCAACACCCAAAAAACAAATAATCCAGTGAAGAAATGGGCAGAAGACATGAATAGACACTTCTCCAAAGAAAACATCCAGATGGCCAACTGACACATGGAAAGATGCTCAACTTCACTCATCATCAGAGAAATACAAATCAAAGCCACACCGAGATAACACCCCACACCAGACAGAGTGGCTAAAATGAACAAATCAGGAAACTACAGATGCCGGCGAGGATGTGAAGCGGGAACCCTCTTGCACTGCTGGTGGGAGTGCACACCGGTGCAGCCGCTCTGGAAAACAGTGTGGAGTCTCCTCAAAAAATTAAAAATAGATCTACCCTATGACCCAGCAACAGCACTGCTAGGAATTGACCCAAAGGATACAGCAGTGCTGATGCATAAGGGCACGTGTACCCCAATGTTTATAGCAGCGCTTTTAACAAAAGGCAAATTATGGAAAGAGCCTAAATGTCCATCAACTGACGAATGGATAAAGAAGATGTGGTTTATATATACAATGGAATACTACTTGGCAATGAGAAAGAATGAAATCCTGCCATTTGCAGCAATGTGGATGGAACTAGAGGGTATTATGCTGAGTGAAATAAGTCAGTCAGAGAAGGACAGATATCACATGTTTCACTCATATGTGGATCTGGAGAATCTTAACAGAAGACCATGGGGGAGGGGAAAGGAAAAAAAATAGTCACAAACAGAGAGGGAGGGAGGCAAACCATAAGAGAACAAACTGAGGGCGGATGGGGGTTGGGGAAGAGGGCAAAGTGGGTGATGGGCATGGAGGGGGGCACCTGTTGGGATGAGCACTGGGTGTTGTATGGGAGCCAATTTGATAATAAATTATATTCATAAAAAAATAAAAAATAAAAGGAAACTGAATCTGGCAGCATTGCTGAGCACTAGAGAAAAGGGGGAGACCTAGAGGCAGGGAAGCCAGCTAAGAATCCAGAGAGAAGATCATGAGAGAGTGTGAAGGAGGCAAGTGGGCACTGAAATAACGAGGGAGTGAGGAAGTGTGATAAATAATTCAGAGTAGGTTTAGCACCAGGACTCGGGGTGTGTGTGTGTGTGTGTGTGTGTGTGTGTGTGTGTGTGTGTGTGTGTGTTTATGAGAGAGAGAGAGAGAGAGGGAGAGGGAGAGAGAGAGAGTTCAGAGAATGGAGTCCTACTTCTGAGGATTCCACTTTGGGATAGCCCCCAAATTGTATAATCATCTGTGTTAGTTTTCTATTCTTGTGTGACCAGCTGCCACTAGCTTAGCAATTACAAGCATCTGCTTATTATCTCACAGGTTCCTTGAGTGAGGAGTCGGGCGTGGGTGAAAGCTTGATCTCTGCTCAAGGTCTCACGGGCCAAAATCAAGGTTTTGGCTGAGCCCGGCTCTCACCTGGAGGCTCCTGGGATGAATCCATTTTCAGGCTCCTTCAGGCAGAATCCAGGTCCCTGCGGCTGTAGAACGGCGGTCCCCATGTCCTCACAGGCTTTTCCTTTTCACATGGCCCTTCCGTCTTCAAGCTAGCAATGGCTCATTGAAGCCCCCTGCTTTCTTCTTCTGTCACCAGCCTGAGGAAGCGCTCTGCTTCAGAGGGCTCGTGTGATTAGGTCAGGCTCACTCGGATAATCTCCCTATTTCAATGTCACTTCTCTGCCATATAACGTGATCCTGGGAGTGATACCCCACCACATTCACGAGTTCTGGGGTTTAAACAGACAGCTTTGGGGGCCAGTTTTGGAAACTCTGACTACCACGTCATCTTCTGCGAAAAAAAAAAAAGTGATACAGTTAAGGAGATTTCTTTTTCGCAAAAACATAATTTTATGGCGAAATCACCGCGACCTCACAGGATTATTGCTAGACGTATACGCTATAAGAATACAAAAAGGCATCGCAAAGATAAAGAATTGGAAGGAGCACAGATTCACAGACTTGGACTTGGAAATCCACCTCCACGACTCACAAGCTGGATGATCTTAAGCAGGTCAGTGGCATCCAGGAACAATCTCTCTACCCTTGGGGGTTTTATTACTGGCTGCCACTAGGTGTCACTGCCACAGCTGGAGAGAAGAGAAGCTCCTTGTGTCTGTTCCCTGTGTCCCTGGGGATTGATTTGGATCAAAATCTGTGCATCCCCTGGGTTGTGGATTCCAGAATGTGGAGCTCCTCATCCCTGGGAGAATCAGAAGCATGGAGTGATCTAGAGGAATCCGACTCTTCCAAAGGCGTGAGCCACGCGTTTGCTTTGGGAAGGATCTTGTATCATCAGTGCGGTTGGGGGTGGGGGTGGGTGTCTTGCTTTGCGCCTCCTTCACCAAGATCCTGTGGCTCGGTTCTTTTTGGCAGGGAAGTGGGGTGTTTTCTTGCCCTCCCAGCCTCAGCAGTGTGGTTTGGCACCGCTGAGACACGAGTGGATGATACGAGCCTAAGCAGAAGTCACAACGCTGAGGTTCAGGGTCCAAGGTGTAGCAGTGGGATTCTTTGTGGCAAAGCCTCATGTGAAACTGGGCTCTCGGGACCTGGACCATGTTCACGGTTGTTCTCCCCTGGGTCAAACAAACGGACTTTAGATACACTTCAGAGCCCCAGGCTTCCGGATCAGGAGGCTGGCATGAGGGGCAGAGCCCGTGCAGAATACGGCTAATTTCCAAAGGAGAACTCTCGCCACGGAGAGCTCTCTCCATAGATGTAGGGCGCACACTTAGAAGAAGATGGCATTTCTAGATGTATGCTTATCATCTGTTGTGGTGGAGTGATCTACAGTGTGGGGGAATGAGTGTTTATATAAGCTTTTTTAGCACTAGACCCTAATTACCAAGCTTCTCTAGAAGTAACTGCCCATATCTTTACAAGCCAATGCCACTGAAGAAGATAGAGACTTCACAAGTCAAACGGTAAATTTTATTAATTCATATAATCTCTGTACCGAGAACGCTGATGTTTCAACAACCTAATGGTATATGGAATGTTTCAGTATTTATAAAACACACAGAAGAATGTAAAGGTTGAATTATAAGTGATTTTTTTCTTACCATGTATTATGAGAAAGTCAGTCTTGAGAATTATTCCCAGAAGTTGGAGTCTGAAACCTTTCATGACTTTAAAAAATTTTTTTAATTTAAATCCAAGTTAGTGGGGCGCCTGGGTGGCGCAGTCGGTTAAGCGTCCGACTTCAGCCAGGTCACGATCTCGCGGTCTGTGAGTTCGAGCCCCGCGTCAGGCTCTGGGCTGATGGCTCAGAGCCTGGAGCCTGTTTCCGATTCTGTGTCTCCCTCTCTCTCTGCCCCTCCCCTGTTCATGCTCTGTCTCTCTCTGTCCCAAAAATAAATAAACGTTGAAAAAAAAATTTAAATCCAAGTTAGTAAACATATAGTGTAATAATGGTTTCAGGAGTAGAATTTAGTGATTCATTCTTATATATAACACCCAGTGCTCATCCGACAAGTGCCCTCCTTAATGCCCATCACCCATTTAGCCCATCCCTCCACCCACCTCCCCTCCAGGAACCCTCAGTTTGTTCTCTGTATTTGAGAATCTCTTATGGTTTGTCTCCCTTTCTGTTTTTATCTTATTTTTCCTTCCCTTCGCCTGTGTCCATGTGTTGTGTTTCTTAAATTCCACATCTGAGTGAAATCATATGGTATTTGTTTTTCTCTGACTTACTTCGCTTAGCAAAATACATTCTAGTTCCGTCCACGTTGTTAAAAGAATGTGAAGAAATAACAGGAAAACAAATTAGTTTTTTTTTTAAGACATCTACCCAAGCAGATAATACAATAATTAGATCGGATAACCAAGGGCTGTAGAAGCTGTAAAGACAAACAGGCATTCCCCCAGCAGGGGACCTTCCCTCTGCCAGCTTGTTCTCTAGTAGGAACCCGTTTCTTGGGTGAGGACCTATCTCTTCTTGCTTGTGAGTCTCAGCTTGCATCTCGACCATAAACTCTTGAAGCAGTGTAAAATCCTGTAATCTGTGCAGATGCCCATACCTGTTTAACAACATTTATAATCAGATCCTGTTCCTTCTTTCGGCTCTGCCATAAGAGTCCTGAGTTGGTTTATTTTTTATATTAGAGGTATATTTGGTGATGAGAGAGCTTTGTAGCACTTGCAAAAAGAAATGCTAGTGATGGATGGGATTTTTGAGTTTTTACCACGTAATACAATCCTCATAGTGACTCTTTGAGATAGATGTTATTATGGTATCTCACTTTAAAGAAAACTGAGGCACAGGGGGGTTTAGTTGTTTTCCCAGTCACATGGCTGGAATGTGAAAAAGCAGGATTCACAGCTGGGCACAGGACTCCATAGGACCCTACCCCCTGGGGCATCTTGCTACCGTACCTCTCAGGAGGCATGTGCTCGCCTGAGTCTCTGCTTGGAGCCCATTGTGTCCCCATGGGCAGTTGGATGGGAGCGTGTCACAGGCGAGCAGTGCTAATGGGACGTCACTGGCCCTTCAAATGTATGGAATGGACTTCACCTTTGTCTTCTTTCTACTACCGTTTGTAAGGAGAAACTGGTTTTTCAGAGCCCCAGTTTCCCACTTTGTAAAATGAGTTACATGTTTCTCTGCGTAAAACGTTGGAAGAGTGTGAATCTTGAACAAGATCATGTATAGTCATGCGCTCATTAAACTGTAATGCATTATCTCATACCAGGTGTTATAATGATCTCTTGTAATGCGGTTTTAATAAATAGATGAAGCCATTTTCTGATAAAGCGTTACTTTTATTCTTTTCAAAATACCTAGATTGTATTTTGCTTCCTGACAATTATTTTGTGAGTTTTATGTTTCCTTTGGAAAGAGGGTAGAAGTACACTGTTGCAAACCTATCCTAGAGAGCTTTCTGGCTTGTCTGTAACATAGCACTTAACGTGAGCCACTCTACTCCCAAGGCTGTGCTGACATCCTCATTCAACCTAGGACATGAGAGCATTTTGAGATAAATTCTTAATCATGTAAAATAAATTCTTTTAAGATCAGAGGCCAGGGGAAAATATGCTTCCTGGCCTTGATGATTGCCTTATTTGTGCATGACAAAAGTTCTCCCCTGTAGGTTGCTTTGTTTCCCAGAATATTCTAGAATGTGAGCAACACAGTTGAGTTGTAAGAACACAGTAAATCAAATCTTGTCGCCTGAACATCAGTGAGTGTCACAGAGGGTCCAGGACGGAGTGGCCTAGTTGCCTAGATTAGGCTTGATGAGTGACTCCACCTGGCAGCAACAGGAGACCTCAAGTCTCACTTCAGAAATGGACAACAGACCAGGATGCTCTCGATCTTAGAAGCGGCCCAAATCAATGCAGTAACAAAGGTTAAAAAATGACAACCAACTAGTGTGGATCAGCTTTCTTAAACTCAGACCTTTAAAAAAAAAAAAGGAAAAGTCGAAATTGTTTTAGTCTCTCCAAAAAGACATCTTTTCCTACTCCCAAAATAGTCAGGGTTAGCTTGTGTGTAAAATGCTTGCTTAGCTAGTAATATATTAAAGAACCATTTTTGTGAATTAGTATTTTTCTTTTTTTCCCAATAAGATAATTTTTTGAGCTGTAGCTTTTGTTCAAATTATTAAGTTGCCAGATTTTATAGCCTAAGCCATGTGATTTTATTTAGGCTTATTAAAGTGCCATGCATTTCAACATGGCTCACTTCCTGCTTAAATTTTCCAATGTTAACATCAAGTATGAATCCAAAAATCCAAAATCATGTAACCCAAAATAATCATCATGCAGATCATTTGTTTAAAACAAAGAGTTTTCTATTTTGAATGCATAGGACCTTATTTGTACTTAGCTTTAAAAAACAGAATTTCATGGGGCGCCTGGGTGGCTCAGTCAGTTAAGTGTCAGACTCTTGGTTTCAGCCCAGGTCATGATCTCAAGGTTCATGGGTTCAAGCCGCAAATGGGGCTCTGCATTAACAGGGTGGAACCTGCTTGAGATTCTCTCTCTCTCTGCCCCTCCCCCACTCGTTCCCTCTCTCTCTCTCTCTCTCTCTCTCTCTCTCAAAAAATAAATAAACTTGGAGCATCTGGGTGGCTCAGTCGGTTAAGTGTCTGACTTCGGCTCAGGTTGTGATCTCATGGTTTGTGAGTTCAAGCCCCACGTCGGGCTCTGTGCTGACAGCTCAGAGCCTGGAGTCTGCTTCAGATTCTGTGTCTCCTTCTCTCTCTGCCCCTCCCCCACTTGGGCTCTGTCTCTCTGTCTCTCAAAAATAAATAAATGTAAAATTTTTTTGATAAATAAATAAACTTAAAAGGCAGAATTGTTGAACTGTCCAAAATGAATCTATATTATAGTTACCGACTGAATATATATATATATATATATATATATACATATATATATATGTATATATATATATATATGACTTTAATTTTGATATTGATACAGAATCAGTCAATTCAGTTATAGCCTTCCTGTGTTCCCCATGTTGCCTTTCCCTCTCAATGAATCAGTTCCTTGGCTGCTTATGCCTTGTTCTTTCTCTCCGTGTTTCAACCTGTATCACTTCTCCAGTTGAACCGTCTGCCTGGCAGACCCCCAGCAGACGTCCCCTGGGAATTACATGAAACATGCATAGCTTCTCCGTGAAATGCAATGTGTTTTGTGTCAGGGCATTCCTGGTGTGTAGGAAACTGCATAGAGTGTTTGCATGTTTATTTCTGTTGCAAGCACTTAAGGGCAGGGATTTATTTTCTCTTTCTTTGGGTTCCCATTTTGTAATAAATATTTCTTGATGGTATAAATTATTAGATCTTACTTTCTGACTCCTCAACTGCACTTTTCATTCCTCTTAGGCTGACTGTAGTGGCTTCAGTGTAACAGTTCATGGTAAAATTTTTCTCTCCTCATATGTCTGCCTTTCTTCTCTTAAATCCACACCTGTGCCACTCACTGCAGGAAGAACTCAGAGATCAAGTGATATCTGCTAAAAATGCCCACGATGAGGAAGCACAGCTGACCATAGAAAGATTCCATGGAATGCAGATATAAAAGGGAAAAAGCTTAAAAGGGGAATTTCACCTCCTAATGTTGGGAAGTTTGTCTTTAAATTTCTTTAAGAGCCTAGAACTAGTGATTCTCAGTCTATTAGACCCAACTCTCCCTTTTATGACAAATATTTTGCCACATTTTCTTTACTATCCTGAAGTGAAATTCAAAGATAATATGTTCATCTCTCCATGTAACTTTAAAAATATTTATATATATATATATATTTTTTTAATTGTTTTAATGTTTATTTATTTTTGAGACACAGAGAGCACAAGCAGGGGAGGAGAGAGGAAGCAGAGAGAGAGGAAGACCCAGAATCTGAAGCAGGCTCCGGGCTCCGAGCTGTCAGCACAGAGCCTGACATGGGGCTCGAACCCATGAGTGGTGAGGTCCTGACCTGAGCCAAAGTCGGACACTCATCCGACTGAGCCATCTAGGCACCCCCTGAAAAATCTGTATTTAAATACCTGCATCTGTATCTTGTGCTCATAATATAAAAGAGAAAGGTCAAGAAAGTAAGCCGTGATAAACCCCTCTCTGAACGTATGCCCTGTTACATGGGAGACGTTGAGAAATAGTCAGATGTGTGCACCTGTTACAGAGCCACCACGAATGTGCAGACCCCCCAGGCAGGCTGGCACGGGTGGGGGCCAGGCGTGGTGGCGTTGCCTTCAGTGTTATGATTTTCCAAATCGATGACTGGTTCTGGTAAAATCTCCAAACACAACAAAATATACTCTTTCCTCAACGCACATAGTAGTTGCATTCCTTGAAAATTTAGAAGATATTTCACCTATGCAAAAATGCTGTTTATATGTACAACCATTAGATTCCAGGCTAAGATCATTACAAATGAGTTTTTCACCCATGAGGATGTCAAGGGGAGCAGTTGGAAGTCAGGTCGGACATGAGACAATTCATTGTGCAGGAGAGCTCTGCACATTGAAGGACATGGAACAGTTCTGTCCCCACCCACGTGATGCCAGTAGCACCCTCCCCCATCACTGGTACAACCAAAAACATCTCCACAAATTTTGAAAAAGCCCCCTAAAGGGTGGCATCAGACCTATAATGAACCACCACTATTAAACAGGAAGAATGTCTAGTGATAAACCTGATTCTATTTTATTAGTGAAATTATTACAGAAACCTGCATTATGCCGCCATCATTTTGAACTATTACTATTTGTGTTGCTACTAGACAATAAGCCTATTGAGGGTCAAGTCCATGTCTCACTGTACCTGGAAGGTCCAACACGGAGTTACACAATTAATTGGTGCTCAGCAGCTATCTGTTGAATGAATACAGGCTGATGAATATCTACCTTATTTTCAAGAGAATTGACCTTGCTTTCCTTAGTAATACACATGCCACTTTTTATCAAACTTCATTGTTAAGATAATACTATTAAGGTATTAAATTCTGGACTGTAAAAAATGATAAAACAGTCAACGATCTGTGCCAAGTTAGAGCAAGCCATCTTTCTTTATCTGTTAATTTTTTTTTTAATTTTTTTTCAACGTTTATTTATTTTTGGGACAGAGAGAGACAGAGCATGAACGGGGGAGGGGCAGAGAGAGAAGGAGACACAGAATTGGAAACAGGCTCCAGGCTCTGAGCCATCAGCCCAGAGCCCGACGCGGGGCTCGAACTCACGGACCGCGAGATCGTGACCTGGCTGAAGTAGGACGCTTAACCGACTGCGCCACTCAGGCGCCCCTATCTGTTAATTTTTGAAACATAGTATGTAAGAAAGGAGATTCTAGCAACATTTACAAACTCTGTGGTGTTTTCCTTTATTTTATTTTTTTTTAATTTTTTTTAATGTTTATTTATTTTTGAGACAGGGAGAGACAGCATGAATGGGGGAGGGTCAGAGAGAGAGGGAGACACAGAATCCGAAACAGGCTCCAGGCTCTGAGCTGTCAGCACAGAGCCTGACGCGGGGCTCGAACTCACGGACCGCGAGATCATGACCTGAGCCGAAGTCGGATGCTTAACCGACTGAGCCACCCAGGCGCCCCTGTGGTGTTTTCCTTTAAAAAAAAGTATATATATATATATATATATATATATATATATATACACACACACATATATATACATGTACATATATATATTATATATATACAAATATATATATTATATATATGTTACGTACATATTATATATATATTATATATATATATATATATATATATATATATATACACACACACACACACAAAACTATTGACAGCTTCTTGTGAATGATAGAGAAAAACAATAAAGATGGTCTATCCCCAGGGACATTATTGTCCATCTGGAGAGATGGGCTGCACATCTAGAACCATGAAAGCTAATAATCAAGTATCGTGTGGAATAGGGGTGTCGTGACCTACAGTAAGAGACCAGAGCAGAGAAGGCCATGAGTGGTCAAGAATGGGAGGGCCAGAGCACCATGCGACGTGGTGGACAGAATTGGAGCTGATGGACAGGACCACATCTTAGGCAAAGGGAGAAGAATCTAGCAGATGTTTGGAGGTGGCAGTGACCTTGGTAGATACGTGTGGGAGGGAGGCCTCAGGGGAGTGGCCAGGATAAAGACAGGGAGAGGTCAGCGGTCGTGGTGATGGTGGGTAGAAGGAGAAATTTGCCTGTTGGGGAAAAATGGAAAGAAAGTTGGTTGACAGAGTAAGGACCAAACCAATTATTTAGTTTTGACCAAAATTACTTTTAAGGATCCGATGTTAACTGTAGATTACATCTTGAAACAAATATTCCCGTTAGAAATTTGTGTCAGTGAAAATCAAATGCTCGTGGTTAGATTTTGGATTGAATGCTTAGCAGTTATGTTAAGTAAGTATCCAAAAGCAAAAGCAAGAATGAGAAAAGAGAAAATGTTAACGTTTATTGTTATTTCATTTTATTATAGTTTTTCTTTTAATGGCCTGCCTTCAGTTAACTAATGTTTAAGTAGATTAGAACACAAAGTCAGAGGAAGGCTGCATGCTTAGCTGTGCCCGCTTTGGCATCAGTTTCACTGACAGCTATGCCACCTTAGGCAATAACTTGCCCTCGATGAACCTCAGTTTTCCCATCTCTAATATAGGGGCAAGTTCCTAGGTCTCTCATTAGATTGAAATAAGATATTCCCTCCCTTGAAAGTTAGGTGCAATTTGTGTTCAGTCACAGAACTATGAGACGCTCATAAAAATTACATCTCATCAGCCAAGCAAGGGTTTATTACCTGAGTGACCTTGGGTTGTCTAAACTTCAGTTTCTTCGTCTATAAAACAGGGACAATATACCAAACTCGTGGAATTATCACAAGAAATAAGTAAGATGATGCGTGAAAAGTGCTGGCACATAGCAATCTCAAAATACAATTAGTAGCGTAACTATGCTATGAATATTATTATGATGCCTATTACATGCTATGTGCATATGCTGTCTCTTTCTACCTTTATTACAGTCCTAAGTGGTATGCATTTTTTTATTTCTGCTTTCCTGAGGTATAATTGACATGCAAAATTGTAAAATGGTTAAAGTGTGCGTTGTGGTGATTCGATAGACATACGCATTGTGGAAAGACTCCCCCCCCATAGTTAATTAACACATCCAGTGGCAGGTATTATTAATGTTCCTATGTTTATATGAGCAGGAACCCGAAGAATGGGGAAATCAAATGACTTGCTCAGGGTCACCAATTGGCCAATTGATGAGGTGGGACTGGAACACAGATCTTCCAATTCCAAATCTGGTGCAGTTTCCCCCATGCCAGCACTGCCTCAAGGCTTTGTAATATTCCACGATAACCCTTTGCTCCAGCCCCCACTTAAAAAATGATTCATGGAGGGGCGCCTGGGTGGCTTAGTTGGTTAAGCATCCAACTTCAGCTCAGGTCACGATCTCATAGCTCTTGGGTTCGAGCCCCGCATCGGGCTCTGTGCTGACGGCTCGGAGCCTGGAGCCTGCTTGGGATTCTGTGTCCCCTCTCTCTGCCCCTCCCCCACTCATTCATTTTCTCTCTCTCTCTCTCTCCCAAAAGTAAATAAAACATCAAAAAAATTTTTTTTTACTGGATTCATGGAACAGTTTGTGAAGCACTGGACAGAACAGCAAACATTTCTTGAGACCCCAGAGCCTCAAGTAATATTTTATATGGAACCAGTGCTGCCTCGCACAAGCTCTGCTTTTCCAATGATGAAGACGGGGATGGAACAGAGAGCCCGATTCTCATCGGCTCCCTTTTGTCATCAATGCACTTCTCCCAATGCCTTCATGCTGACACAGAGGGCTGTGGGAGTCAGGTGGGAAATTTGACTTGTAGGATTCTTTCAATACAGTTTAACTTTCAGTACCGATCACTGCTACGTGGGATTGTAAACATGTTCGACCGTCTCCTTCACGGGATCTTTTTTTTTTTTTTTAATGTGGTCGCAATTCAGTGTTAATCATTTCCTTGGTTCCATTTAGCGTGTTAAGATTCCTTTTGAAAATAAATATTTTGGAGGTACAGCTAGAACACAAACAAACATGAAAGCCTAGGTACCGCAAACCTAGACGTATGTTGGGTTGCAGAAGTTGCCATCTTGGCTCTATATGCAGTATTGCTCTTGGCACATGGCAGACTTTTAGCAAGTTGGAAGTAAAGTTTACGGGAGCAGGCAAATGTTAAACATCTGCCAAAATGAATTATGAAACAAAAATCTTATTGACTGAAAATGTTTGTGCTCTCCAGTTACCTGCACATCATAATGCTCGGTATTTCTGAGCTAGGCGAAAGGCCCAAGATCTTGACGGTGGGACTCAGATTCCTCAGTGGAATGGAAGTAGGAGGGTGTCCTGTCCCCCTCCTCCTTTGTATTCAAGGACGGGTCCATTTTTCAAAATCTCTGTGATATTGTCTGGTTATTTTTTTTTAACTCGATTACTGTGATTCAAAGTATACAGGCTCATCTGCTAGAGCAGAGTCTGTGCCAAAAGAACCTTTGGAACAACGGCAAAATTCATGAGATTCTTGTGAGTTTCACTCTGTTCTTTGAATGCTGGCTTCTTGAAAGATCTATGGGCAGCCACAGGCACAGCCAGAATTCACCATCTGCCGCTGCTCTTGGGAGGTTAAGAAGAAGATGATAATTTGTAATATTATTAATCTTCATTAGGCATTTATTAATATTCCACAGTCTTCTGCTGGTGGAGCTCATGCTCTAAATTAAACATATTTAAGAAACAAAAATGTCTTTATACTTTGAAAAAAACAACCAAATGAGCTTTCAGAAAACAACCTCTAGTAACTACACTTAAAATTTATTTTTTATCTTGTATTGGGCGACACCATGGGTGGATAACGCCTTCAGGTTGAAGAAATGTAAAATATAAGTTGTATGGTCCTGATACTTTGGACTAGAATCTGTATGTGGAGACAGATGTTTAAAGGTGGACCTTTAAAAAATAAAAATAAAAAAAATAAATAAATAAAGGTGGACCTTTACTGTGAGGAGTACCTGTATTTCACTCATCGGTAATAGAATCGGATTAATAAAATTTCAGCTTTGAAAAAGGGCCCTGGAGTAGCCTGACCCTGTGTCCTCTGCAAGAAACTTTTCAGTAGTATCCTCATAAAGGGTATGTCTGGCTTCTGTCCCGATACCTTCAGTGACAGGAAACTCAGAACCTCCAGAAGAAATTCATTTACTCAGCATAGTTATTGAGTACCTACTATGTGCTTGTCTTAGTGGAGCTTACCTCTTGCCAGAGGAGTCAGCTAATAAACAATAAATTCAGTAAATAAGTAAATTGTATATTGGCGTGCTCATTCATTCCTTTTTGTCAGAAAATTTGTCTCTTTTTGTCAGAAAATTTTCCCTTGAATTTTCTTCTATGTGAGAGTTGCTTAGGTATTTGAAGAAAGTGTTCATTGCCCTCTTAATTCCCCTCATTTTAAAATCATACATCCTTACTCGGTTAGGCAGTCCCTGAGAAGTATTAGTTTGTGGGGGCTTGTCTAATAAAGTACCGCAGACAGGGCAGGGTAAACAACAGAAGTTGGCTTAGAGTTCTGAAGGCTAGAAGTCCAAGATCAAGGTGTGAACAAGGCTGGCTTCTTTAAAGCCTCTCCCGTTGGCTTGCAGATGGCTGCCTTCCGTATGTTCACATCATCTTTTCTTTCTGTGTGTCTGTATCCTAATCTCTTCTTAAAAGACCACCAGTCGTGTTGGATTAGGCACTAGTGATCCCACTTAAATTAATTAGCTCCAGGTCGCCTGGGTGGCTCAGGCAGTCGGGCGTCTGACTTCAGCTCAGGTCATGATCTCGCGGTTTGTGAGTTCAAGCCCCGCATTCGGCTCTGTGCTGACAGCTCAGAGCCTGGAGCCTGCTTCAGATTCTGTGTCTCCTTCTCTCTCTGTCCCTCCCTTACTTGTGCTCTGTCTCTGTCTCTCAAAAATAAATAAGTGTAAGAAACAAAAATTTTAATTAATTGGCTCCTTAAAGACCCTACTCCAAATCCAGTAGGCATCCTGAGGTATTGGAGGTTAGGGCTTCAACATGGGAATAGGAGGTGCATAATTCAGTCCATAACATATATCCTCTTACATAGGAATACTCAGAAGCAGGCAGGTGACTCCACAGAAAGAATCAGGCAGGATGGGCACATCCCATGTTCTAGACATCTAGATTACCTTTGATAGCCCCAGCATTGTTAGCTGGCATTGAACTTGTAGTCAAAGAGAAATGCCAGACCTTTCAATGACTTGTTTGTAAGTCCCATTTTCCTCCATCCTTTGTCTGGAACATGCATTCGCCTAGTTATTCATTGTGTAGATGTGTCTGAGCACCTGTGTGTATTGTAGGTGTTGCACGGGCACCAGCAACACAGCAAGGAAACAAGCAGATGTTATCCCTACCTTCTTTGAGGCTTAAATTACGTCCTTGAAGGCTTTGATAAACAAGTGAACAAATATATCATTATAAATTGATATATGCTCTGAAGCGAATGAACGTAGAAGAGAGACGTCCTATTTGGGGGGAGGGGTGGCCAAAGCACAGAGTTTTGCAGTTATAAATAAAGTAAAATATTGGTAATATTATAAATAATATTAATATAAATTATAATCGCCTTATTTGAATAAAATAAATAAAATATTACATGTTAGATTTGGCCCATATTCCACTCTTTAGTCATTTCCAGGAGAGATCCTGGCTGTCATTTATTAGGTATATGCCTGCCCCCAACTTCGCTCTATCCTCCAGTGTCGTGGGTATGATGCATCTGCCTTCATCTAAATTATAATCAAAATGTCTAACAAATCAGAACGGTACTGTGGTTGTCCAAGAACTAACAATAATGTCCCTTAGCTACACATAGTTAAAGGCCTAGCCATCATACAGAAAGCAGAGCTCTAATTAGAAATACTAACAGGAGTCGAGCTGCCCACTGCTACTTCTGTAGCACTAGCCCGAGCCTTAAATGTTTCTCTGCTTGTGCCACATTTATCACAAAAGGCCTTTCAAGTTGTCTGTCTGATGATTTTTGAAAGGTCAAGTCCGTTTAAAGAGTTTCACTTGTAATGTGGGGAAATGAAATTGTTTTCAACCTAACCGGAGGGAACACCATTCGCAAAACAGAACGTGTGTGCTTTACAACGCCGTGGCTCAATGGCGATGCCTTCAGATTCTTCAAACGGGACCAGACCTGCCCTTGCAGGCCCAGGGCAGAAGCCCGAGGTGGCGTGGGCCCACCGCCAGGACGCACCCAGACCCACTCTGCGGCAGCCTCTCTTCTTCCCTCAGGCATCCTTGTCTTTCACAACCGGTCCTCCGCTTGCTGCCCCGGGCCCACCTGCTCGCCCCCACTCAGCTCCTGTGTTTGTCACGGGCCATCACACCTGTTATTTCAGTAAAAGGCACCCTCCCCCCCCATCTCTGGGCTGTCAGCGCACCGGACTGACTTTCTTTCTGGTCAGTGTACGGACAGTTCAATCAAATTCAGAGAATTGGAAATTGAGCAACTCAGCCAGCAGGCATATCAACGTAGACCACCACTGAGCTACCGACCCCAAGGTGATGGTGGCCTCACATCCGTGTTGGCGTGCTGACATCAGTAGGGAAAATGAAATACTTTCAGAAACAGTCAAACCTGACCTTTAATTTTGCATGGACCATATCTTGTCAAGGTTCGTGAGCAGAGAGGTACCGTTGTGAGCATTTTTTGATGTGGATATATTATTTGACACCTTTGCTTCCTCTTTGGGCACGTTATAGTCCGTGACATGCATACAGCAAGTTAATCTGCAACACTATTCATGCATTCGTTTACTTATGCATTCAGCATTCCATGAACACCCATCTTGTTGCACCCAGCATTATTCTGGGTACTTGGATTCAAGTAGGGAATAAAACAGGGGCACCTGGGTGGCTCAGTCGGTTAAGCGTCCGACTTCGGCTCAGGTCACGATCTCACAGCTTGTGAGTTTGAGCTCCGCATCGGGCTCTGTGCTGACAGCTCGGAGTCTGGAGCCTGCTTCGGATCCTGTGTCTCCTTCGCTCCCCGCCCCTCCCCCACTCATGTTCTCTCTCTCTCTCTCTCTCTCTCTCTCTCTCTCTCTCTCTCTCTGTCTCTCAAAAGTAAATAAACATTAAAAAAAATTTTTTTTAAGCAGGGAATGAAACAAACATAATCCCTGCCCTCTCAGATCTTATATGCTGGTGGCTATGAGAGACACATGATGAGCATGTAAATGTGTATTATTCAAAAAGTGACACGTGCTTCGAATAAAATAAAGCAAGAAAGGGAGGATACCGGACAGGGGAATGAACTCTTACCTTGTGTGGGATGCTCAGGGAAGATCGTGATGACAGGCAGAGACTTGAAAAAAAAGCAGTAAACCACGTGGACATCTTGGGAGGAGTTAAGGCAGAAGTAAGAGCATGTGCAAAGGCCATGGGCTTGGCCTCTTTGAGGAACGGCAAGGAGGCCCCTGTGGCTGGAGTGGAGCTAGTGCTTATTCTTTTTTTTTTTTTAATTTTTTTATGTTTATTTATTTTTGAAGAGAGAGAGCACAGGAGAGAGGCAGAGAGAGAGGGAGACACAGAATCCAAAGCAGGCTCCGGGCTCCGAGCTGTCAGCACTGAGCCTGACCCGGGGCTCGAACTCACGAACTGTGAGATCATGACCTGAGCCGAAGCAGACACTTCACTGACTGAGCCACCCAGGCGCCCCATAGCACTTATTCTTCATTGCTGGTGTTTCAGAAAGTGTAACAGAAAATCAGATTGGTTCTTCACTAGACTTGCCCTGTGTTGTTATTGCTGCTGTTTTTGTTGTTAACTCAAAGTACATGAGAAAAAAGTGTTTTTATTCTATGTTCTTAACTGGCTGAAGAGTTAGTCCCGGGGTGTGTGTGTGTGTATGTGTGTGTGTGCGTGTGTATTATGTATAAACATACATATGTATGTTTAATGAATCAGGAGAGCACCTGAGACATACATTTTTATGCGTAAGTGTGAGAGTGTGAGAGTTCCTCATCTACCTAATTTAAAAAACCCTTGGTAGTCTCTTAGGCAGTCTGTTATTAGCAATCACTCCGACAGGTGCTCCGAATAAAGCACAGGAATTGAGTAAGGGCTAAAGTAGTTAGAGATGTAAGAACTCTGATTCTCTATGGGTTTCCTCACACCTGTGTTTACCGCGGGAGCAATCCCATTGGTGGCGGACAATTTAATAAGCAAAATCTGGCGTGTGGTTGCTTCCTGAGGTCAGTCTTCTTTTCAAGCACGGTCAGCCTTACTTGAGCTCCCGGTAGCCTGTCTCTGGGCACTATGCTTCCTGAGAAATGTTGGGAATTTCTTTCTGTTACCAAGCAAATGTTTTTCAAGCTCCTGAGTGTTTCCACGTATCGGGTTCTAAGAGGCCGCTCTGCGGGGAGCAGAGTGTGTGCAGGTGAAGTTGTGCTGGGGAGACCGGGCTGTTGGTCCAGCTGGAGTGGTTCCAACGGCCCAGTGGGGCCGTGGCTGTCCACCAACACGCCAGTGACCTCAGAGAATAACAGGACACTTGGGGGACAAGAAGAGCAAATGAATAAAGCTGTAACTGCTTTATAGTTAGACTCTGAAATGTCACCAGTATAACTTCAGTTGGTCCTGAGAAGAAAGTTTGCAAATATGAGAACAGTGTTTGGACTCATTCTTTGGCCATAACCGTCTTATTTAAATGCTTCAATTTCTGCACCTGTGAAATTCAAACACCTAGTGGACCTTCGCGTGGTGAAGGTATGTTAATTCTTGGTTCCTTTGTGGAAAAGAAAGTCGCAGTGAGTCGTGTGGTGCTCTTTTTCGGCTGGAGCTGCTCTTCTGTGAATGATCAGCTGGTAAGTGTCTTCCAGTAAAATTAAGTCCTGTCATTGACAGGTATTTGCAGAACATTATAAGATTTCACGAATCGCATTCTTCATCTGCCTTGCTGTTTGTATGGGTTGAGCCTGTGGCATTTAAGGACATTTTGTGGTGATGGCTGAAGATTTCAAAATTAATCTCTAGAATTTCCATCTGATCGAATATTAATGAAAACAGGCTGTTCCAAATTGTCATGTGATTTTTTTTTTTAGTCTTTGGTTTGTATGAAACAATTTTTTTTTAAATGAAATTTGTTAAATCGGTTTCCATACGACACCCAGTGCTCATCCCAACAGGTGCCCTCCTCAATGCCCATCACCCTGTATGAAACAATGAATTGTTCCCTTTCTATTGTTTCTGTAGATTTCTAGAGAAAATCACTTGACAGGTGAACAGCAAAGGAATGTAGTTTGTGCATTTAACGTATTGAGAGGGATGTTATCATATCCATTACTCGTGGGCTCATCCACAAAAAATAAACCTCAGCTGCCACTTTTTAGAATCCATTATGTTCTGGGCACCATGCTAGATGCTGGCAACTCAGAGATGAGGGGCGCATCCTTCCATGGCCTTCATGGAGCTCACACCTCAGTGGGAGGCAGACAAGTCACCTAATAACTACACAACTGTGTAACAGGTGCTCCTGGAGGCAGATGAGCATTTTACTTTGGGGAAGTCCTCAGAGCCTCTCAGGAGAGTGGGTGAGGGTGAGGGAGCAGAAAGTGGGAAGAACAAGCAGGATGCACAGTGCAGAGGATAACAGCCCGGGGCTGCTTGATGTCTGGGGGACTTATGGACAGTACCATCTGGCTGAAGCACACGTTGCATGAGGTTGGAGAAGTAGGAGAGGGTCAAGGATGACCACTAAAGGTTGAGCTCTGTCCCCAGAGTGATCGAGAACTACTAAACAATCTAGCAGCAGTATGCAGAAAGACTACATGTATGTAGAGACAGTGCATAGAGAAGATTACAGCTTTGAGCCAGGCAAGGAATTACAAGTCCCTGAATTAAGACAATGGCGGTGGGATTGAAGATGAGCGGACAGATATAAGAAACAGTTAAGGGAGAGAATTGGCAGGGCTTTCTGGGGCCTTGCACATGGGGGGGGGGGCGGGTGGTGGTGAAAATTCGGCTTTCTAACTTGAGTGAATTGGTAAATGGTGGTGTCATTCAGGTGATAGTGGAGAAACTGGAAACTGAGAAAGGGCAGTGGTGAGTTCAGATTTGGACACATCGGATTCGGGCACCTGAAGGGTATCTAGGTGGAGACAGACCATGAAAGGCATAACGAGGTACGTGTGGATGTGGACCTCGGCAAGATCTGACATATAGAAATTAGAAAACATCACACAACAGTTGAAGCTAAGGGTTAAATGAAATTAGTAGGCAATATTTATATATGAGAAGAAAAGGGGCTCAATGTGACACTCTGAGCTACTCTTACGAGCTACTCCTCCTGGAGGAGGAGACTTTAAGGTGGTAAGATCAAACACAGAGGGAGGAAGAGAACAGAGGAGGCTGATGCCACAGAAGCCAAGTGAAACCAAAATGTCAAAAAAAGCAACATGGCCAACAGTGCCCAATGCTGCCGGGAGGCTTGTTGGGGGAGGCTCAGAAGGTTCCATGGGGTTTGGGCCCTGGTAGTCACAATGCGCTTTTCCCGACAAGCTGGAAGGAAGCAGGTTGGAGAGTGAGTGGGATTAGGAAGAGTAGACTTCCCCAGCCTAGCTGACCAAGTGCAGCCAGGAATTCTCTGTCCCTTTGGTCACCTTTCAAATCAATGGGCTCTGAACAGCATTGTTCAAACAATAAGGGTTAAAAACTTTACATTAAACTCAATCCTGGTCAGACATCTGCCTGGGACTTTTAGCATCTCCCATTATTCCTAAGTAGAAAAGAGTGTTCGGATCTCACTAGAGATGTTATGGCCTAGATGCAAGCAGTCTTCTGGCCTAGATGCAAGCAATCTATGGCCTAGATGCAAGCAGTCTAGATGCAAGAAAAACCCTGCTTTGAACAGGATGGGTGTGAAATAGTCCAATGAGAAGTCTCTCCCTTATCATGCACGAAGTAAGAGGCCCAGTGCCCTGGCTCTCCACCTTAGCAGGCATTGGTGGTATGCGCAAGGGCACTGGGTCCAGTCCAGCCAGTTCTCCCACCAGTGGAGACCTTGGGTGATTCCCTTTGAACTTAGGCTTGACTTTTCCATCTATATGATGAGTAAATTTGGCTTGATGACTTCCAAAACCCACCTCTACCAGGTCCACTGGACTTTGATTCTGTCTTCAAAGCTTCTTTTTGTCTTCCCTTCCCTTTACTTCCCATGCTTTGCCTCTCCTACACATACAGCTCCTGCAACCCCCAGGTCCATAGTCCACTGCTTGGAAAGGGCCCCATTTGCACCTGACATGGTCAGAGATGGTATTAGGGAAACAAGAAATGAAACACTGGGAACATGGGGAGTCATCTGGCTTACTTCCCCCTTGGCTTTTCATCTCCCTTTGCTGTCAGCTGACTCTCCCTCATGCTTCTCTTGGCCCAAATGGGATTTGTCCAAACAGATATCGGAAAGCCTAAAAAACTATTAACAGCTTCTGCATGGAGAAGATGAAAGCCCTGAAGGAACCAGGGTAAAGTCACTAATGTGCTCTGACTCCCTGCCATTGGTCAGAATATTTGTTCATTCATTCATTTACCCAAATGGCTGTTCATTTAAAAATTACATACCGAGTGCTATTATTGCTGTGTTGACCGCATTTACCCAGTATCCTAAAACACAAGGAGTAAAATGCTGAACACAATAAAGATAGACTCTGCCCCAGTGGAGATGATAGTCCAAAGATGGAGAAAAGCATATTGACAAAAATTAACACCATCAATGTGTAACTGCGTGTGATAAGTAAATACAAGTAAAAGTAGCTGGGAGAAATTTTAACAGTGGACCCGGAATTAGACAAGGTTGTCAAGGGAAGCCTTCTCTGAAGATGTGCTACTTGGGTGGATGGAAGAACAAGCAGGATTTAGCTAGGGCAAGAGAATGGAGAAGAGCCCGTGGCCAGGTGGAACAGTACTCCTCACCCTGAGCTGGAGGAGGGCAAGGTGGCCAGAGAATTGGGAGAAGGGGGAGGCAGGGCTGACTGTGCAAGACCTGGGAAGCCAGGAGATTACCAGGTCATGAAAGCAAAGAGAAGTTTCAAGAAGGAGGTTGCAGTTCTGCAGCATCCAATTTGCAGAGGATTAAGGATTAAGAAGTGTCCGCTGGCTCATTGGAGGCTGTTGGTCACCTTCGTAGGAGTGTGGCCGACCGGACCGGACCGGACTGAGGGGGAATGGAAGGAGGTTGCGTATAAGGGCAACTATGTTGAGACACAAGGCTATGATCGGGAAGTCAGGAAGCTAAGGTAGCAATTAGAAGGAATTGTGCAATAAAAGGAAGGTTTCTGTTTTGTTTATTTTTTGCTTTTCAGATGAGAGGTATTGAACGAAAGATCTCAGAAAGGAAAAGGTTAAGATACAAGAGACCAAAGGAGTGAGGTCCTGGGAAAGGAGCAGAGGTGGGGTCAGAAAAGTTGTTTCCTCCATTGTAATAGGGCAGGAAGGTGGTCTTGGGGATTCGGTGATAGAAAAATGGGAGAACTCACATCCACTGCCATCTAGGAGGCAGAGACGTCTCCGAGAATGGGATGAGAGGAGCGGAGCAGGACGGCTGTGGAGAGGAAGAAGCAAGGCTGCAGGGCAAGGGATCCCCCCTGGGGAGGGAGCCTGTGCTCCCCAGACCTGCCGGAAGGGTTTTCTTTTCTGCTCATCACCTGCCCCACTGATCCTTGTCAGCATTCCTACAAGTATGTAAAAAGAGTATTTTGATTTTGTTTCCTGCAGTTGCCCAGTGCCAAATTACACCACTTCATGTAATTGTCTATAAATCCTGAATATTCTGACATGGGAGCAGTACATTTTGCTCTGGTAATTTCTCCTCCCTATTTTATTTTTTTTTAATGTTTATTTATTTATTTTGAGGGAGAGAGAGAGAGAGAGCAAGAGAGAGGGAGAGAGGGAGAGAGGGAGAGATCAAGATCGGTGGGTGGCAGGGCCACAGACAGAGGAGAGAGAGAATCCCAAGCAGGCTCTGCACTGTCAGCACAGAGCCCAATATGGGGCTCCATCCCATGAACCATGAGATCATGACCTGAGCCGAAATCAAGAGTCAAATGCTCATCCGACTGAGCCACCCAGGTGCCCCCTCCCTATTTTAATTAATTCCGTGATCCTTCCGTCCAAGTTCTTTCTTTTACCTTTTGACTTGCTTATAACCTTTGGCCTTCTCATTTGAAAAGCACATGACTTTGCGCCTGTCTTTTCTTGTTTTTTGTAATTACATGTCACACTTCAGTCTGCTTTTCATTTAATTTTTTCAGAATATGTTATGAGCCCACTTACATACAGATGGTATCTGTCTCTGTCTCTGTCTCTCTGTCTGTCTCTCTCTCTCTCTCTCTCTCTCTCTCCCCCTCCATTCGGGCAACATTTGTGGCAATAACTAGAATATCTGCTAGATCTCTCCTTTCTTTCTCTCTCCCTGTTCTGTCATGTACCTGGTACTCACCAGGTCCCTGCTGCTTTTGTCTCTTGGCCTTGTGTTGTGTTGTTTCCATTCTGTGTTCTATGCTTGCACCCTCCAGATCCATATCTCTTTGCTCCAGACACCCACAGTCTTTATGCTTCTTCCACTGACAATCTGAGGCAGGAGAGCTCCCTTGGAGATACGAATCCTCTTGTTTGGGGTTCATTGGTCCATAGGAAGTATCTTCAGAAACAAGGAAGGAAGAAGAAGGAAATTAGCATTGGGTGCATACCTTGTGCTATCTGACATGAACCCTCATCCTGCTGTAGGGCATGCTGGTCCTGGTTTAAAGACAGATAAATGAATCGCAGAGAGACTTCTTGAGAAATATTTCGGGGCCAGGACTGAAACCATCCTCATTCCTTGCCTGAAGTTCAAAGTGGTTGGAGGTTATCTCTGTGCATCATTTGGACACTCGTGAAGTAGACACCCCAGCTGAAGGTGCTGGCCTTGACTTGCTTCAGATATTGAACTACCTCTGACGTGAGGTGGCTCTTGTGGCAATCAGGCGTTTTTAGTCTTGGAGCCCAGACAGAAGGCACCTTGGCCACTAGGTGGAGATGTAGCAGCACCACAAGTAGTCACCATGCAAATGGCAAGCAGACCTAATGACAAGCCTTCTAGAGCTAGGGCATTCGGACTTTCTTTTTTTCTTTCAATAATTTCTTGAAGTGACATCCACATAACAAAATCAACCATGGTAAAGTGACATACAGGGGCATTTAATACATTCACAGTGTTGGACAACCACCTCTATCTACTTCTAAGACATTCTCTGACTCCACAGTAAAATCCCGAACCATTAAGCAGATGCTCCCCATTTCCTTCTTTCTGTACCCCCTGGCAGTAGTCAATCTGCATTCTGTTGCTATGGATTTTCCTATTCGGGATATTTTTTATAAATCAAATCCTACAATATTGCAACCTTCTATGTCAGGCTCCTTTCACTTAGCATGATGTTTTCAATGTGTGTCCGTGTAGTGTGGATCAGTAAGTATTTCATTCCTTCTTATGGCTGAATATTCCATTGTGTGGCCCTACCACAATTTGTATATTTATTCATTCACCCATTGGTGGACTTTTTGGGCTGTCCCCACCTTTTGGCCATAGTGAATAGTGCCTCTATGAACATGGATGTACGTATATCTGTAACCCAAGAGTGGAATTATGGGCTCCTGTGGTAATCTGTGTTTAATTTTTTGAGAAACTGTCCAACTTTTCCGTAGCAACTAAAGTGTTTTACATTCCCATCAGCAATGTATAAATAAGATTTTCAAGCTTTTCTGACCGTGACTTACAATGAGATATATATTTTGTATCACAACCCAGCATTCACATATGTGTACATTTTCATTCATATAATGCATATGTCTTCATATACATGTATATGTATATTCATGTATTCATATACATGTATATATGTATTCATTATATATATATATTATGTATTCATATATATATATATATATGACACAAGTTTTATGAAACTGTGCTCACCCCATATGATGAACACTGATGTGTTCCTTCTGGTTCTATTAGAAAAATATGCTGGTTTGATCCACCAAATGAGTTCCATGCCTCAAAGCAAAGTGAAATCTTAAAGATTAAATTAGCTGTTAAGATCAGAATACTATTGGGACACCTGGGTGGCCCAGTCAGTTGAGTGTCCAACTCTTTTTTTTTTTTAACTTTTTTTTAATGTTTATTTATTTATTTTTGAGAGAGAGAGAGAGAGAGAGAGAGAGAGAGAGAGAGCAGGGGAGGGGCAGAGAGAGAGGGAGACAGAATCCCAGGCAGGCTCCATGCTGTCAGCACAGAGCCCGACGTGGGGCTCAAACCCATGAACCATGAAATCATGACCTGAGCCGAAACCAAGAGTTGGACACTTAACCAACTGAGCCACCCAGGCGCCCCGAGTGTCCAACTCTTGATTTTGGCTCAGGTCGTGATCCCAGGGTTGTGGGATGAGCCTCCATTGGGCTCTGCACTGAGCATGGAGCCTGCTTGGGGTTCTCTCTCTCTCTCTCTCTCTCTCTCTCTCTCTCTCTCTCTCGCCCTCTGCCCCTCTCTCCCATTCATGCACTCTCTCTCTTTATCTCTCTCTCTAAAAAGAAAATCAGAGTACTTTTTTAAGTGTATGTAATAACATAACTTACCTCCTTTCCATTTGGATAGTAAAAGAATTTAGGATATCATTGATCAACTTATCAATACATATAAGCTTTGGAGAGGAGACATTATTGAACCTGTGAGGATGATATTTTCCATATTCTCAAGCATGCAATTTAGATCACACACAAATGTGAGTTATATTGCAGGTACTTGTCAGAGTGTGAGGATTGTAATTAACTAGTATTCTTTTTTTTTAAAAAAAATATTGTTTTAAGTTGATTTCTTTATTTTGAGAGAGAGAGAGAGCACAAGAAGGCAAGGGGCAGAGAGAGAGAGAGAGAGAGAGAGAGAGAGAGAGAGAAGGAGAGAGAGAATTTCAAGCAGGCTCCATGCTTAATGCAGAGCCCAGTGTGATCTCACAACCATGAGATCATGAACTAAGCAGATATTAAGAGTCAGACACTTAACTGACTAAGCCAGCCAGCTGCCCCATGTAATTAGCTGGTGTTCTAGAGCCCAGCAACAAATTATTTGGTGAGTATTGCACCTGTAGCTTCTGGGAAAATCTTTGTGATACATGTTACCATTTATTGAATGCCCAGTTGAGTAGAATAAGATACTGGAGAGCATGGTGGGGATGGCAGAAAGAGTAAGAGAAAGGAAAGAAGTAGAATCAAGAAAATGGGGAGAAAAAGCATGAGAAGCTTCTCAAATTTGCAGCAATTATTTATGACCATCTTCAAGAATCACCTGAAACTGAGCTCTCCTGGAAGGAGTGGTGCATGGGAAGAATAGAGATGAGTGGTTAGAGCACATGCTTTCGAGCAGATCCACAGGTAGGATTGTGGGGATCCAAGGGCTAAGAGGGCAAAAAAATTACATTTTGCTTCTCATTAACCTCTACCTGAAATTTACTATTTTCTTCAAGTACAAATATAGGCAACAAAAATAGTATTAGTGGTACCTTTGACTTCACTACCAATTGAACTCACAGATTTTTTCTGTTACGCTACAGTTGCTTTAGTTAGATTTCAATATTGGTTATGTTTTTATTTTATTTAAAGATTATTATAATTATTAGGCTTATTGTGTTAGGTGTTATTGAAGAAATGCATTATCTTTTTTTTGCTTTTTGTAATTTATTTTTTTATTTATTCTTGTTTTATTTTTTATTTTTTTAAATATGAAATTTATTGTCAAATTGGTTTCCATACAACACCCAGTGCTCATCCCCAAAGGTGCCCTCCTCAATACCCATCACCCACCCTCCCCTCCCTCCCACCCCCCATCAAACCTCAGTTTGTTCTCAGTTTTTTAACAGTCTCTTATGCTTTGGCTCTCTCCCTCTCTAACCTCTTTTTTTTTTTCTTCCCCTCCCCCATGGACTTCTGTTAAGTTTCTCAGGATCCACATAAGAGTGAAAACATATGGTATCTGTCTAAGAAATGCATTATCTACAATACCAGTTTTGTGGTTTTTAAGGTAATTTGGTAACTGCATTTCAAAATAACTGGTTTCCATTGTAATCTCATGGATTTTCTCTCATTTACATTCTGAGAAGGAACCCATTGGCCCTGCTGGATGACCAAAAGGGTCCAAAAATAGTTGAGAACCCCCTAGAGTGGCACTGTCCACTAAAGGACCCACTAGCCATGTGTAGCTATTGAGCCCATGGAATGTGGTGGTCCAAATGGAACTATGCTGTAAAATATACACCAGATTTCACATATTTAATGAAAAAAAAAATTAAGTGTCCCACTAATAATTATATATACACACATACATATATTACATACTAAAATGAGCATATTTGGGGTATATTAGGCTAAATAGAATATATTAAATTTAATCTCATCTGTTTTGTTATTACAAATGTACATACTAGAAAATTTTAAATTGCATATGTGGCTTGTGTTATACTTCTGTTGGACATGACTAGCATCAGATCTGAGTTCCAATCTTGGCTCTATCACATAACCAGCAATTATCTTCATTATTGTTGTCATCACTCTGCTGTGTCCCAGCTATTGGATCCCCATAAATTTCAGTGTCCTCATCTGTATGTGTAGATATAAAGCCAAAGGAGAGAGTATTACTATGTTCATTCCAGATTTAGCCTTCTTGCTAATCCGTGTCTTACTATCAGAAATATCCCGAAATCGTATCTAAAAGTCTAAAAGAAGGCCCATGTCCGCGTCTTCTTCCCTTACTCTTCTACTGCGCATTGCTGTAATGAACACAAAATTTAAATTATATACATGAAAGTGATATATAAAGATGAGGGTATAACAATTTATAGACCAAGTGAATTTAAAAAAAAAATTATAAAGGATATAAGAAAAAGTTCTCTTGAAGAGCAAAGAAGCTGGAAAATAAAATTTGAGGTCGGGTGGAGTAGTAGGCAGACTACCGTTGCCACCCATCCTGTATTTATCCAGAAGGACCTAAGTGGCATTTGGATAAGGCACAAGAAAACCACCGGCACATTCCTGGAGTTTGCAAATGGCCACTTAAAGAGCAGGACAACGCTGGTATGTCCTTAACCCAAAGCTAAAGTCTAGCCTGCTTCCACAATAGCTAGAAGGTGGCTTGTGTGTTTCTTTAAGAGGGAAGAGCTGAGAGGAGACCTCCTGCCCCTTTGTGTGATCCTTACACTTCCGGAACCCTGAGCATCATAAAATGGGCACCCTGGGAATAAAGAAACCTTTCATCTACAGAATCTCCTTTGAGGTCATGAAACAACCTTCCTTCTGTAGATAGCAGATCATACAGTGTCACCTGCACCCTTGTAAATGAGAAGGGAATCGCTCAGACACCAGAGTGGATCACTGTGGCCAGTACTTGGTGGCGCGAGGGCTGACAGGAGCTTGGGTTTCTCTGTAACTGACACTGTGAGGATCAGAATCCTGACCCTCCACCTCTGTTTCCCTGGGCTTCTCAGAGTGACCTCACCCACCATGACCATCTGCAAAGATCATTATTCTTTCTCTGGCTTCTTAGCTGAGCCGTGCATTTGGAACTGCTCTCACCACCAGCTTGTTAAACTGTCCCCTCCCATCATTCAGACAGTTTCTCGTAGCCCCACCCTCCCACACAAAGCTCTGCCTGTCTGGTCAAAATAGGGTGGTGATTTCCCCACCCTTTCTGAAAACATGCCTTGCAAGACTTTCTCTATCCTTCAAAATTTACTTGTGCCGTCACATTTTCTACCACGTTCGAACTGTGCTTATGGGTGGAGAAGGTAATGGATGTGTTTCTCCACTTCAGCGTTGCTGGGCTCAGACCACACTCCTCGAAATGCCGGATCAGGGGGTCTGAACCACGTAGCACCAGGAACAGATGGTCATTTTGAGGGTTTAATCAGCGATGCTCCATGAGGTAGATCCTTCTTTTTAAAGCTTTTGTTTCAGAGGAAGGGCTGTTCTACGTATCTTTAATTCCTTAGCTGAACGCTTCATCTCCGTGACAATGACCTGGTTTTCAGCTACGGATTATCCCTGGTTTCCAGGACTTGGACAGTTGTAGAGTGTGCATCCGTTTTCCTCTAAGCGGAACAAAGTACTCTGATACTGCCTTATTAACTTCACAGGACCCCTCGATCATTTTCACACCGGTCTATCTCTTTCTGATTGCCAATTTTTTGTTTGTTTGTTTTGGTTCTCAGCTTCTCCTCCTAGTCAGCCAGGATGTGCTCTGTATGGGATACTTTTGGTACTAGCTTTATCAAAACAGAATTGATAGGGTGAATCTGTTGCCCAAAAGTTCAAATAACGTATGCCAAAGACTGACATCCCATAATTTATTATGCAGTGTTCTTTCTCTGAGCCAGGGTCTCTCCCAGTAATATGGAAACTCAAAGGCTGGCCTGCCCTGGGAGATGAGACAGTCTGGTGACAAGAAGCAGTTTTCCTCATGTAGTAGAAAGTAACTTGTCCAAGGTCATGGTAGCAGGGTCCGAACAAGGAGGAAAATAGCTTCCTGACTCTCATTCCATCAAAGTTTGTCGGTAGGTAACTGCAAACACGTGATCACACCTAAAGGAAAGAAAAAAATGTTCAGTATGTGTAAAGTTCAAGTAGCAAGTGTATAAAAAACTAATCAAAATTTCCAATTTTTCCCGATTCCCTTGACTTTAAAATTCTAGATTTCAACAACTATATATTAAATGGTACCTCTGAGGGAAAGTTGATCTGCCCCTCAGGACTTAAAATCTAGTGTTTATTTTTATGTATGAAATTGGGAACATTAGTGGGAATATTAGTTCTTACCCTAAAAGGTACTTCATTTTTAATCACTTAATAAATGAAAATGGCTTACCATAGGCAAAATGTTTAAATGCAACCATAAGAATGCACCTCTTTTGTTTGTTAATTTGTCATTTTTATAGAGAAAAAAACTATTTTCTTAGTTCTTTAAGTGGTAACCAGTGTTTGGGAAGTGTGGTGATTGTTTTTTATTCTAAGTATTTTTTTTTAATGTTTATTTTTGAGAGAGAGACAGAGACAGAGTGTGAGAAGGGGAGGGGCAGAGAGAGAGGGAAGCATAGAATCCAAAGCAGGCTTTAGGCTCTGAGCTGCCAGCCCAGAGCCCGACGCGGGGCACGAACACACAAGCTGCGAGATCATGACCTGAGCCGAAGTCGGACGCTTAACCGACTGAGCCACCCAGGCACCCCTGTTTTTTATTCTGAGCGTTATAAATCTGTGCATTTTTGGTAAATAATCATATGCAAAGCAAATGCCATGTATTTGCTTCTTCAGAAAGGACATAATTTAAAATCGTATATTGTTGGCTCCTATTGTAGCTGGTGATATTGCATCTGTTTGTATCTCTGTATAAAAAAGTTCTCTGGTTGCTGGTGGTATTCAAAAATAGGGTAGGAAGGTTATCGGTACTGTTGGGTGCTTTGACGATAAAAGCAGTAGAAATAACCCATATTTTCTCTTTCCACAAAATATTATCTGTAAATACAATATTAAATACTACTTGTGCCTTGCAGAAATTGAGGTCAAATCTTGATATGTACAAAATACGTATGAACCACATCTCCTGGTTTGGCTCCAGGTTAAAACTATCCAAATAGGCCCTACCTTGAGAGGTTAACCAGAAGAGTAAATTAGGTAATTTCTGAGCCTCTACTAAGGTAACCAGAACCCCCACCCAGCTTTACCCTGGCCACCGAAAGTTAGAAGCACTAAAATATTAAATAAACCTTTTTCTGTATGTGTACAAGTTTAGGCTTCCTTCACTTCGGCAGAACTTCGGCCTTACCCTGGTAGGCAGCAGGGGTGCTGGAGACGGGAGCCCTCCGCCATGAACAGGGTCTCTCTCTCCCCCTTTCCCTAACCTGACTGTGGAGTTAGAGGGACATCTCGCGCTGGCTATTCTGGGTTCATTGCTGGCTATAGACCTGCTATTTACCAGTTGTCCTCTGGCTGTGTGCTCATTTAATTCTCACAACAGACCCATGAGATAAAACCCTATTTTGGAGATGAAGAAACTGAGACTGGGAGATGTTCAGCAGCTTTGCAAGCAACTCTACCTGCACGGGAGAGTAGGGCCTTGGCTCTGGCATACTATGCTGTGTATTAATATCTAATTAATATCCTTGGGATATTTGCTCTTGAAGTCACCATTCACTTGTCTGGAGCAGTGTTGAGAGAGAGGACTGAGCTTTATCTCGCCAGTTACGAAGATGCTGGGGGGTAGAGACCTGAGTTAACTGACACCCTAGTCCCAAGTCATTCTAATGATGTCTCAGCACCACTTTTAGAGAGGTTACTTGCAGGTGCTTAGCAGGTGTGGCCCTTGGCTTGGGTTTGTCCATACAGGTCCTGTGAAATACAGCCTAGCGGTGTCTCAACATCAAGTTGAGCTCAATTAATGTGAATCCCCCTACCCTATTCTAGACTTGTTACACACCCTGGGTGACAACGGGCTTATGGAGAGGGACTTCCCTGCACAGAGCCGCAAGGGGATGGACTTCAGGCTTGACCCTGCTCTCTGCTGCCATTTCTCCATGCCATCTGATGCCTTTTACTGCTTCAGTCCCTCAAGGGCTTCCCATTAGCTAGACTGACTTTCAATTCCTTTGTCATGGCCCACAGTTCCTTATAAAACTCCTTTGCAGAGGAGGTAAGTAGGGAAGAAAAATGGGTTCTGCTGCTAATTTTTAGTGGAGATGGTTTTAGGAGATACGATTTTCCTTGTTTACGTGTGTGCAACAACAAGCTATGCTCTAATGAAGTTCTGGTACATTCAGAACATTTAAATGTGTTTCAATTCATTTGGAAAAAATTATTTGTACTGACTGGTAATGGAGTAAGCATCTTCAAAATCTGCAGAATCTATTTTTGTGAAGACTTGTGTATGTGGGTTGGATTTTTTAAGGGAATGTTTCTTGAGTCTTCTGTTTACAAAATGAACATTGTGTGGCATCGCTTCATAGTTTTTTTCTCTGCTATGTTTTAGCACGAGATAGATGGGCACAAATTATGCATCTAAAATATATCGAAAAAGTTTCTGATTTCTCTTGGTGCTTTCTTCGCCTCTAAAAGGCCTCATCCTGCTTAAAGAGAAACAAAAGGCCTTTCTCCGTAATTGTCACCATTGATCTCAAGTGATGCTTAATTTGATTTGGAACCGTTCTTATTAAGAAACAATACTTAATAGGAGGAATATAATATTCTTAATGCTTCCGTGGAATTTTAAACTAAGCAAAAATTGATAAAGCAATTTTCCTTACATCTAGTGATTTTTCCTTTGTTTCCTCAGGAGGCGAGGAAAACATTTCTCTTCTGCCTAATACATTCCATGCATGAATGTACCTGTCACTCTGACAATAATTACACATGTGTGCCCACGTGCAGCCAGCCACAGGGAAAGGGGGCGGATTCCAGCCCTCACCCAATCAACTCAGTCAGACTTTTTAAGACCATTCCGAGATGGCTCTTGATGTTGGCAAGCATCCAGATTGTTTGCCTAGCTTTGTTGTCACATTTTTTTGAACACCACACATTTTCATCTCAAAAAAAAAATTGTCGAAAATGCCAGGAAAGAGAAAATTAAATACGAATCAAAACACAAACCGATTGCACTTCTGTTGCACATTTTTTCCCCACAGCCAACAGCTAGCACTAGGCATGCATGTCACGTCTGTTCATTCAGTGACTCACTCTGTGTGTTCTTTGCATGAGAACTTAGCGTGTGCTGGGCTGTGACAGATACACAAATGAGAGACACATGGCTCTTCTGGAGGGAGGGAAGAGAGAGTAGGGAATGCCACAGACTGTAATTTACAATCCACGCACCCTTTACCGCCTGCCTTTGCCCCCACCCTGCCGCTCAGCAACCTAGGACACAGGTGACCAACTGGCCTCTGCCTTCTTGAAATGCTCTGTTTTCTTAGTCCCTACAGCGCCACCCCAGGCCACCACGAGTGCGTTAGTTTATACTGATCACAATTAAGCCCCCCTTCCTGTGCATTGAGTATTGGGCAGATGTGTGGCACACATCAGGGCGGACACAGCCCATTTCTACCTCTTTACAGCTTGGAGAGTGGATTTCAGACTAGATTGCCACCCTCAGTGGCCCCAGCCCCACCCCAGGTCAGGCATCCTGATACAGACCAAGAGTCAAATTAATGCGAAAGATAATAGCATTCTTCTCTAGGTTTCTTTGGGATGGGGCAAAGCCCCAGGGAATAATCCGTTCCCCAGGCTAGAGCCTGACAGCAAGGCAGTAAGCAGTCTTGGAGAGCCAATGGGGCCTGGACCTAAAGCATTCCTATTATGCGGTGTTAACGAGGGTCTTAGCATATCTTCCTGAAGTTTGGAAAAGGAGTAGGTAACCATGATTCTTGGCTTGCTTATGATAAAATAAAAAAAATAAATAAATAAGTGACTCTGGTTCTAAAATTTGTTAGACCTAAATTTTGCCAGCTTTATGACCTTGACCTTATTCTCTATCTCTTTTTGCCTCCATTTTCTCATCTGTGAAATGGGGCTATTAATAGTTCTTCATAGGTTGAGGGTGGACGATTAGATATGATAAAATATGTATTTTGAAACACACTAGTAATGCTGAATAAATGTAGATGGTGCTATTATCACGTCTCCGGTCACTTTCTGACTCTTTTTCCCCCACTCTTGGACCTACTTCGTGAGGCCTTTCAGCTTTCCTGTATTACTGTTACTTTTCTCTGAGCCTCCAACACCTGTGCCTAATTCCTTGCTTTAAGATTCATTACATGTTCTCCTAATGTTATTAAGGAAAGATCCCTTGTTCCTCTTAAATGACGTCTGAAATCTCATAACAAGCCAGGGACAAATTCAGATTTTATTTTGTATTTTAGGTCCCTCTGTCCAGGTGCCTGTTCTGACTACATTTTTTTTTATAAGCATCCCCACCCCCGCCAGAGAGGAGACAAAAGGATAAATGTTTTATCCCAGCTTGCAGCAGGTGTCATTCTATTTGATTTGTAGGCCTTTCAACAACACAAAAGGCCTTTTCTGTTCTTTTACAATATATGCTCTCTTTAAAGGTACTCAAATGAGGAAAAACACGCATGAGCAAGATTTCAGGTTCTAACGGACAGAAAGTGAGCTCTTAGTTACTGGTTCGCTCTTCACAGGGAAAACGAGATGCCATTAAAAACATTCTTTTCTTGGGGCGCCTGGGTGGCGCAGTCGGTTAAGCGTCTGACTTCAGCCAGGTCACGATCTTGCGGTCCGTGAGTTCGAGCCCCGCGTCGGGCTCTGGGCTGATGGCTCAGAGACTGGAGCCTGTTTCTGATTCTGTGTCTCCCTCTCTCTCTGCCCCTCGCCCGTTCATGCTCTGTCTCTCTCTGTCCCAAAAATAAATAAAACGTTGAAAAAAAATTAAAAAACAAAAAACATTCTTTTCTTAATACCACCTAGAAATTTAGGATAGTTTCCTCTCAAAATATATATGAGTGGCATTCTCAGCAAATTAGTGTGTTTAGAGTAGGGCTGAAATCTTTGAAAAGCCAGGTAAGGTCTATATCAAGGTAAGGTCTTTATCAAGTCAACCAAGAGAATCTGTGTAGGCTTGAGTAACAATAGTTAATAGCCTGCTTGCTTACTTACTGCAGCTATTTGAAGTGTCTCCAACTTGCTAGCCCCAAATTGTTACCATTGGTGTTCAAAAGCAATATACCTTCTAAGTCCCAGCAGTGGTACAAACATGTGCTTAACTTAAAAAAGTTCTATGCTGGCGTCCCTAAGTGTTCCTAATAAATATCAGTATAGCTAGAGCTTAATTGTTTACTCTACGCTAGACGTTATGCTGAGCACTTTATTCATAATGTCATTTAATCTTTCCAACAATTGGATGAGGTAGGTACCACTATTATTCCCATTTTCCAGGTGAGGAAACTAAGTCTTAGTGAGGTTAATAACTTGCCTTAGGTCTCATTGCTAGTACAGTCTGGGGCCAGGTGGGAATCTGGGTCCTGTCTTGAGAGACTTTGTGTTCATGAACTCCAAGGCACCATGCAGTCTCCCTGTTCATTCGTTGCCATGGGGAGGCCTCAGAAAAGTGGGTATGGATATTAATTTTTGTTTTTGAATATGAGAGCTGTTTTGAGGTAAAAATCTTTAGGTCCTGTTTCACTTGGAATCCATACAAAGTACAGGTGATAAAATTAGCCTATCAACTCTAGTGTGCTTCTAAATGAAAAATAAGTCCATCTGATAAGAAATTTCACAAGAATAAAACACTGATTGGAGCTGGAGATCTTGGTGGCTGAGGGCTAGCCTTTTGTGTAAGTGTAAGGAGTTTGAAAAGCTTATATTGATGGTGTCTTGGGGCCATTTCAGGACATAGTAATTCTTAGTCTTAAAAGTATTTTGTGCTCTTGCCTTTCCATTTCTCTAAAGAACTGTTAGTCTAAAAAGTCCTATTTGTGTGTTGACTTGAGGGGAGTTGCCCAACATTTTTATGTTCAATGATTATTAATATGGCCTATTAATTCCTTTGGAAAATATTAATATGAAATGTACTGGAAAAAAGAAGTAGTCCATGGTTTGTGAGACTGTTGGCCAAATCCCACCTACCGAAATGCAGCCTGTCGAAATTATAATACTCTTACTTAATCCCCTAGTCAAGCCAAATGGTAACATGAAATAAAGCTAACCAAAATCAGGACACCTGATATCAAGACTTCATGAACTAAAAAGGCATTGTACAGCAAGGAATCTAATGCTTTTGCTTCTTATCCTTTTAATACAAATAAATAAGCTTTATTGGGCTTGGTGATTCTTAGAAATGATAGGTTTGAGAAACGGATCCGTGCTGGAGCCTAACGTTCCGTAAACAAGCCCACTAAGCATCCCCTTCAGATGCACACGTTAGGGGTGGAGTGCCTCTCGAAGGCACAAGCTTTTCTGGGAGGGGGAAACACAAAGTGCAGCTTCCACTGTGCCCACGAAAGAAGGGGAAGAGAAAGCCCAGGCAAATGTCCTGTTGTTACCCAGCTTTCCTACTGCAACAAGGCTGACAGATGGGGCTTTTAAAAAAAAAACGTCACTGCAACCAGATCCAGGGGTGCAGCTCTTCTTGCTGCAGCGCGATGCAGTTGTGTATATTTCAGGGACAGACACAAGGGGAAGTAGCAGCCAGTGCTCATGCGGGCTGCTCCCTGGAAGCATTTCTGAAGAGAGAGGAGCCACAGGAGCTGGGAAATTCCTCCTCCTGCTGAGTCCGGGGCTGAGTGGTGGCTCAGGTTGAGACGTGGGCAGGGGCAGGGGGCGGCGCTCCCAGCCCATCCCTCAGCCCTGCCGAGAGCTGTGTGGGCCGTGGCTGCCTGCACAGTGTCAGGGAGGCCAGCCAAGAAACCCTCCCTCCCAGGGGAAAACGGATCGCAGTTCAGGTGGGGACTTCCTCGGTAGCGTACCTGGCTGGAGCAGAGCATGTGGGCGGCCGGCGGCAGGCGGCTCTGGCTATGGCAGCCCCGAAATGAAAGCAGCGGCCGCCGCCACCTCTGAGAGCTGCAGACAGATCAGCACCCAGCAAATAAGAAGCAAGTCCTAGACCCCGAGGAGGAGGAGGAGGAGGAGGAGGAGGAGGAGCGGCCGCCGAGCATCTCTCTCCCGCTCCTCGGTGTCCTTTAAATGAGGACTCCCTGCCAGTGCCGGAGGTAGATCTGCAGAGGCTTCCTCTCCGCCGCTGACCCCCCCGCTTACATCACTAACCTGTGACAGGCACATCTCCACGCCTGGTACCTGCTCCTCCAGCGGCTCCCAGTCCAGTCCCAGGAGCCTCTTTGTATACCGCCGACATGGCCAGCCAGCAGGATTCCGGCTTCTTTGAGATCAGTATCAAATATTTACTGAAATCCTGGAGTAATAGTGAGTAATTAGAAAATAACCTTTGTTTGTTTGTTTGTTTGTTTGCTGGATGTTGCGTAAGGTTCGAGAAATAAAATCTCAACTGGAGGCATATGCTTGGGTGCCAAGGAAGTTTTTTTGGTTCCATCTGCTATGAAAATCAAAATGTCAGAGACTGAACTAGCTTTCCTTAAGTGCAAAGGCTGCAGTGGAATCACAGTAGATTTCGTTTGATTAAATTTTCAAGTGAGATGGCCCTTCAGACTGTCAGAGCACAGGATGCATTTTCTGCCTTAATGTTTATTTGATCAGGCTTTATCTAAGTATTTTGTGAAGTGTGGTTTAATCAAAGGGGTGTGGCAGGGTTTCAGAGTACTTCATAATTGTTTTATTAGGGTATTGTCTAAAGAAAAAAAGTATTTAACAGTCTAAAACCTAAGTCTCATCTCTTTTGCACTAGAGGCATTTGCAGGTTTATGTATCTCTCCCTTGTCTGTGTGGATGATGTTCAGAATGCTATCTAATGTTTGGATTTATAAAATCCTGTTGTGTTATAGTCCAAACTCATAACATGCTTTCCTGAAATATAAACAAGTGAGGTTCTGACCCTGATCATTTATTAGGATATCAGAATGTTATGGCTTCTGAAGTTCCATTACTGACCTACTTAATAATTTTAGCAATAACACATTTTAAAAAGACAACCTCTAAGGCATCATGGGTCTGAAATCAGAATTAAAATGAGGCCTTCAGGTGATCAGTGATGCCTTGTGTTTTTTGAATAGTTGAAAAACAAAGTCTTCTCTATTTCACCAACAGCCTTTGTGCTTGCTTTGGATAAAAGGCCGGCAGGTATTACAGATCCTTAATTGTTTGAAATTTAAAAAAAAATTTTCCAGGAAAAATTTCGATGCTGTATTACGTGCATACTAATTAGCCTACCTGTGCTCAAAGAGCTGGTGATTAATTATCTCCTACACTGACGACCTGTGGCCAAGATTGTTCTTATGTAAACAAAACCTGGGCAGAGGAACCTCTGCCATAATTGCTCTAAGGAAAGAGCCAAAGTACCTTCAGCCTTAAGGTATTCAGGGATATGCATCTCTCAATGATCTCCATAGAAACCATTTTTTCCCCAGGTCATTTTGCACCACTGTATACACTATGGGGCTCGTCTAAAGCTGTTTTTCTACAAGTGGGAAGCCATTTGGGAGCCTTGCTGTCACCCAAATAGCATTCCTTTATTTGTTAGAGTCATAATTCATTTGTCTTGGGTCCATTATTTGTGTAATACTTCACACTCAAGGATGAGTCTGCCTTTGTCTATCCACCCTTTGATTAATGAAAAGGGTTTGACACACAGGGTTCTTGATGGAGCAGTTTTCCGATAACTGGAAAGACTTACTGTGAGTTTGACTTCGGTATGTGGTTTTGAATCATCATTTTGAGTACACCAAGGCCATATTATGTTCTCCTATCATTTTTTGTCATTGTCTCATTAGGTAGAAAATTATGTTGTGACAATACTGAGGCCAGTGCGATTTCTTTTAAAACCTTTCTCCCTTGTCAATTTTCAAATGACTCTAGACAAAGTGTATATTCTCTCTACCTTTCCTAAACTCCCCCCCCCCACCACCACCCCACACCAGACACACACACACTTACTCCCTCACATCAGGAAATGGTTCAAAATGACTGTTCATGTCTACTTGGAGAGCATCTGGGACACAGTTCTGAATTCTTTCAATTCATTCAGCAAATATTTATTCCACACCTACTATGCCAGGCTATGGGGCTGCAAAGGTGAATGAGACACCCTACGTGCCCTCTGTCCTAATTTCTTTATCACAGAAGAGTGAACTTGGTGATTCTCTTGTGTTTCTTTGGAAGTCAGAATGCTTTTCAGTCCTTTCTTGAAAGAGGAAGAGGAAATACACTTTATGCTTAGTCTTCTTTGAGCTTGTTGCAACACTAACCTGCTTTTAACCTAGCTTAGCTCTCAGTTTTGCGTATTTTCGGTAGCAAAGAGAGAAGGGAGTTTGTCTGTCCATAGGAAAAAGTAGCCTTAGGGTTTTGGCCTGCTCAGTGTAACCTGGCTGAGAGGATGCATCACAGAGCAAGCAACTCCTCAGCCAGCATCATAGGTTTTCGAGGCCAGGATGCCCGCCCACATACCTGAGTGGAGAATCAGGCTCCTAATTATATAGCAGTGCTTATTTATAAAAGTACAACAATTAAAAAGCAATAAAACAAACTGTGTGACTGGCCGACTGCTTTGCAAGGTGGTAGGTAGTAAGAGGAAAGATGATTCTGTGAGCATGCCCATTAAGATTGCCATTCTCGGGGCGCCTGGGTGGCGCAGTCGGTTAAGCGTCCGACTTCAGCCAGGTCACGATCTCGCGGTCCGGGAGTTCGAGCCCCGCGTCGGGCTCTGGGCTGATGGCTCAGAGCCTGGAGCCTGCTTCCGATTCTGTGTCTCCCTCTCTCTCTGCCCCTCCCCCGTTCATGCTCTGTCTCTCTCTGTCCCAAAAATAAATAAACGTTGAAAAAAAAATTAAAAAAAAAAAAAAAAGATTGCCATTCTCTCTTTTTTTTTTTTTAAGGGCACATTATGGGGGAAGTGTAATTTCGTGTATGTCTGTCTCCTCTGAAGAATTAACAAGTCAATTAAATCAGTCATTGCCTGGTGAGATGTATTAGCTTTTTATTCACTGTTCATTTTGACACTCTTTTTTCACTGGCATGCCCACTCTGTCAGGCTGTCCTTTCATTTTAATGGAGTTGGGAATTAAAAATGGCCTTGATGTCTGGAAAGAAAATGTCCTTTGTAGACCTCACCGTGAGGCTCTCCTTAGCTGCTTGGACACCGCCCGCCACTGAAGTCCTACGGCTTCTTCCCCAGTCACATCCAGACTTTCCCCCAACCATTCAGTGATTCTCACAACTGTTCTCCTTGGTGTTCATGGCCATAGCCTCCACAGGCCTTTCTCAGTTTCATCTGGAACGCTCTAGTGGTCTCCTAACAGGCCCCCTGACGTAGAGCTGCCTAGGGATGCTTCTGCCCGCGTTTCAAAGACCATGCCACGGATCCCTCTTGCCCGTGAGCATGTAACTGCCATTCAAGACTCTCTTTGAGCTCCTCATCCATCCTTTCAGATTGTTTTTCTTCCCCAGCCAGATTTAATCTGCTCACCCTTGTCTGCATTTTACCACCTTGCTCTCCACTCCATGCCTGTACGCACGCTGGCCTCCTAATCCGGCATGCCCTCACCTAGAACACACAAGTTGCAGGACCAGATAGGCTTGGTTCTGGTCTCTTATCTCCTGCACTTGGCGTGGCCTTGGACAATTTGTTAACTCCTCTCTGCTTCATTTTTCCCATCTGTAAAACGGAAGCAGAAATAATGGATACCTCACAGAAGTAAAAGAGGTATTTAAGAATTAAAGCACTTAGAACAAGATCTAGCACATCGTAAACAATCAATGTTAAAATAATATTAATGTATTCCAATGCTCCTCTCACTTCTAAACCCACTTAAAATCAGACTCAGATCCCTTTTCCCCCTAGTATTGACACCATTTGTGGATTATTCTATGTGTAGTCAACACTTGCTACACCCCTAGAGAAGGGAATTGTGTGACTGTGCCAAAAATAGTTGCTTGCCTTCAGCCATTTTTTTCTAGATTTACTTTTTACCAGTCCCCCCTTTTCTATCTCAGCTTCTAGTAGAATATTCCTACATTCCCTAAGTAAATACCTCCCAGCAGCACGGGAGATGGTTTGGCAACATCCTCTCGGCAGTGAGTCCCTTTGGCCTTTCAGGTTTGCTATGGAAAAAGTTTAGAGCAGATAGTTTCAAGCAATTTCAGAGGAAAGGAAGGCTGGCTTTAGACTGATGTAGAGAGCTGGCATGTGGGCTCTCTCACCCATCTGAAACCTCTCACCAGGATTCCTTGTGTCTCTATCTACCCCGTGTTGTCCAAATGAACACAGGGCCCAATGAACAAAGGTACATTCAGAACCTATTCAACATCTCGATCTTTCCAGGGCAGTTGGCATCTTTCTTACAACATCTGTCAAATCCTGCTACCCCACGGAGAGGAACTTTTGAAAGTTTGTTAACTCTTTCAGATAATGAGACTTCCATTGGCAAAATAAACTGGTCTGCGGCACTGAGCAAGCCCTTTGCTTGTTTTGGAAGGGGCTGGTGTGCACTGTGAAATGTCTAATGTCACTGTAGAAATATCTGCATCAGTGAAATTGGACGTGGCATTTTTCAGATATTCTGTAGTGCATTAAGTTGTGGTGATAAGGATGATATTTCTGTCCAACATAGAAATGCTGGTTAGTACCAGGTTAACTCTGGAGACAAAGATCCCACGCATGTGCAGATGGGAAACACCACTGACTGACTGCAGAGCTGTCCTTACTGAGTCCTGTTTTTGTCATCCGTGTAGTTCAAAGACCCCACGGGAAAGGCCTGAGAGAAACCTCAAGGGGTTAGTTTTAACCTCTTGGTGGAGTTGGTTTGAAGAGGTAGAAAACCAATGACGTGAACCAAGTTGCCTGAATCCAGCAGAGCAGTCCTGCTCAAGTGCAGACACGCTCAAGTGCAGACACGCTCAAGTGCAGAGCACCTCAGTGTTCTTGAACGAGTAGGGAGCACCCAGCCCATCCAGGCAGTTGGGAGGGAGTCACTCCAGTGCTCCTGTCACTCAGTAGATGTCTGACCCTGCGTGCACTCGCTCAGGTGAGGGTCACTTCTGCGAAAGTAGTTTATTGTCCTGATGAGAAACGAAACCCCAAATAAACATCTGCTCTCAATAGAAAGAGCCTGTTCTTGGGTTTGTGATGAAGATAAATAACAAGTAGGGGTTTTGTTTGTTTTATGTGTTGTTTTTGTTGTTGTTAAAATGCTCGAACAGTCTGAGAATAACAATGACTGTCACATTGACCGAGGGCCCACCCCGTGTCAGCTGTTATGCTTGGTAATTTATATGTGGGGCAACCACTGCATTATTTGTCCAAACTGGGACACTTTTGAGAGTGAAAGTTAATAATTATACCGGGACTGCCCTGGGCAAAGAAGGCCATATGACCACTGTGTTTATTATCTTCACTCTTTCCAATAACTCGGCAAGGTTATGTTTTATCCACACTTTACAGATGAAATTTTAAAAAGAGAGAAAGAGAGAGAGAGAGAGAAAGCGATTTGCTGAAATCCAGGGTACTAGTAAGTGCCATAAGCCTTTCCCCCAATCCAGCTGATAATCACATTTTAAAAAATCACGCATAGGTGATCAAAGGGTCGGGAACACTTTGGGGGACTTAGTGCTCTATAGGTGCTTTCATTCTTGTTGGCTGAGGTCACTGCCAACTCTTGGCCCCCTCCCTCCCGCTGCACCCCTGAAATTTGGGTATGCTCACGTGCAAGCCCACGCGAAGTTATATGCTCATTTAACTCTGATCTGAAACCTCACAAAATAAACCTCCATGATGCCATATGGGTATCTCATAGCTCACAAGCTGAACTCTGGGGGAATTAAAGCCTTATCATTCAAAACTAGGAACATTTAAGAGGAAGTTAGTTTGTTCATAGTCTTCCTCCCCCTGCCCACTTCCCCCAAGAGCCCGTGCTGGAGATCACCATCTCCTTAGCACAAGACCTCAGTATTGACAAGTCTTCACCATTATTATTACAAAGAATACAGTTTTTTCGCTATGGTCATTTGATTGAACACACACAACGCACACATAAAAGATTATAGCAAAAAGTTACATTTCTTCCGTTAGCCCCGTTGCATGTTGATTTTTCCCTCTTTTTAAAAGTGTATATAAATAACTCAAATGGCTCTAGTAAATAGAAAAGGTACTAATGATTTTAGTTCTTTGAGAATGGTCATTTGCTTACCTGGCTGAGATTTCTCTGATATATTGTATTTCTGTTTGGGAGATGGTGGCAAACTCCTAATCATCTTTAGCAGTGAGGACAGGGAGAATATCTCCAGGACTAATGGAAATCTATAATTCGGATATCTCACGGGACCTGATAGTGCCAGTCTCGGCCACCGTAAAGCCTTCTACAGGACTGGCAACACAATGATTTGGTTTCAGCTTCTTTGCCTACTTTGGCATGCTGCTTGGTAAAGGTGACAACAAGAACTGAAACAGGCAAACAGAAGTAGGCGACAAGGAGAGATGACCTGGGTACTTTTACGATCTGGAAACAGCCCAGGATATTTGAGAAAGTTGCCGGTGTTCAGATGTTTCAACTGAACATTTAGATGATACAACATGAAATATTCTCTTTATTTAAAACACCTCTGTTTCAAAACATTTTAATACCTATGACTCACCAGTTCATTTCTGGGTACAGTTGAAGGAATTGAAGGGGTTACGTATGTCCTGATCATCTTACTAGTAACTTCTGTATTTTTGAGCTTCGTGTGATATTCAAAATGATTGGGCTCCGATGAGAGTTTGGGCGGAGAAATGACATTTTTCTGAGTTGGGGCTGTTCTGTGGATTGTCAGCCCCATACATAAGCTTTTTGTGCAGGTTCTCTGCCGGTACTAAATCTTGCATTTATTTAGTGCCTTGTGGTTTGCTCTGCACCTTTAAAAACATTACCTCATTTGATGAATGAGATGCATTGATTATGAATAAACTAGCTTCCTCTTAAAATGTTTCTGGTTTGGGATGATAAAGCCTCATTACCCCAAAGTTCAACTTCGGAGGTATAAGATACGCATACAGCAACAAGTATATTTTGTGAGCTTTCATATTGGCTTCAAATGAACAAATAATGATTTTCATCCATGGTCTTTACCTTCGAATAGGACTTTTATAAAAAAAAAAAAAGTGCAGTATAGCTTGGCATCTGTTACTTAAGATAGACAGAGGTGAGTTTGTTTTAAAAACTTACGTATTAAGATTCTCAGGATTTATTTGTACCCTACCATTTCTTAGTCATCTTTTTCTTAAACACTCAAACATGTCTAATTTTCTACAACGTGATACCTTCTGAGAATCACCCCCTATCTGCACACAACTCCGTGCAGAAGATTGAGCAGACGACCACTTCCTGAAAAGGTGCATGGCATCTGTGAAAAAGAAAGTACACAGCTTTATCTCATCTTTTTTCTTCCCGAGCTCTGTCATTCGATAGATTCCTTTTATCATACTCATTTAAATATCTCTCCCCTGTAGAACTGTTGGCTGCACGAGTAAGCAAATGTCCTCACTTTGAGTTGAAAAGAATCTCTCAGGCTTGAAGGAGCAATGAGAAGAGCTTTTTCCATAACGACATCTTGACTTCCTTTTCCATATTGGATTATACTCAGAAACTTTCTATCTTAGCTTCAGCTTTTCTTGGTTATTGCCCCCAAATACCTTGCGACCCAACATTTTCAGAGAAGCAAGGCCAGCACTATTTAGGACTTCTTTTTGAGCACACTGTGACACACTGCCTGGGGACTTCCTAACTGAATCGGACTGGATTTTACCATCGGGGATCTCAGAGCTTAACCTCCTTCCTTGTTAGTTTCAGAATGCAGAACTATTCATGCACAAGTTCCCGGGACTTAAAGAATCCGAGGGAGAGGATCCAGTGGTATTCCAGAGACAGTGTATGCCCTAGAGAATTTTATTTGAGTACGTGTGATAGATTCTGTTGACTTTAATATTATGGATTTATACTTTCACGGCATTAGACAACTGTTGGAAACCTGGTGGTTGCAGGTTGCCCCAAATTCCTATGAGAACATTTTCAAATACCCCTCCTAGCAGGATAGCTGAAGGAGAAGAGGAAACAAATTATTCACCCTGGGACACTCGACTGGACTAGGTGTCAGTATTTGGGGCAGCAGGTGTCTCAGATGGGCATTCCTTTCATCAGAAAATGGTAAAGATGAGTTACTGTGTTTATCAGCATTTGGACCTGGGACTAATTGAAAACCAGTTCCTTCTTCATTTTGAGTGGTCCTCCCACTCTCCAGAACATGGAGGTTAAAGAGAAAGGGGGTATGTGCAAGAATTATATATTTCTGTAAGTGTAATGATCCTACCTCTCACCTATACTGTTACAAACACGTCTTCTTCTTCACGGAACCTACAGGCACACACATTTAAATATTAGTCACCCAGATCTCCAGCTGCTGAGCAGTGAAAGTTTATATTCTGCCAGCATATCAGACTCTACAATGAGTCTGATTTTGGTTTAATTCCTTTCTACTGTGTAGTCATTTGATGAGCTGCAGATGGAAATTTAAGCCAAAGCCATAACATTTCAGCTAATACTTTTTATGCTGCTGTAAGAATTTGTTGTCATGTCAATTTAAGGGAGTTGAAGTCTTTTTCAAGAAGGCATTCAAACCTATTTTAAGAGCTTTTATCAACTCTAATTTGATACACCACTCTGACTGCCTCTGCTGTCCTTAATCAATTGCAAAGTGCAAAGTAGTTTAGCAGTGGAAGACAGCTTTGAAATTTCCAGAATTTCTCAGCTAATGCCATGGGCACAACATTGTGGGAATATACAGTTAAATCTCCATTAAAATTTCTTGCCTAAGCTTAAGAGACACTAGGCCGACTTCTTTGAGTTTAGACTTAAACAGGTAAATATGTATTTTGGCAGCCATGAGAAGGATAGGGTATTAGATTAACCAGGGCATTGCTTGAGTAAAATTCCATTTGAATGTTATATTTATGTAGGATCTGGCAAATCAGGAAAATGGTTTACTGCATAAGGGTCAAATCAATGACATGCTTCAATTGTCTAAATACAAGATTAGGTTTTTCTTGCCTGCTTTTCTGTTATTTTTCTGTGTGTGACCTTGTCTCCTTTCCCCACTTCCTTATGTGAAAGGAACAAACATGCCACCTTGCCTCTACCTGTTTAATGTGAAGGGTTTTGAGTACCTCCCCTGAAAAATGAGGTTTATGTAAACATCCTAATACATGCCAGTTATTTCCCCCATGCCATTAAAGCCAAACTGAAGGAGGCTGAGTTGTACATGATTGAACTTGACTGATAAGTAGAGTAGGATCTCTGTCTTTCTAAGCTCGATCAGTTTCTTGGACTGGTCTGCTTTTGAGTATTCTGAATAAGAAATAGGTGTCATACTACACAGCCTATCGGGTTCTTTCTATTGTTATTTTTTACAGTGAAGTCACTGTGTATCCAACTCCGTGCATTTGAACAGGGTTGTCTACAATCTGAAGTGCTGGCATTCTTGATCGGAAGACAAGCGTTTCTTTCTGCACAGGGAGATATGGTGCTTATAGAAATTGCCGGCATTCTGGAAGCTTTATAGCGTGCGATCGGACAGTCAAAGGATACTCTCCTAGGTTTTGGTAGAGATTACGTTTCAGTTGAGCCATGTTGAAATCAAGAAGGCCATATGGATCAAGACAGTATTTAAAAACATCTGTCTTGGGGTGCCTGGGTGGCGCAGTCGGTTAAGCGTCCGACTTCAGCCAGGTCACGATCTCGCGGTCCGGGAGTTCGAGCCCCGCGTCGGGCTCTGGGCTGATGGCTCAGAGCCTGGAGCCTGTTTCCGATTCTGTGTCTCCCTCTCTCTCTGCCCCTCGCCCGTTCATGCTCTGTCTCTCTCTGTCCCAAAAATAAATAAACGTTGAAAAAAAAAATTTAAAAACATCTGTCTGAAACACAGATTTGTTAAACCAGCCACCTTCACTTTATGCCCACAACTAGGTAGAAAGCTCTCATTGACAGCTTTAAGGAGTTTTAGGGGCGCCTGGGTGGCTCGGTCAGTTAAGCATCCAACTTTGGCTCAGGTCATTATCTCATGGTTTGTGAGTTCAAGCCCCACGTCGAGCTCTGTGCTGACAGCTCAGAGCCTGGAGCCTGCTTCACATTCTGTGTCTCTTTCTATCTCTGCCCCTCCCCCATTCATAGTCTGTCTCTCTCTCTCTCTCTCTCTCTCTCTCTCCCTCTCTCCAAAAAAAATGAATAAACATTAAAAAAATTATAAACAAAGATTGAACACAAAGATTGCTTTAAAAAAAGAATTTTAAAACCAAACAATGTGGCTCTAAGTGAATAGATCACCTATGACTTTAGCAAATTATAAGCGGTTAGTTTAAAATGTACAAGTTCAAACACCAATTAGAAGACAAATTGCAGGGTTTTTTTTCAAAAGAAAACACTCAGCTTTTCAATTTTTAGTTTTTGAAAACCACATTTTTAATGATCTCCCCTAAAAATGAGGCCTTGCTATTGAATGACAATATAGTCTATGCAATAGTATCACTTGTACCATTTCAGCATCCCCAAATTAGTCGTCTACTTTTCTTTTTTTTTTTAGTTTTTTTAACGTTTATTTATTTTTGAGAGAGAGAGGGGGGCAGAGTGCGAGCAGGGGAGGGCAAGAGAGAGAGGGAGACACAGAATCCGAAGCAGGCTCCGGGCTCTGAGCTGTCAGCACAGAGCCTGACGCGGGGCTCGAACCCACGAACCACAAGATCATGACCTGAGCCGAAGTTGGCCGCTAACCGACAGAGCCACCCAGGCGCCCCAATCTTCTACTTTTGTGATGAGTATTTTAGCTTCCTAAGGGAGTTTCGAGAGAAGCCAAGTCCTGTGTTGGGCCACACTGGGTGTTCTGTTTCACTTTCCTCATGGTTGATGGTGGCCGTGAGTCCTGTTCTCATCTTGTCTTCCAGGGTGAGAGTACAGAGCCCACCTGTCCTCTATCTTATCTGACTGCATACAAATGCAGGAAAATAGGAAAGTGAGAGAAATTTTAGTATTGCCTGCTGACTTTTGCATTCCATTTACTAACAACCCCCCAGTCCTTATCATTATGGGAAAGCTAATCCTAGTTTATGCTAATTGAGATGTGAGTTTTGAAGGTGTTTGAAAGCCTGGCCAAATTTTCGATTGAAAAAAAAAAATTTAACAATGGTAAGCAATTGAATTTTAAGAAAGGTCAAAATTATGAATGAGAATGAAGATTATACTACATTTTAAATATCCAAAAATCTGTCTTCACTTGGCTTCTTTCCTTTCCCTTACCGACCATTTTGTTTGCCACTTGGATGCTTACTGTCATTTTCCTAGAAGAGCAAAGGAGTTGAAAGTCGGATTATTATCTTTGAAATTAGTCAACTGCTCTACTTTAAAAAAGAAACATAAATTGGAAATGATTGACTATAGGATTCTGATCGGTGACTTTCATTCAAAATCCTAAATCCCTCTTGTCACTAATCACAATACACTAACATGCCTGCTCTTCACAGGTATAATGGTATAGTGAATATATAGAACTTTTTCTTGGCATCTAGTAATTTGAAATATGTATCATTTTAGGATGCGTTTGCCATAAATACTAGAATAACTTCATAAGGGCTAAAAGAATAGACTTTTAATTAGCTTACCTAACCCACAGCCAGGAGATGGGTAGTTCCGGGGGGACTTAAAAGCTCAAGGACTCAGACCATCCAGTCTTTAGGCTTGTCCCTGCATGATCACAGATGGCCACCTCAGTTCCAGATAGCTTTGCTTTGCTTTGCTTTGCTTATGAGTCAGGGAGGGGGGTGCCTGGGTGGCTCAGTCAGTTGAGCATCCGACTTCGGCTCAGGTCATGATCTCGCAGTTGGCGAGTTCGAGCCCCGCGTCAGGCTCTGTGCTGACAGCTCAGAGCCTGGAGCCTGCTGATTCTGTGTCTCCCCCTCTCCTTGCCCCTCCCTTGCTCACGCTCTGTGTCTCTCTGTCTCTCAATAATAAATAAATGTTAAAAAAAAAATTAAAAAGAAAAAAGCCAGGGAAGGAAGGAGTTTAGGTTAGGTCTTTCTTCCGGCAAGAAGGAGATAAGTTTGCCAAAGACCCCAGCAAACTTCCTCTTGCATTCCTGATTGGAACTGGGTGATACCTCAATCCTGGCAAAGTTGAATGAAATTACCGCATTGGCTTAGACAAAACAAGATACATGCCCTGGGACTGGTGTGGGTCTACTTTCTATAAGAGAACAGACTGCTACCTGCTACTTGAGCAAAATAGAAATTGTTACCCAGGCAGAAGCGTCGACAACAATAGAAACTGCTGTAAAGTAGATAGCATACACTAGTAGATGACTATTAATAAAACTCCCCCCTTTTTGTTACATAACATTGCATTAAGCACACAATAATAGCTAATAGTTATAAGCCCTTATGAAGTATCAAGTGCTATATTAAATAATTCACATGCATCATTTCCTCTTATCTTCACCATGACCCTCTTTTACACTTAACTATTTGTAAGTGACAGAGCCAGGAATCAGACCTAGCATCCAGGGTAAATGCTAAACGATGCTACCTTTCATCATCCTTTGCAAGATAAAGAAATTGATGAAGAGAAATTGATGAAACTCGGATAGGAACAGAAGGATATTGACATGTATTCCCTGCTAAGTTATTACAGTGATATTTGTCAAAAAGCAGTGGCAAAGTGTTCTGAGAGTTCCCAAATAAAAATTCTGTATCTGTCTGCCTCTGATGTCAGAAAAAAGAGCATTTCTTGATGTTTTTCTTATGCTCATAAGAATGTCCGTGAGTTTTGTTTGTTTGTTTGTTTGTTTGTTTTGAGAGAAAAAGAGAGAGAGAGACCGTGGGGGAGGGGCAAATAGAGAGGGCCAGAGAGGATCCCAAGCCGGCTCCACACTGTTAGTTCGGAGCCTGACGTGGAGCTCAAACTCACAAACCATGAGGTTATAACCTGAGCCAAAGTGGGTTGCTTAACTGACTGAGCCACCCAGGGGCCCCTGTTTTTTGGCTTTCTTAAAGCGAATTATAAGCAAGAATATTACTAAATCAGAAACTTGAGCCCTTCAAGATTGTACCCAGATCTCAGATGAAAAAGAAAAAATGTTATTATTGAAATCTGTCATTAGATTAAAATGAACAAATACAGTGTTAATTCATCTGAATGCCTTCCAACAGCAGTGGATGAAACACCCTTAACTTTGTCGTCACCAAAAAAATGACCAAAATGTTTTCCTGTTTTCAGATATTTCTGTTTATGCAGAAATATCAGTATTTTCCAGAGAGGTTTAGGTTTCAGTCTTATTGTTCAGATTTAGCTGATAATCTGAAAGGGTTTTATTGACTCACTTTACCTATCCACAGCATCCTCCAGCTAGGTCTTGGAATGGTCTAAGAAGAATAACTAGCATTTATGAAGGACTGCTAAGTTTCAGCCACTGTTCTAAGCACTATCTCATTTAATCTTCATCAGATCCTATTGAGGCAAATACCATTGTACAGGTGAAAAACTAAAAACAAATAAATAAGAGACTTCCCTAGGAAAGGTGTATCAATAAGTGCTGGCAACTAAATTCATATTTACTTCTGGCTCCAAAGCTTCTATTATTTTTTTAAGTTTATTTATTTATTTTGAGAGAGAGAGAGAATCTCAAGCAGGCTTTGCACTGTCAGCGCAGAGCCCAATGTGGGGCTCGAACGCACAAACTGTGAGATCATGACCTGAGCCGAAGTCGAGAGTCAGATGCTTCACTGACAGTTACCCAGGTCCCCCCCCCCCCCCGGGGGCCTCTCTTCTTACTGGCTGCCCAGCAGGAGCCATTCCCGACTCCCTCCAGCGTTCATTTCCCCCAGGATGTCTGAAAGAGGCAGGTGCTTACTTATTCTCAGCCTTCAGCACAAGCTTGCAACTGGGGATTCAAGTTGCTGGGGGAATTTCTGGAATGTATTTTTCTTCCTGAAAATAGGAGAAATGCATCTTTTGCCACTCTCATTGACCTTCTGCTTCCAGCCTTTGGACACAATTTGTGTAGACAGCAGGAAAAAATTTTGAATTCTGATACCCTGAAATGACTTGTAGCTGAACACGAACCAGGTTCCTGCTCTTAAGGAGAAGATTGTCTAGTGAAAGAGACCTACACTGGGGCGCCTGGATGGCGCAGTAGGTTAGGCGTCCGACTTCAGCCAGGTCACGATCTCGTGGTCCGTGAGTTCGAGCCCCGCGTCGGGCTCTGGGCTGATAGCTCAGAGCCTGGAGCCTGTTTCCGATTCTGTGTCTCCCTCTCTCTCTGCCCCTCGCCCGTTCATGCTCTGTCTCTCTCTGTCCCAAAAATAAAATTAAAAAAAAAAAAAAACACGTTGAAAGAGACCTACATAAACCTATAATTACAACAAAATATGACCGGTAACCAACCTCCTGAAAGGTGAATTGTGTATATGAGTAAGAGTGACTATTGTTTTTACGTAAACTCATTGACCCCTAAGGCCAGATCTTCCCTACTATTTTCCCATATTGCTTACGGTTCTCTCCAAAGCTGAATCTCTTCTTCCCAGCCTGGTAAAGCTGTGGCTTTATCGCTCTCCTCCAGGTCACTTATTCTGCCCAGCTTCCTCATCATAAATGCTGAATTTCATTATCGGTCAGTCCCAGGCAAGAAACTGGAGTCTTCTTCAGCCCTTCTTTATCGCTAAAACTTGTCACGCCTCCTTTCCCAAATGACCTCTCCCCCATCTGGATCTCTGTCACCATCACCTCTGCCAAGGCCTGGTTCCAGGGATTCATCGCAAGGAGCATCCCATCTGGAGAATCCACAGCTCCTCCAGGCCCACCTCTCTGCTGCCACCACTTTTCTGGGACAGTCTTGTCCTTGCCACAGCTTTGAGCACTGATCTCACCTTTCTTTTGTAATGGTGTGTTGGCACTGAGTGTGAGGTATCCATACGTAGGGATCGCGCAACAAACGCTTTGGATGTTCATAGTTGCAAACACATTGGAGAGTTAAAATGTCATTATGAGCGGACAGTTCATCTGAATTCATTTCATAGGCCATATGTATCCAAACTTGTTGTTTTGGTAGGCTTAAGAGTTCGTTGGAATGCAAAAACAGACTTGATCCCTGACCCACAGTTTGTAATCACGGTCACGGGCCGGGAGTGGGATGAGAGTATTGTTGTCATGCTAGAGTATATTACTCTGTTTATTTTTTATGCTGGTGAGATTGAAAAAACCTGGATTTGATAGGCATGATGCAGAAATTAAGGAAAGGCTGCCTACAGTTAAGGAAAAGACCAAAAGTTAGGTATAATTATCTGGTAAAGGGAGCTCAGGCAGAGGCTCTAACTAGTCCTGAAGTGGACACACTCCAGCGACCGAAGACCCACTCATCAATTCTCAAGTGTCCCTCATACACAAAATAACAGCTATTAAACTGGTGCAGTGAGCTCATTAAATATCATATTGTTCTGCCAGACAAGGCCCTTGTTTTAGGGAGTGACTAAGAGACTGTCACTTCTTGGGCCAGGAGGATGAAAACGTTCTTTGGGCTCTGGGAGAAGGATAGACGTAAATTGTTGATACTCCCCTAGGACATCCCTCCCCATTTCAGTCTGCATCTTATTGGGCTGTGCTTCCTATTGAAAGGTGACTACTCAGCTGATTTATCCAGCTCGGTGTTTTCATGAAGTTTCTGCTATCGACCTACACAAGGGAGAGAAGGTTAGAAGGTTTTTTTATGGACAGCATGAACGTAATGTCAAAGACCTATCCGAGCCCCATGGTGCTGGAGCTGGCAGAGTCACATGAGCTCAGCGCTTGAGTGCAAGTTTCTGCCTCCTCCACTTTGACCAAGAAATGGTTGGAAAGTTAACCAAGCCTGGAAGAGTCAGCCAGGAGAATCATCCCACTTGGGTTATTTGCTTTTTTTTTTTTTTCCTTGCTCAACAGAGAAGTGAATCACACTCTTCACTGAGCCGTGCAGCAGAGGGAAATGATGCAACACTGGTCACGTGGCACAAAGGAGAAAGGCCCATTATGCAAACCGAGTTCTTCATTGTGTCCTGGTGTGAGGAGAGGTTAAATGCCCACACTGGAAAGCGCCGCAAAGCGGGGGTTCTGACATGGGAACCCTTCTCTACTTGGAGATGGAGGGGCTGTGATTTACGTTTTGTCTTTTCTTTATTCTTCTGCCTCTTTGACCGCTGGATTCACTAATTTTGATCATGATATCAAATATGGAAAGAGTTTATTTAAGCTTGTTTTATTTCCTTTTTGCATATGATTTGGGAATTTGTGAACATACGCTTCGCCTCGGTCACTTACTTGCCATGCGACCTTGAGTAAGTTACTTAAACTCATCCCCTAAAAAGGCATGATCTGTTGTAAATGTCTTTATAAATACATCTATCAATCCATAGAGCTATAACAAATAAGTGTATGTTTCTGAAGTGTTTAGTATACAGCTTCACTACTGCAGTTTCTCAGTAAATGGTAGCCATTATTATTATTAACTTACCTATTTCATGCTTGTCTAAATTCCTCTGTGAGTTAATGCTTTTATCTTGTTTGCTCATTGCCAAGGCAGGATGACCAGGAACTGAATGAAGAGCCCTGTGGTTCTCTGTGACATCTTCTTGGCATGGCAATCTGGTCTTTACCACTTTGTATAGTTTTGGTAAAGAGGTATGTACCTGGAACTTCAGAAAATAAACCATCTGAAGCTATCCAAGGCAAAACACCTTTCTTTCAAATTCAGAGTTGTGTAGAGTGATAACGTAGCAGGGTGTTGGTGTATGCTACGATTGCAACATTTTCTGTGTCACGTGCATTAAACCTTAAGCATGTGGTTTTTGTACCTGAGCCAAACTCCTCTCCCAAGTATGACGAGTTCAAGGGTCCCCTTTGGGGCAAAGTTTTCTCTCACTGCCCCACTTCCCCTATGCTTTCTACACTCTTCCATTGTTGCAACAGTAATGTGGTGTAACTGTGCTTTGCCTGTCTAGGTCCCCCACCCCCTGGACTAAAAATCAATCGTCTTGTCATTGTCATATTCCCCAGCACATTTCGGACCACATTGGCCATTGTTAATAAATTGTTAAGTGTTGATGGACTGCATAAAAGGACCCGAATTGGTGTGGGAGGTTTAGAGACAACTTGGCTGGCGTTTATCCCATCAGTAGACCAGTCCCTAGCAAGCAATACCAAAAGTTTTGTATTTTGGAGTCTTTTATTTCAAACAGTAACTTAACATCTACACTTGGCTGGAAAGTCCCTCTCCTTGTGTGACCCTTACCTATTTTCTTGGAGTAAATTCAACAAGTTCAGTTGTACCACTGTGTTCACAGAACTCTGGTTAAATGTGTCCATGAAATTCAAAATGAAGTTAAAAAGAGTAAAATAATTTTTTATTTAGGTAGTGATCAGCCAAGAAGAGAAAATATTTCTGTGATAGATTGCCTTTGTTTTATCTTTTTTTTAATTAGAGAGAGAGAGAGAGTGTGTGTGTGTGTGTGTGTGAGAGAGAGAGAGAGAGAGAGAGAGAGAGAGAGCAGGGAGAGGAGCAGAGGGAGGGAGGAGGGAGAGAGAGAAAGAGAGGAAGGGGGAGAGAGGGAGGAAGGGGGAGAGGGAGACAGAGAGAGGGAGACAGAGAAAGAGAAAGAGAGAGTGTGTGTGCATCTTAAGCAGACTCCGTGCTCAGGGCAGAGCCTGATGCGGGGCTCCATCCCATGACCCTGAGATCATGACCTGAGCCAAAATCAAGAGTCAGACACTCATCCAACTAATCTACCCAGGCGTCCCTGTCTTATTTTTAAAAGAATTTTTATTGAAGTGTAGTTGACACACAGTGTCATGTTAGTTTCATGTATAGAACATAGAACATAGTGACTCAAGAACTCTATACATCATGCTGTGCTCTCCACTGTGTAGCACCCATCTGTCACCATACAACATTATTACAGTACCCCTGGCTCTATTCCCTATATTGTGTCTTTCATCCCCTTGACTTATTCATGCCACAACTGGGAACCTGTAACTCCCATCCCTCTTCACCCATTTTGCAAATCCCCCTTTTTGTTTTTTTTTTTAATCCATTAACCCTGTCAAAGATTGCTCTCTGTAAAAACATTAACTTATATTTGGCTAAATGCCATTTAAGTTATATGGATTTTTTTTTAATTTTTTTTTCAACGTTTATTTATTTTTGGGACAGAGAGAGACAGAGCATGAACGGGGGAGGGGCAGAGAGAGAGGGAGACACAGAATCGGAAACAGGCTCCAGGCTCTGAGCCATCAGCCCAGAGCCCGACGCGGGGCTCAAACTCACGGACCGCGAGATCGTGACCTGGCTGAAGTTGGACGCTTAACCGACTGTGCCACCCAGGCGCCCCAAGTTATATGGATTTAATTTAACGTTACTTTTAAGCCTTCTAGCCACTTTTTCCAAATGAGAGGGCAACCATTAATGGTGAAATCTACTCAGTTAATGTAATTTTTACTGACCAACATCTTTTCCCATGTGAGAGCTGCTGCTGTTTCATATTTATCTGGAGAAATGGATTGCCTTACTCAAAAAAAGTCTGAACCCGAAGATTTTCTCATGACAATTGAGGTGGATGTACTCAAAGCATCAGCCCAAATTGAACATGGTTGAATAAGTTCTAGGAAGCCCCTGAGAGTGAATTAGCAACCTCCCCTTCTTTCTTGTAAATCATTGAATGCCTACTCCTGTAGGGCACCATCGCAAAGAGAGTGCACTGTGGTTCGGCAGGCTGTGCTCTTCCATGGGCTTTCTGGTCAAAGACCGCCTACTTGGATGAAAGGGGAGATAAGCAAGTTACAGAGAAAACACAAGTATTGATCCAAATACACGTTCTACCTGTGCCAGCCATTGTGCCTGGACTTAGGGAGACTGACAGACAGAATCCTCAGGAAGAGAAAGTGATTCATCATTTTAAGAGGGAGGTGGGATTCTAGCACTAGTTCCAAGAGGCTGTGACATTTGAACTTGAAAGAATGCTACAGAGAGGAGGGGAAGGGGCAGAGGGAAGTGCATGAATGAATGCAGGGAGGTGTGGAAGTGACCAGTTCAGGCTGACAGCTGGATTCCATGGTCCCTGTTGGAGTGACAGGGGGTACACAAGTTGGGTCAGATCATGATGAATGTTGAAGGACCTGCTGAAGAGTCTGGGCTTCATCCTGAAAGCACTCGGAAGCCTCCACTGGTTTTTAAGGGAGCAACATGGTCAGTTCCCAGCTCACTTTTTTCTTTTTTAAGTTTTTTTTTTTAAGTTTATTTGTTTATTTTGAGAGAGACAGAGACAGTGTGAGTAGGGGAGGGACAGAAAAATGGAGGGAGAGAGAATCCCAAACAGGTCCCCGCTGCCAGTGCGGAGTCTGATGCAGGGCTCGAATTCCTGAAACCGTGAGATCATGAACTGAGCTGAACCCAGGAGTCTGACACTTAACCCACTGAGCCACCCAGGCACCTGGATCCCAGCTCACTCTTGGAGTCCTAGCTAAAAATGGAGGTGGGGAGAGTCACTGCAGGGATAACCCAACAAAGAGATGACAAGGACTCAAATTAAGGTGGTAACAGATGTGTTGGCGAGGAGGGAGAAGTTTCAAATTCTTTGTTGGAGGTAGAATTGCCAGGATTTAGTTTCTACACTAGATCCAGTCTGTGCTTTATTTTAACGTACGATAAAAACACGTATGATTATGTAGCTCATGCAAGCTGCTCAAAGAGAAAGATACAGAAGCAATTACCTGAGGAACAGTGTTTTGAAATTATGTGTTGAATAGGAACTGTGCTCTTTAAATAGAATATTTGTGTTGAGGACAAAAGGGGACGGTCGCGTTATCTCTTGACAATACTCATGTGATTTACTGCGCCAAGGTAACACAGAGGTGTTGCACAGCTACTTTGCAGAGCCTCTGTTGAATTTCATGGTTATTCCCAGGTTACAGATTGACAGGCTTGGTTTTGTTTTGTTTTTTAATAAACTATACCATTTAGATGGCCAAATGACCTTGAATCACTTGAATGTACAAATCAGCATATAAGGAATGCCACACGGCCCACCGGAATACTGGGGTGGGGTGGGGGTGTTGGAGTGTCAGTTCATCTAAGTTTTCTAATGCAGCTTGTACTGCATTGTACTTGATCTTGCATTGTACTTGTGCTTGTACTTGATCTCTGTTGGCTGCTTTTGATTGTATTCATAGCCATACATGGTTTGCTCCTGCCATAGCAGACAAGAATTATCAATTGTTTGACTTTCTTTGGCTCTCTAGGGAGAGTAGTGTGCCTTCTGAGGCCATGTATACTTGTATAAATCCTTCTAGGAGGAAGTTTCTCCCAGTCATAGGCAAGTTGATGACATAGTTTTGTGTGTTTTTATGCCAACTCAAACTCCATCCCATTAAGCTAGTTGAATCAGATTGTCCCAACACCTCCTTCCCTGCCCTTATATGATGAAACTTCTGGAAGTTGCAATAACTTTTATGGGCTGCCAGGGCATGGCAGTAACTATTTCAGAGTGCCGTAGTGTGCTCTGGTAACAGTAAATAATGGCATATGATATGTCATCACTTAAGAAAATAATGCAGACATGCACCTAACTCGATTTAAAAAACCTATACTGGGGGCGCCTGGGTGGCTCAGTGAGTTAAGCATCTGACTCTTGATCTCATCTCAGGTCATGATCTCATGTTTCATGAGATGGAGCCCCCCATTGGGCTCTGTGCTGACAGCATGGAGCCTGCTGGGATTCTCTCTCTCTCTCTCTCTCTCTCTCTCTCTCTCTCTCTCTCTCCCTGCCCCTCCCCCACTCATGCTTACACACACACTCCCTCTCTCTCTCTATCCAAATACATAAAAATTTTAAAAAACCTATACTGTCGTGTGTACTCTCAATTTTCTGAATATTGCAAAATAATGCACTTAAAACTAATTTATAATTATATATTCACCACACAGTATTTCAGGAAGACAGGTCAGCATGTCAACAAATTCCACAAAGTCTCCTTAATAATGAAGATTATTCAAAGTAGAAGAACCTACTTGAATATAGTCGAGAACAGAGATAATAATTCAAGCCAAGAGGTTATGCAGTAATAAAACTCCATTCATATAGTTACGTATTTAAATATTTCCATCCCCTTCCAATTTGGGAGCTTAAAGTTACTGCATCCCAGCATGCAATTGGGTGAGGAAAGTAACTGTTTCCCTCTTATTTGGTTAAGGGAGGTTTTGCGGCACAGGTGGAATTTTTAAAAGGTCTTTGAAAGAGAAGATGGGTCAGTAGGATTGGGAAGAAAAGGAATGTCAAGTAAAAGAGTGTGTAGTTCAAAGTGGAAGAAGCAAAGGAAAAGAGGACTTGATGGCTGGCCAGAGCAGATGGAAGGGGATTCCAGAACTGCCTGTTGGAATAAAAAAGCAGCTCACTAAAAACTCATACGCACACTTGCCAGTTTCGCTTTCTATTTAAATATTGAGCCCATTTTCCCCAGCACTTGAATTCCTGCTGAATTTTCAGGTGGATATTGACTCCAAGACACTAAACTACATGCACATGATGGAAAGATTCTATAAATCAAAATAGCGGTGCGCTTGTTTGGCTAATGGGAGTCTGTATTAGGAAGTCACAGTCTTTTCTACAGTATCACCAGGTTTCCTTCCCACAGAGATGTGGTTTTAAAAAATTAAAGATTTGGGCTACCTGGGTGGCTCAGTCAGTTAGGCGTCCAGCTCTTGATTTCAGCTCAGGTCATGATCTCACGGTTCATGGGATCGAGCCCCACTTCAGGCTTTATAACAGTGCAAAACCTGCTTGGGATGCATTCTCTCTCTCTCTCTCTCTCTCTCTCTCTCTCTCTCTCTCTCTCTCTCTCTCCCCCTCCCTCTCTCTCCCTCTCCCTCCCCCTCTCCCTCTCCCTCCCAGTTCCCCACCCCTCAGAATAAATAAACTTTAAAAACTTTTTAAAAATAATTAAAAATTAAATCATTAAGAACCCACTGTATGCAAAACAATGCAGTAGAAGCCTGGGTGAATTGCAAAGAAGTGTGAGGTATTTACCCCAAGGAGGCAGGCAAGGTGGAACTCCATGAGATATTTAGTAAGAATGATGATGGCCATACAGGAGCTATTACAAATAGGTGTGGGATTAATTGTAATGTGGATGGTAATTGTGCTAAAGGATTATTAAGATGTTTAAAAATCTGTTCCCCGGTTTTATATTTTGGTTTTATATGGATTCGGGCGCCATGTGGAAGCATTTAATATCAGAGAGATCCTTTATGGTGTTTTTGCTTCTCAACTTCTAGGAAGCAATCTGGTATAGTAGAAAGAACACAAGATTCTGGGCCAGAAAAGCTGTATTTGAGTCCTTTGCTCTAGCATTTCTTGGGTGTGCGATCTTAGACAAGTTAATTTTCTCAGCTGTCAAGTGGGGATAAAGGTAATCACCTCTCAGTCCCTCCCAACCTGATACTTTTTAAAGTGATTAATACATGTTGGCTTATTAAATCAATAAATCAATATTTTTACCATTTATTTGTGAATATATCTGACTCCTGGCATTTACTAACTCATGAATATGCAACACTGTGGCTTTTCTTAATGGCTTTCCATGGTCATTGACAAGAATGGTTTCCCATATATCTGTCTTATAAAGCAATAATTGGTCTTGAGAACAGCATGTAGAATAGAAACATAATGCAAGACACATGCAATTTTAAGTTTTTTAATGGCCACATTAAACCGAGCCTTAAAACATCTGAAATTAGTTTTGATAAATATTTTGCCTAAATCAATATATCAAAAATATCATTCCAATATGTAATCAGCATAAGATTATTAATAAGTATTTTACACGACCAGCACATCTGAATTTGGACATCAAATTGGTCAAAATATTTATTTTGATTTCATAAAATTTATGCTTAAATACAGTCTCCCATATGCAATTCTTACAAACATACCTAAATTTTTCTCAATAACTGAATCAAGCCTCACGTTTTACATTTCAATTTAAATTTTTTTTTCAACGTTTATTTATTTTTTTGGGACAGAGAGAGACAGAGCATGAACGGGGGAGGGGCAGAGAGAGAAGGAGACACAGAATCCGAAGCAGGCTCCAGGCTCCGAGCCGTCAGCCCAGAGCCCGACGCGGGGCTCGAACCCATGGACCGCGAGATCGTGACCTGGCTGAAGTCGGACGCTTAACCGACTGCGCCACCCAGGCGCCCCCATTTCAATTTAAACAAATTAAAATTCAGTAACTCCTATGCTCTGGCCACACTTCAAGTGCTTTATTGCTCTATGTGGCTAGTATGAAACAGCACAGGTAAAACTGTCTTCAATTGTTTTTCAGTAAGATCTTGGTCTTTTAGGCATTTTGTCATTTCATAATATCAAAATAAAGACCTTCCAAACTTGTACTCATTTTGGGAGATGCCTTATACTGACTGTGCTTAGCGCTGACATCTGACACCCAGCTTCTCATTCTGCCTGCTAGATTTACGAGATCTCCTTTGAATGAAACTCTCTAGATTAGCCTCAAGGATGTTTAGTTCTAAAATGCTGCAGAAGAATTGTTGGTTTTCCATAGTATAAGTCTGAATTTATCATATGAATATCTGGGTCTCAGGCTGCGTGACTTACCCAAGGTCTCGCGGCTAGTTGTGTGGCAGAAACAGCCCTTACACACGGACGTATGGATCCATGCTGCCATGGAATCTGTATTTTGCTTCCTTTAGGTGCAGGTGTGTTCCTGATGCACTGCCTTGGACGCAATGTCTTACCTGAAGGAGGACCCTTTGTTGGGCCATGTTTTTGGGTTCTCAGAAATATTAATAACCCCAAATACAAGGAGAACGTGTTGCAGACTGAGTTGCCTAAAAGACTCCTTTGGCAGAGCAAGGTTATGAAGACGAAAGCATTGGGGGACAAGGATTCCTTAGTAGTAAAAAGCCTCGTGCCTTCTCCCCACTCCTTCACTGCACTTGTAAAGGCAAAATTTAACTTGGCAGAAAAACAATTATAGCCTCCAGAAGAGTGGTACTCTTACTACATACATTGCTATGTATAAATTTCTCTTCTAGAAATTTTTCTTTGCCTCTAAATAAAACCAGTATAGATGATTCATTGAATGGAAACGGACATGGGATATTTAGCTACATGGGTCCCTAACATTAAGTGTAGCCTGTTCTTAGACACTGTTAGTCTTTTGGGTTTTTTTTTTTTTGAGCTGAAACATACTTTTTATTTAATTTAAATTCTAGTTAGTTAGCCTACTGCAGTATTGGTTTCAAGACTAAAATTCAGTGATTCATCACTTACATGTAACACCCAGTGCTCCTCCCAGCAAGTGCCCTCCTTAATGCCCATCACCCATTTAGCCCATCCCTCCCACACCTCCCTCCATCCACCCTGTTGGTTCTCTATCATTAAGAGTCTCTTATTGTTTGTTACCCTCTCTCTTTTCTCCCCCTTCCTATGTGTTCATCTGTTTTGTTAAATTCCACACGAGTGAAATCGTATGGTATTTGTCTTTCTCTGATTGACTTATTTTGCTTAGCATAATGCACTCTAGCTCCATCCACATCATTGCAAATGGCAAAATTTCATTTTTGTTGATGGCTGTATATACAATGGAATATTGTATATGGTGTGTGTGTGTATATATATATAGAGAGAGATATAGATACACACACACACACACACACACCACGTCTTATTTATCTGTTCATCAGTCAATGGACACTTGGTTTCTTTCCATAGTTTGGCTATTGCTGATAATGCTGCTATAAACTTTGGGGTGCATGTACCCCTTCGAATCTGTATGTTTATATCTTTTCAGTATATACCTAGTGGTACGATTGCTGGATCAGAGAGTAGTTCTATTTTTAACTTTTTGAGGAGCCGCCGGACACTGTTGAATTCTATACACTTTCTTACTGAGTGGCCAAAAAGGCTCTGAGCTTATCTCCTGAGCTCCTGGCATTAACCATGTCACTAGAGTTTATATACTTTATAGGAAAGGTTCATGCCTTAAGTCAAAACTTCAAATTCAGAAATTTTGGTTCAAAGGATGCTCTCTTCGGTGCAAGTATTTACTCTCATTCTGGCTATGCTTGCCTGACCTTCGGTGAATGAGTCTATCAGAACTGAGTTCCCACAGTCAGATTCATTTTATTAAGTATTTAGATGTTTGGGATGAAAATATGAAAATCCTTCAGAAGTTTTCGCCCTCTGTTGACACCACGTCCCTTAGCACACATGCCACTCCCACGTTTTTGTTTTTTGTTTTTTTTTTGTGGGACACTATTCAGAAATGTCTTTATGGACTATTAATGGACTCCAGGAGGTTGACTCTAAAGTGCATGGCATTGCCCTGCCTTTGTTGGCCTTGTCATTAATTGTGCGAGTGCTTTTAAGAAATCTTGCATCCATCCAGTGATCATTTGTTACATCTTGCCTTTTGATTTAGTGCATCCCATTTGCTGAGGGTTTAAAAATTAAATAAGCCTACTTGAATTGTGTGCAAATAAAAGTCAGACCGGAGTGAGAACTTGTGTCAGTCCGTGTATAAACTACTTGGAGTTTGGATTGATATCTATTTGGGGCAGAGAAAAGGAACCTGTGAGGCTGTTTTAAGGTAAGAAACAAAATAAAAACAGAATAAGCAAACCCGAAGATTTTTAGGCTTACTTCCTGATGCTTCATTATGTTGGAAGTTGTAGGTTTGAGGTTAGCAGCTTGATAGCTCTGTTCAGACAGTAACTATTTTAAACTTGCCTCTGCATTCCTCTGTCTAGGGAGACAGTTACAAGATCCTCAATTATCATTTATTATTATATGTTCCCAGAGGCCATCAGTAGCTTTCAAACCTGGCTGCGCGTCAGAATCACTTATGGAGCCTTTAAAAAAGACAGACTCTAGCCTCACCAGAACCTGAGATTCTATAGGTCTTTATGAGGCCCTGGAATCGGTACCTTTTATAAAGCTCTCCAGCTTTGGGTAATTTCGGGGCTTTTGTCAGGCCCATCCTCCCGCCCCAAATAAATGAGTTAAATTCAAGAAACAAGATCAACACAATAGCTGTCCAAAATAGTATAATTTAAAGACTGTAGGCAGGGGAAAGATCCAGTTAGGGATTATGATTATAGAACAGGGGAATGTTTGTAAACTGATTAATGGAAGTCATGGGAGAAACTTTTTGCAGAAAAAGCATTTAGAGTATTTAAGAACATGTAACATGTAAGTCCTTTCACTTCCCATTCACATGGAATCCCTTCTGATTCTCCTCCCCAAGGCTGGGTTTAAGTCCACCGGTAATTTATAAGAGAACGGGTGATACCTGGAGGCTTAAAGAGAGCCTCGACGTAGGTTCAGACCATCTGTACCCAACAAGCATCGCACGCCTATTGGTGGATCACTGCTTTTTAACAGTGGCTTGGTTGCAGAGGCGGCCTGTGCCAAGACAAGCCAGTATTTTCCTAGAGGTCTTCCTGGTAAACATTTTCAGGTCCGTTTGTTTGCCACATAGGTCTTGAGGCAACGACATCCTTGGCAAAAGCTACCTACAACTCGAAGCCTCTTTGATAGACACTGCTTCCAAGCACAAAGACACATTGTCTTCTAGGGGTTCTGCGATGTTATTATGGTTCCTACAGGGAAGAGGCAAGGCTGAAGGTGAGGTTTGCTTATGTTGTACTTAATTCCTATGTTTTACTTGATTCCTACTTTAAGACAGCCTCAGAGGTTCTTTGTCTCTGAAAGATTTATTAATGCAGATGAATGGATATGTTCTGTACTATGGTATATCGCAGAAAAATAGTGAAAAGACATCATCCTTGTGACACTGGCATCTATTGTTAACTGTATTTCATGCCGTATTTCAAGATCATACTTTAGCACTTGTATTTACTAAATGTCCAGAAATTTCCAGAACTAATAGATACATTGTCATGCATATAAAGTGTAACTACTTTATTAGTGAAATGTTTCATTAACTGTATCACAAACTAGTTCTAAAGCCTCAGTGAGAAATATTGGATTTATAAGACCCATGATTAAAAAAAAAAAAACAAGAATCCTCATCAACTTAAGTTTCTTATCACTTTAGGGTTTTGAATGATATAGGTAGTGTTAAATATGATTTTAAATGCTGGCTTTTTTCTTCAAACTGGAAAAAATTTCTTGGTTGGTGTCTAAAGGATATTTATTGCTTCCTCCCATAAGCAAGTAGTATGGGTTGACATTGACTTTAAGGAAGGTGAATAGACTGGTAAGCTACATTGAATGAGAATGGTTATATGATCTAACCTTCATGCTAATAAAGTAGCTATCAGTCAGCCAGTAGCCCAAGAACAATCTTTCCTGAAGCAGTGAGGTTAACTAAAGACACCCAGGAGCTTCCCTGCCACTTCTAAGCTTGTAAAGGTAGATGTATTGGGTTTGGACTTTCATTCGCTCTTAAAAATATTTGCGGTCATGCCACCAGGCCACCCAGAAACAGAAAGGAAATTTTTATGAATATTAGATGAACTGTTAAAGTAATAATTTAATTTAGATTTGAGGGTTATTATGGAACTATCAATTAAACATGCCTGTAATCCAGTTTATTTATTAAATTTAGATTATATTAATGTAGTTTAAAATGCATGACATTTATTTAGCATCATCAGAGAACAAATGAGCTCTGAGCAAACTTCTCCCAGTCGTGAAGTTTAACCCTTGAAGTGTCAAAACATTTTAGCTCAATAATTTTGAATAGGATTCCTTCCATTAATTACTTTATTTTCTATATTATATCTGTGACTATGGGGTGCTATCATAATTTAGATCATCAGCACATGTATGAATTATTAAAGACTCTATAATAGGGGCGCCTGGGTGGCGCAGTCGGTTAAGCGTCCGACTTCAGCCAGGTCACGATCTCACGGTCCGTGAGTTCGAGCCCCGCGTCGGGCTCTGGGCTGATGGCTCAGAGCCTGGAGCCTGTTTCCGATTCTGTGTCTCCCTCTCTCTCTGCCCCTCCCCCGTTCATGCTCTGTCTCTCTCTGTCCCAAAAATAAATAAAAAACATTGAAAAAAAATTTAAAAAAAAAGACTCTAATATATGGTTACCTTTGGAGCTCTTAAAATGTTAAGGGTCAACTCTTGATACTAAATTACCTGTCGGTTCTTACCCTTCATAAGTTTTATGTCTGCTTTTTGTTGCTTCTGCTTTTTCTATCAGCCATCAGCTGACAACTGTCACTCAGCTGTCAGCATGCCTGACTTTAAGAGCCTTCACCCATCCATGATTTGTTGCTTTTAATCTAACAGAAATCTAACATAAATTGAAATTAGGGTGTTAGAATAGTGTCCACCATAGGAGACATAAGCTCTGTGTGGAGATGGATGGGGTGAGATGGAAACTCAGTATCAAAGACTCTGAGCTTTAATAGAAGGACTTCGTGCCATCTGTTTTGACTATAAAGACACCTTCGATTATTCATTAATTCAACTTTTACTAGGCCCTAGGGACCCAAAGATGAGAACAATGTGGTTCATGCCCTTTGGATGCTCCCCCAAACCAGTAAGTGCCTGGCTACCACAGAAGGATGAATAGACTGTGGAGGGCATTGAATAAGACTGTAATCTCTGGAATTCAGCTGGGTCTTGAATAGGTGAAATTTCTGGGTAAAAAAAAAAAAAATGGATTATCTGAGGGTTGTTCTTCAATGTATACAAAGGCAAATACACTAAGGCAACCACTGCTTAGAAGTTTCAATTCATGTTAAGGAAAGTACTGGAATAAAAATTAATAAACGCAGTGACCCTGGGAGTCCGACAAAGCTGCCTCTGAATGACCTTGGACATTCTTATTTTTATTCCTTTCCATGGACACTGAACCAGAGGTGTTAATGCCTACCTTATAAAGTTGCTGTGAGGGCCAAATGAAATGTTATGTGAAAAGTGCCCAGTGGAGTACCTGAATCCAGTTCAGTACCCCATTAATGTTCTCTTTCCTGCCTTTTTGGTTTTTTTCATTTTTTGTTTGTCTGGTTTTTTTCACTTCCCTTAAATGTTGTTTGGTAAAGGGTATCTGTAAAGAGTGAAAAATAAAATGACAAATACTGCTTTTCATATTTCTATCAGGCTGTTTTGAGTCATGTTCTTTTAATTGAATGACAGTCACATCATTTGAAAGGCTGGTCTAATAATAGCACCAGAGATTCTAAGCTGACAAAGTGCAAATTTTCAGTCAAGTCTTGATTCCAATTTAGATGTGGAAAGAAGAGAGTTGAAAAAGAATCCTTGTTACTCAAAACACAGATACCTCCATAGGCACACTCTCATATTATAATTGTTTGGACCCCTTTTTAGTAAAAAATAAACCGAATGCCACACGTGCACATTAGTCCACTCCTTAAAAAAGGTTATAAACCCTGAATATGTAAGACTCAGTGGTACCGTGGGGCATCTTTGCTCACATTTCGCTTGCCTGAATCACTTGAAGTGTTCATCTGGGTAATCTGGACTTTTTTCCCCCCTTCCTGTGAAACGCTTCAGTTCATCAATCAATTCCCCATACCGTGCTGTTTTGTAATTCCAATCTATATTGCTAAAGAAAACCTTCAGTGACCCTGAGTAAATCAAGAATAGAAAACGACTTGGGTTTCGTGCTCTTTGCGGCTATGTTAGTGAAGAAATAGATTTTCACTGACCCTCATTAAAGTCTTCTGTCGGAAATCATGCCCATTGAAAGATCAATTAGTTACACTTTTATTTTGTTTTCAAGTGACTACATTTTCCTTCTCGGTCTCTTCACTGGTCTCAATCTGTTTTCTTTTGGAGGTGAAATGCCTAATGTTCACCAATATTGGCTTCTTCTTGGTCTTATAAATTAAGTTTTTAACAAGCTGATTTCAGCTGTGCTTTCAAATAATATGACTCTAGATTTAAACCCAATCACTTTTCTTTACTAGTTGCATCAACAGATGTTCAGCGTTTCATTTTTCCTTAAGGGTGTATGGTTTCTCACTGACTCTTGGCTTCAAATAGGGATTCTCTGCTATTGGTTTTGTCTGTAAGAATTTAAGCTGTTTAAAGCTGTTTGTACTTGTGGCCAAAAGCTCCTAGTTCCCAAAGCAACGGTTTATCACCCACCCCGTGTTATCTTTGCTCTTACGTTTCTTCAGTCACAGGAACACAACAGCACCGGTGGGTTAGATCTGTGGGTAACGCATGTGTTCGGTAGGCATGGACTGTTTATGACGAGCCATGTGGGTCGGGCTCATGTTCCTGGAGTGCCCTGAGCGGCTTTACTAATCTGTCAGCATAGTATGTTCTCGTGGATAAATATAGACATACGCGCACTCTGTGAGTTGTAGGTCACTGTCGTACTGTGCAGCTAAAAATTGTCCCATTGGTATGAAGAGTCTGCCCTGGACGGAAGGCCTGTTTTAGTTTGTCTTCTACTGTAGGTCTTTAGCACCTGACTAAAAATACACCTTGGGCCAAAAATAAGAGAGCCCTACCTTGCCGCTGAGACACTTATGGTGCCAGCGAACAACAGGACCATGGAGTCCGTCATTATGTTTTTTTGCTTTGGAACATAGTCTGTGTAGCAGTTCCAGACTGTTCGTTTGGGTTCCTTTTCAGGCTCATGGAGATTACAACAGCTTGTTGGAGACGATCCTGTGTGATCAGCTTCATAAAAGGGCTTGGTAGGTATGAAAGGCTGTTAGCATGTATGGCGTGGATCGTTGTTCAGTTAAGTGCTGAATGTAGGGAAGATTCTCCTAAAGGTTTCAATGGATGGGGCGGAGTTGGGGGGGGGGGCAGTTGCATCTGCATGTGGAGATTTACTTATGATGTCACTGTTCTGAGGCAGGAATAATGCTTTTTAAGTTTCTGTTTGGGATTGCAGCATTTCAGAGGTGATTTTTTTGTATATAAGTCTATGGAACAACAAGCTGTGACGTAATGGAATTTTTCTGTGCACCGAAGTTTCACTAAAAGATTTGGTACGATTATCTGTGCTGCAAAATTGCAATCTGAAAAATAGCTTAGTATTTGGAAGATAGTTAATACCACTGCATTTCATATTACAACAGAGGTAGGATTTAGGCTTGATTTCTTCTAAATATTAATGTTGCAAATACTCAGTTATTTTGTTTAAAGCATTGAAATAAACCTGAAGCAGTTTTTCCTTTGTTTTTGGCTTAGCCTTCTCCAACAAGAAAACAAATAAAATGTTTTCTTTTATTGTGTATGAATTAAAAACAGGATAGGATGGGTAAACCAACATTAAATGGGTCCAAATTGCATACCTGTGCTTTTCCTTTATCAGAGTAATAGCCTGGTTATATTAGTTCTAGCATAACCTTGTAAGAAATATTGTACAAGAGTTCAGAAAAATTAATGAGAGGAAATTCCATGACACAGGGTTCATTACATGCATCTTAGATATCGACCGTTTAACTTTCGATTTAATGAAGGTAGGAAAAGGAAATTTGTAGATAGTAAGGACACAACATATTGCTCTAATAAAGGAGAAACATTTTGTTTATTAATGATTTGGGAGATTTAATTACTTGTTAATTATTCTTTTGCACTATCTTTAGTGAAACTGTTAGATATTTACATATGATACAATTCGGTTTGTAGGAATAAAGTCTCTAATAGTCATTAATTTACTCCTTACTTTGTAGTTTATAAAAGCTGACTGTGTATTAGGGAACGTTTTTTTTCCCCCTCTCAAGAGATTTTTTTTTTTTTGATGTATAACAAGCATACAAGTTAAATGATAAAACTTACAGTTTCATATATTTGGAAAAATGCTATATCACAATAGGACTCATGTGAACTACTCAGTATTGTTTTTGTTTGATGTCTCTTGTAAATGTAACTGACTCTCACTGTGTTTCCACTGAATGGACCACTCCCATGATCTGGCAGCCATCTTAAGTCCTTTTTCACTCACTGCCTTTCTTACTCCCAATAAATAATATAACTTAACTTACACGAGGGATCGTTACCAACAAATATTTCTGCGAATTCACAGATTTAAGACCATCTTAGATTATGAACTTCTGGTGGGCACATATCAAGAGAATTTTACGTAGTCATTGTACATGTCCGTAGCTATTTAAGAATCTAATGAAACCTAGAATCTTTTTTTTTATTTAATGAGCCGGCATCTCAATAAATAAGTGCACATGAAGCAGGAATTTAATAAATGTTTTGCTGTTGACAAAATAAAAAACTAGACTACAAAGAATTTCACCTATTCAGTTAATTTTTTAACAATTGCTGACTGAGCTTCTACTGTGTATCCCGCCCTGGGTGTTCTTCCTTCACTGTAGATGTCAGAAATGTGTCTTGTGTTAATCATATGTATTATGTAATGCGTATACATGACCTCTATATCATACATATGTATATGCATATTATTGTATACCTATGCATATGTATATATTTTACAATAGATTGCATATTAAAACGTATATTGTACCTAGTGCCTTTTTGACCAGGACCCACAGAAAAACAAACAAACAAACACATTTTCTATTATGACTCAGAACACACACACACCATACATATCTGTAGACGCAGACAGAGACTGAAAACACAAGTTTTGTGAAATAGTGCTTACTTAACCTCACTCTGCAGGGTGCCATCACCCGCTGTTTTCTCTTGTAGAGTTTTCTATTCTATTTCATTGAAATCATCCTGGTTAGCACCCAGTAAATAGGTTTCATGATCGAGTAGTGGGTCACAACCTGTACTTTGATGACCCTCTCTAAAGATTCCATAAGCCAGGCATTCTCAGTACACCAATAGTCAAGTTCTCTACGGAAATGACAGGCTGTCATCCGTGATACTATATTCTACTCCTGGGCAGATTGGTGCTTTATTTGTCAGCATCTTGCTTGGTTGCAGAAATAGCTCTTTCAATAGACTTAATGTGAGTCTCGGGTTGAATGTTGGGTTTCTAAGCTGGGTATTCAGGACCTTGTATATCTTAATGCTTTCTTACTCCTTAATGCAACAAATATTTATTGAGTACTGGGTATTGAGCTAGGAGGTGAGGTTACAAAAGGAATAGAACAAATACCTTGCCCTTGTTGCACTTAAGTGGAGTAGGGGAGACAGGTAGAAAACAAGTGTATAATGTGTCATCATATATCATCAGGAGGTCAGTGCCCTGCAGGAGAGCAGAGCTGGGTAAAGGGCTAGAGGGAGGTACCATCAAGTGGCTGGCCAGAACAGTCTCTAATAAAACCAGAAGGAAGTGAGACACCATCAAGTGCCCTTTTCCCCCACCTACGTGAATTCCTACAATCCCATTGCCCCCATTCTCTTCAGCCTCGATGCCTTCTTTGACTGTATCTATCATCAGTTATTTCTAGGCCTCATCTTTAAGGCCACCATCCCAGAGAGTCCCGCCCCGACCCCACAGTCAAGGATACGTCTCCCCTGCTCCTCTCTTACAACAACCTTCGCAGCACTTCCCATTTTTGTAATTATATTTCTGGACATAATACCTGTCTTCCCTGCATATTACCAGCTCCCCCCAGCAGCTGACCGAGTGCTCGGAGCCTCCAGTAAATACTTGATGACTGATTAAATGAACCAGTGAAATAAATAAGTTAACGAATGTTCTCCTACCTTTATGTGCTCATCGGTTGGCTTTTCAACCTGACACTGCCTCATGGCATTGTGCTGCATAGTTGAAAGCACTGCATTCTTCGAATCTCTCAGGTGGTCTTTTTAAATTTATCTTTGAATTCTGCACCACCCCACAGAATTTTGCAGTGTAACTTATGCATATCAAGGATCAGCAGAACTTTGTCATTTAGTGAATTGATTAACTGATCTCACTCAGACACTTTTGAGACCCAAATATTTCTGAAAAGGCTCAAACTATATTATTGTAACATAGGTATGATAAAGGATGCCTGTGTAAATGGCATCCTGCCTGCATTCGTCCTGGCCACGTATTGTAAGTGTAAACACCCATGAGACCCACACCACCCATCCCACACATTTAGTTAATGTGGAAGGATGTTGTTGGGCCTGAAATCTGAGTGAACATTAAAACCTATGTGATCGAACCTGGAATAAATGTGTTGTTTGATTTTTCAATGTATTTTTTAATTGAGTTTAGTTCAATGAAATAATGAAGGAATGCTATTATCCCTTCATTATTGCCATTATAAGATATAGGGAACTTTTTACAAATGAGGCTTATCTTTTAAAAAAAAGTTTTATTATGAAATTTTTCAAACAAACACAAAAGGGGAAAGAATAGTATGATGTATAACATATTGCCATCACATTCAATAGTTAACAAGGTTTTGTCAGATTTGCCTCAGTTATACCTCCTTTCTCTTTGTTAAAGCATTTCAAATCAAATATAGGTATCATTTCCATGAATGCCATACAGTCAATGTACATTCTAGAAAATATGGGTACGTTCTTACCTATCCACAGTGCTAACTTCATACGTACCCAAACTGACCGCCATTCTTTGATGTAACCTAATCTCTAGTCCACATTCAAGTTGCTTTGATTGTCATTTTCAAAAATGTCTTTTAACAGTTGGTTTGCTTTCATCAAGATTCAGACAAGGTCCACACATTACATTTGGTTGTTCTGTCTCCTAAGTCTTTAATCATCCTACCCATTTTTATCTCCTCCATTGACTTGTAGAAATTAGTGCAGTTTTCTTGTAAAATGTACCTACCTTTGAATTATTGCTTTGCTTCCTTAGGGTGACATTTAACTCGTTCCTATAGCCCCATGGTGTTTTGTTTTTTGTTTTGTTTTGTTTTGGTGGTTTTGTTTTGTTTTGTTTTTTTTTTGGTAAATGGACATTAGCTACAATGTTTTGAAAACTTGATGAACATGGACATAGGGAAAGTTACAGCTCCCTGTCTGCCACACTGCCAAAATCATTTCTGTTGCAGTGGTAGGAGCCTGAGAGCCCCTCTGTCATTCAGGAGTACACAGCCAACACCATTTTCAGTGGTTGAGTGTCATAACTCTAGCCAATATCTTGCCACTGGTAGGGAATTTTGAAAAGGCTTCTAGAGTTGATACTCTAAAAATGCTTCTTAAACACTTTAATTATTGTAACGTCACATCAGGAAACCTACAGTGGGTGCATGTTTTCTTTACTGGGGAATAGTGATAGGACTGGATTTCAGGTTCACTTGTGTAAGATGCACTGTCTTCTATCCTGTTTCAGATTCCATCTTTGTTCTTTTTCCCATAGTAGCTGCAATGGTCTTTAATTTGTGTTGTCCCTCAAATGGCCCTTCTTGAGCCCACCCTACACAGTAACATCAGCTCAGCATTCTTCCCAGAAATCTGCTAACTCCCAGTTGTCCTCCAAATATAGTCTAAACTCACATTGGCTTGCCCTTCAAAACCTTAATTCTAATAATAAGAACTAAACACCTCTATTTTTTTATAGGACTTGAGAGTTTAAGTTTTTCATATATATGTAGTTGCTCCATTATTTCATTCACACGAAGACTGTATTATGGAATCAGCTGGGTTCCATTCAACAAAGATTAAGCAAGCACAGTTGTTTAATTAGGTATGCCAGATACTGTGCTAAATACGTGGAATAAAGACAAGATGTAGTCTTGTTCTTGAGGACTTTACAGTCCCTTTGTGAAGAGAAAGTTTGAACATGTGTGCTAAGATAGGGATGTGTGGTAGGAGGGTGAGAGGAGGGAGGAACGAGGAGAGATTCTTAGCAGACGCGTGCACCTGCCATGCTATTCCCTGTGCCTGGGTTGCCCCTTTCTCATCTCTACCTATCAGAGTCCTTCAAGACCTGAGTCGAGTGCCATCTATTCCATAATGTCTGGCTAATTGATGGCCTGGAAAAGAGATAATGCCTAGTTAGTATAGAGTTTTGTGAAAGACTCTCAGTACATAATTCTTTTTTAATGTTAACACAAGTCTTGGGTTTACAACTAGGAATAAAGACAGGCTTCCTTGTGTGTCCACCCATAATAGAGGAAGTTGCTAGTGGTCAGGACTAGTCTCACTTGCTAGTCTCAGGAAAGGGAGTGGAGCCAGAGAATAAGGGGAAAGGCTAGGATCATTCGTAAAGCTTTCCCACATAGAGAGGATAGATGATAGAATCTCACTAATTCATAGTAATTCAAGGGAAAGCAAATGTTAATCTTTAAAAAAAATTTTGAGTATAGCTGACATACAATGTTACATCAGTTGCAGGTGTACAAGAGTGATTCAACAAGCTTATATGTTATGCTCACCACAAATGTAGCTCCCATCTGTCACCATACAAGCGATTACAGTACCATTGACTATATTCCCTATACTGTGCCTTTCATCTCTGTGATGTATTCACTCCATAACCAGAAGACTGTACCTCCTGCTCCCCTTTACCCATTCTGACCATCCCTGTACCCTTCTGTCAACCATCAGTTTGTTCTCTGTGTTAATAGGTTTGATTCTGCTTGTTTTTTTTAGATTCCACATGTGAGTGAAATCCTATGGTGTTTGTCTTTCTCAGTCTGACTTATTTCACTTAACATCATACCCTCCAGGTGCATCCATGTTGTCACAAATGCCACGAAACATGCACCGTAGGTATATGTAAACATACATCCATACCACATCTTCCTTATCCATTCATCTGTTGATGGGTAAGTGTTAATTCTTTGAACTGTGCAAGTATTGAATAAGTGATGTTTTATTAATTTTGACTATATATTTTATATAGTCATAGAATGAATACTGGTGCTGGAAAGGACAACCTGGCCTGGATTCTTTAAAAATGACAGATAAGGAAACTGAAGCCCAGTTGGTACAAGTTCATCCCCCAAGTTCATATGGAGCCATACTAGGACCTTTGACTCCCCATTTGGTGTTCTTCCTATGTTTTGCCTCCAGAGCATTAACTTAGTTAAAGTTAATGAAGCATATCTATAGGCAAATGGAATGAAAAACAATGTTATTAACTGGATTAATTGGTCCTCTTTGTTTTCCCATTTATTTATATCAGAGACATCAAACTATACTCCTGGGCCAACAGCATTGGCATAATCCGGTTATGCCTAGTTAGGATTAGTTAGAACTGGTTATCACTGGTTAGAAATGCAGCTTATTGAGCCCCATCCCAGACCTGCTGAATCAGGTGGGGTGCAGCCTTCCAGGCAAATCTGACATGCCGAGATTCTGATCACCACCGATTCACATTGTAAATCAGCATAGCCTTTTGAAAGTTGCCATTAAAAACAAAATACAAAGCCTTGTCCAGTTTATCCCAAAGTTTGACCTAATGCATGGCAAATTAATGAGATTTGTGCTGCACAAAATAAGCCAGAAGAGGAAGAAAATGGAGAAGAAAAGAAAAGGAGAGAAGGAAGAGAGGCTAGTCAGTGGAGGGCACATGAATGAGAGCAGTTTGTCTGTTTTGCTGAGAAGAAGGAAGTTGAAATTCAGGATTATCCTGCCTCTAGAAGGTTATTCGATCTCCTTTTGGTGAGAAAGGACCTTGAAATGTCAATGTAACCTCATCTTCCTTTGCTCACAGATCTTGGCAGACATTTGTTCAGGCTCTGATGACAGTACCTACTTTGAAAATTGGGGAAGGTCCATGTAATTGCATCTTAGCAGATGACAGACATTTAGAAAGGCAATCATTGAAGTGTTACTGTCATTTCTGTAAGATAAAATACTGTAAGTCAAAGGAAGAGAGAAAAGAAAACAGGGCAGTGACTTGATGCCTACTTTCTCTTTATTGAACTCCTTCACTCTCTCCCGGGTATCCAGTCTCAAAGACAAAAATGGTGTGGAGAGGTTGCAGACTGAACAGAAGTTCCCTTGCTCCTTGTTAGAATAACAACCAGTTAAAGTTGATATCATCAGTATATCTAGGAAGGAATGGTCTCTAGATCTTTCTAATGTATGTCAGCAATCAGATTTCGTATATTTTATGGGTCTTCAATTCTTGGCTCTGTTTTATACTCTTAGCCTTCCCAAAGCCCTTATACTAGCTAAAAGATGCATTCGAGTTTAAGGGGACAGAGAACTTGGCAGGATGGACCTCTGTGGCTGGCACATTCTCCAAATCACAACATCTGTATTTTATTTCTTCATCCCCTGAAGTCCCCAAACTGGCTCATACCAGGGCCAAACTGTGGGTAAGGGAACTTATTTTATTCAGTCTTCCTCATAAACAACTGGTTTGTTTTTAAATTCAGGATCATACAAGAAGCTCAGAAGATATACATGGGATCGGATCCTGGGTCAACCACTCTGTGACCTTAGGCAAGACACTTAACCTCTCTTCACCTACATGGTCTTATCTGTAAAAGTGAGAGGGGTTGGCCTTCCAAGATTATTTTTGAGTATTAAAGACATTATTTATCATGGGGCACCTGGGTGGCTCAGTCGGTTGAGCATCCGACTTCGTCTCGGGTCATGATCTCACGGTTTGTGGGTTTGAGCCCCGTGTCAGGCTCTGTGCTGAACTCTTGCTCAGAGCCTGGAGTCTGCTTCGGATTCTGTGTCTCCTTCTCTCTCTGCCCCTCCCCCTGCTCACGCTCTGTCTCACTCTGTCTCTCAAAAATAAATAAATGTAGGGGCGCCTGGGTGGCTCGGTCGGTTAAGCATCCGACTTCAGCTCAGGTCATGATCTCACGGTCCGTGAGTTCGAGCCCCGCGTTGGGCTCTGTGCTGACGGCTCAGAGCCTGGAGCCTGTTTCCGATTCTGTGTCTCCTTCTCTCTCTGCCCCTCCCCTGTTCATGCTCTGTCTCTCTCTGTCTCAAAAATAAAAATAAAACGTTAAAAAAAATTTTTTTTAAATAAATAAATAAATAAATAAATGTAAAAACAAAATTTATATATATAAAAAAAAGAGACAGTAACTATCTTAGAGCCATCTTGTGGACCCTGAAACTCGAAGGCACACAATTTGAGGACTAGAGAATGGAGAGAGTGAAGTAGCCTGAGAAAGGAAGAATGCATTTCATCAATGAAAACACAAGGAACATTTCACATTACCAGAATTTTACAGAAATTAGTTAAGAGGGACTTACCATGCCATTGAATATATTTTTCTTCCAAGGCAAAAAGCATTTCTGAGTATTTTTGCCTTGTACTCTCTTCTTGACCAGTTTTGAAACATATAAAATTAAGAGTTATCCATCTCTTTGTTAAGAAATGTTTTTCTGTTGCTCAAACTAATTGTTTCTTTAAATCTCAACATTTTCCGTTTCTTAAGAATACCCTTCAGAGGAAAATAATTCTTCCTATCACATTTGCAGGATTTTTTCTTCTTTTTATCCTAATGTATTTTGCATGACTTTTAAAGTTTCTGGTCACTTTGAGTATTTGCAGTACCTTTTAAAATACCATTTCTTAAGCACCCTTATAAATGCATTAGTGGACAATTTATTATAGTTCTATACACAGTGTGACATGTTCTCACAGTAGCTGCGTCATTCTGGGTTTGTTATGTTTTATGAAATGTTCCTGTAATGCCAGTAAACAGAAAAAGTCTTACAGGAAAAGAGGGATTGGGGCGGGGGGGGGGGGGAACATCAAGTCTTCAAGAAGGATCCCAGCACTTGGGTACTGACAGGATTTGCCCTTAGAACCCACAAAACGAATGAGGTGCTGAGAACTGGCAGAAAGAATAACATATATCCAACTGTGAACAAAGAAATCTAATCAATCTACTCCTGTGTTAAAAGATAGGTTACAGTGATCTGTAGGAAATAGAGTTGTTTTAACAGACCTCCATTTCTAAGAGGAGTAGCGACTTTGAACAGTGACCGCCATATAATCTCAGGGGCACTTCAAAAGAAAAGGAAACCATTTCTTCTTTATTTCAAACGCTCAGAGTCTGATTCCCATTCTGGGAACATCAGAGCAAGCACTGAATATTGTCAACAACTAACTCTGCGCTTGTCTGTCTTTATAAGTGGGGAAAAAAGCCGGCAAGGATGGGCCTCTTTCCTGAGTTATATACTTTGTGAGGGGAGGTGAAAAGGCTGCGTGTCCGATGGGCATTTTGATTCATGCTCTTCACAGCCTGGTTAAAATTCTCATTCCCAACCAGAACAGATGCAAAAATGGGCAGGTCAAAGGGATGGGTCAGAGAAGCAGATCCTGCCCAACCCAAGTGTGTTTGGATTTCCTTAGACGCCAAGAATGCACATGGCTCTCGTTCTCCACGGCAGTTCCAAACCCAACATTTGAACATTCCTCTATTCCCTCACTGTGCTTAATTTCCCTTCATTTTTGAACGTACTGCGATCTGACTTGCAGTTTGACTTGCGGTGTATATGTGCGTGTGTGTGTACAAAACATTGCGGATTGTATGGTCCTGCTTCAGCAAACCGTAAACTCTGTGAGAGGGGGAACTATGTGTTGACTGCTACCTTCCCAGGGCCTAGAACAGTGCTGGAAACCCAGGTACTCGTTAAAGAAATATTGGTCGAAATGAATGAGTGAACGAATGAATGACAGCCTTAACAAGTGAGGGGATCAACTTCTCTGAAAATCTGACTGAGGAAACCAGTTGTTGTCCTGTAACCTGTGGGGCCACTTACAGCCTCTGGGACATTCATGTGAGGAAACTCATTATAACATTAACTTTCCTTTCAGTGACATAATAAAAACGTAGCCAAACTATGAGTTGTGGGGTATTTGTATTGGTGTCGCAGTTTGGAAGTTAATAATTCCTGGAAATGTTGGCAACTCAGGGAAAGTTTACTGAAGACCTTAGCCAGCTAAGAGCGGCCAGCCTAAAAATCATGTTATTAGTCAATGACACTGGGGAAAAAAATAGTCACGTTCAGGAGATCATCGTTTGCAGTTAGAAATAGATCTAATAAAGAGCTAATGAATGGGCCACAAAAGCCTCAAACAGATTTCTTCCAGACTAAGGAATGGGCCCTGCTTACTAGAAGAAATAGAGACTCAGGGAACAGGGGGAAGGAGCTCCTGAAGCCATCCTGCAAACCCAAATAGAAACCGAATTTGGGCTAAAATAATAGCATCGGCAAAACCCGTTTAAGATACAAGAAGGCAATGGAGAAAAATTAGAACGTGTCAAATCCAAGAGGAAAATGTCAATGAGAAAATCTAAACAGAAAGCAAATTCCCAAAAGTTTCAGTAAGGAAGGTCCTGGTTAATAACTGAACGTGATGCCCTTGTGGCCCGCGCCTCCGTTCCCCGCCCACGGGAACCCAGGTCGGAGTGACTTTCTAGGGACGTTGAGCTGATGTGTGCAAATAGGGAGAGGAGCTGAAGAAGAGAAGGAGAGATGGTTAAAGCAGATGGAGAGGAAGCTCAAAAAGTTATCACATGCAGGAAAATTTAAATGAGAGAAAGCGTTTAATCTAGCAAATTAAATCGTTCCTTCAACATGTCTTTTTAGGTGGGGAAGATAACAGTGACCTGTCAGGACCCTTTCATCATCAGGGATCCCTATTTCCAGAGGCCCCACCATGGAGGCAGCTGGATGGCACGGTCTCCGCGAAGGTGGGAGGGAATCCTGACCTCCGGCGACTTGCTTGCCTGGCTGGACAGAAAGTAGTGGCAACACCGTGGTGGGAAGAGTCGATTCAGACAGTAATGCCTGCTTCGGCAGAGCCAGAAAGGGGCCAAAGTGTGACTATTACTGCATTGGTGGTTTGTCTGTTGCAATAAAAAATAAGTTCCAGTTAAAAATTAGACTTATGGGGGCACCTGGGTGGGTCAGTCAGTTGAGCGACCTATTCTTGGTTTTGGCTCAGGTCCTGATCTCATGGTTATGAGATCAGGGCTCCGAGTAGGGCTTACTCTGGGCATGGATCCTGCTTAAGATTCTCTCTCTCTCTCTCTCTCTCTCTCTCTCTCTCTCTCTCTCTCTCTGCCCCCCCCCTCTCCCTCTCTCTGTCTCTGTCTCTCTCTCTCTCTCTTTTTCTCAAAAAAAAAAAAAATCAGACCTATGAAGAAAGAGATTAATTCTTCAGAGTGAAATTCTTAAGGTTGTTATTTACCCTTTATACCCCAAACCTTTTTTTTAGGTTTACCTTTTGGAAATTTACATCACTCTTCTTCCCACCTTCTCAAATACAGGACTACATATCAAACTTATTTTAGCTTTTCCATAGGACTTAAGGTCATCATCATGAATGTTAGTTGTGACAACATGCTAGATGGATCTGTCACTGCCCCCACACTTGTCAGAGTGTCTGATTCTGTGGCCTTGTGCCAAATGGCTTCATACAACTGCATTTTTAAGTTACAGAGTCTTTTTAGAGTAGTGCCTTCCCCCCCCCTTCTTTTGCTATTAGAGTTTCTACCCAAGATGTTGCATCTTTCCTTGTAATTTTCTCTTTCCAGACTACTGTGAACTTCAAAACTGGACAGTGGATCTTAATTATGAGTAGATTAAAAGCAAGTACACAGGGAAAAATCTAATGATGTTTTCTAGTGGTAATGTTCTCATAGTTAGACTAGTAGAGACTTTGTGACTCAATTTTGACTACCAGGGAATATGTATTGTCACCAAATAACTGAGCTCCTGAAAGGTGCTACGTCATATGTTTACTTTTGAAAATTATTCCGACAAAAGGCTAGGATTTGTTATGAATCAATTATGGTAGGATACAGAGAGCTATTAAAACCGAGTGGATCTTGTTCAAGGACATTTACCCCATTAAATTTTACTGCATCTCTATATGCCCAGCTGATCTGTTTAAAACAGGAATGATGGGCGCCCTCCCCTTGAATCTCTTTCAGCTCTGACACAGGGCTCTGCTGGGCTAGGATAGTTCCTCTCCAAGGCTGTGTAGACTCTTGCACTCACAAGGATGTCTGGCTCTGAGGTACAGGTGACTAACTTTTTTTATGACAGCAGTGAATTGGTACCTTGGCCGTTTAAATGGAATATTCGTCAGAGACACATCCTGGTATCTGGAGTTCAGCTATCTGGTTCAAGACGCAACATTTCAGAAGACTGCCAGAGGTCACTCTTGAAATTTCTCTCACTGGGGTCGGGACTTTTAGGCCCCAGAGTCTTTCAATTATGGATCTGATCTTGCAATTACATCAAGCTGATTAGTGCTATCTTCTAGAAATGGATTAAATCCTGTGGAAAACTAAAGGTAATGAAAGATTGTCCTTCACTTAGACTTTCTCAGTTTCTATTCCAATTTCCAGCCCTATGGCACAATGCCCTGGAAACATGAGGAAAATACCTCGTGGAGACCTTAGTCCCTTTATTAAGTTGGTCTTGGGATCCCAGGCTTCCCATTTCCAAAAGGCACCTGCACTGAGGAGAAGCAGGTAAAGGCAGAGGAGTGACCAGAACTTCATTTGCATCACCTGATTTTGAATATGTCCGATTAGAATCAATCATGCCTTTTAGGAAGCAGCTTCAAGTGCTATTTAATGACTCTTCCTTGCAAATACTGCACCCTCTCCCTTTAATGACTCTAACTACTGATTCGTCTCTGAGAGCTCCCTCCCTATGAGTCAAGATGTACAGAAATAAAGTAAGGTGTCATTTCAGGTAGTTACTTAAGGAGATCTACTGAGTATTATCTGTATAAAGAACTCTGTATTAGACTAGGAGGCTACAGTCTTATTCGGGAACTTTCAGAGGATAACACGGAGAAGAGTATATGGTTCAGTTATGGGGCCAAGCCTTGGCAAAACTGTGTGACCAACTGATAATTACTTCTCTTGTCAGCTATCTTCTGAGTCTTTCTTAGGTAATGTAGGATGTAAAAGGCCAAAGAACATGAGTTAAGTGTCTAAATCTGGTAATACAGACTTACCAGGGAAGAGTGGGCAGGTGGAGGTAGGTTTTGTGGAGATCGATCTACACGTGGCTCTGAAAGGACAAGAGAGTTAGATGATCAGAGAAGAGTGGAAAGGAGCAGGAAGAGAGAAAGGAGGAAGGCATAGGGAAGAAGAGTGTGCTCCTGGGCCAGCCAGGGTATCAGCCTGGCTTGGGGACAGGGTGGAAGCAAACTGCTGAAGGCTATCAAAACCAGACCATGTGTGAAGGCTGGATGGTAATTAAGAGCCAGTGAAAATCTTGTGGGGGGGGGGAGTTATAATTAAAGCCATGGTGAAGGGGCACCTGGGTGACTCAGTTGGTTAAGCGTCTAACTCTTGGTTTCTGCTCAGGCCATGATCTCATGGTTTCGTGAGTTCAAGCCCCGTGTTGGGCTCTGCACTGATGGTGTGGAGCCTGCTTGGGACGCTCTCTCTCTCTCCCTCCCTCTCTCTCTAACCCTCCTCTGCTCACGTAGTCTCTGTCTTTCTCAAAATAAATAAATAAACTGAAAAAAAATGTAAAGCCATGGTAAAGAAAAATTTGGTATATGAAAGGAATGACATAAAGTCAGCACAGAGGCTGCTATAGTAATTGAGCCATAAGTTTCCAAAGGCCTGGACCAGGATGGGGCTCATAAGAATGGAGAAGAAATGGAATAATATACATAAAACATGTTTTAGTTTTATAACTTGAGAAGCCATAAAGTGGGGTGGTAGTTGAGATATGGGAAGATCCTCCAGATGTAAGGGACCCCTCAACTGTGTGGCAGGTCGAATGGATTAGAGAGAAAGCATAGAGAAAGAGGAGATAGACCCTAACACAAGGACGTGTTTGTCATCCAATAAAATAAATACAATTTTTCATTGGCTTCCTCAGAATTTTACTTGGGATAGAAAGAAGGGAAGAGAAGACTTGAGTTTATTTTCAGTTCTGAGAAAAGTATTCAGCTTTCCTGGAGAACTTTTTCCCTCTTTCATTATCAGTGACAGGCCACCCTTCTCTTACTATCCAAACCAGCATCCAAATGAAGTCCCCTTTTTTCTTCACCTTTTCTTTAATCTCCGTATTCAGCCACCCTGAGCTGGAGAGCCTTCCTTTAAAAAGTCTACTTTATTGGGGCGCCTGGGTGGCTCAGTTGGTTAAGCGTCCAACTCTTGATTTTGGCTCAGGTCATGACCTCACAGTTCGTGAGATCGAGCCCCACGTTGGGCTCTATGCTGACGGTGTGGAGTCTGCTTGGGATTTTCTCTCTCTCTCTCTCTGCTCCTCCCCTGTTCTCTCTTTCTCAAGATAAATAAACTTTCAAAAGTTACTTTATCATCATCCTGTCCTAAGCCACTTAACTCAACATTTCTTTCATTGACTCTCATGACCAACCGTGTCACAAGTACTTAGGTGGAAGGAGATAGCGCATGTTAGAGTTTGACGTGCCAAAGTACAGTAAAAAGTAGAGAGACGTGAAATTTTCATTTACGAATAAAAATTGCTTTCTCTGTCAAATTAAAATACTTGTCTGACTCTGTTGCATTCTAAAAGGAGGCCACTCACTAGGGACTCTCACAGCTGCCTCTGTTCAAGATCTAATCCAAGCAGGGAACCTGCACATTTTAGAAGAGGTGAGGAGAGGTAGCCCAACTTGAGCCAAATGGTGGCGTGAGTGAAAAGTCAAATGCACATCTCGGATGGCATAGATGGGGCACTGCCTGAGCCTTTTATCTTTCAAGAGGGGCATCTCTTTCAGGAGCAAGAGCCAAATGGGCTTCTGAAACTTCTGGGTCATGGAAACTTCTGGAAGTCACCACCCCAGAAGTCTTTTCCTTTTTTAGAATGAAGCACGGAGAGCTCCTGGCCATTAGGAAAACCAGGACAGGAAATCACTTTTTTTCCATATATATTTTCTTAGTCCATTTCCCTGAAACATAAAAAACAAGCAAAAAACATCTTAAATGTTGTAGGATTCATAATTCAACATCAACAATTATGTTGTATGCTTACAACATAATTCACCTAGGGGCATCTGGGTGGCTCAGTGGGTTGGGCATCCAACTTCAGCTCAGGTCATGATCTCATGGTTCATGGGTTCGAGCCCCACATTGGGCTCTGTGTTGACAGCTCAGAGCCTGGAACCTGCTTTGGATTCTGTGTCTCCCTCTCTCTCTGCTCCCCCCACCCACCCCGCCACTTGCACTCTGTCTCTCTCTCTCAAAAGTAAACATTAAAAAAATTTTAAAAAGAAACATAGTTTACCTAAAACAATGTAATAACCAGAAATACTTTGAGATTATCAAACATGGCATACTGCAAACTTAATGTAATCAAAATAGTTACATTCTGACACCATCCCTTTTTTTTTAATTAATTAATTTATTTTTGAGAGAGAGAGAGAGAGAGAGACAGAGAGAGAGGCAGAGAGAGAGAGCGCACACAAGTTGGGGAAGGGCAGAGAGAGAGGGAGACCCAGAATCTGAAGCAGGCTCCAGGCTCTGAGCTGTCCGCACAGAGCCAGATGCGGGGCTTGAACCCACCAACCGTGAGATCGTGACCTGAGCTGAAATTAGACACTTAACCAACTGAGACACTCAAGTGCCCCTGACACCATTCCTAAAGAACACGGCCAGGTTATGACATCAAATGCAGCATTCTTCATATGATTCATATCCGTACATTCATGGCTTAATACAGCCAATCTGGATATTTAGGATGTTATTTTCAGCCAGTAAGAACATCTGTTGTATTTTTCAGCTTCTCCAGTTGGCAACGGTTATATCAAGCCTCCGGTTCCACCTGTTTCTGGCACACAGAGAGAGAAAGGGCCGCCAACCATGTTACCCATCAACGTGGACCCAGACAGCAAACCAGGAGAATATGTCCTCAAGAGTTTATTCGTCAACTTTACCACTCAGGCTGAGCGCAAGATTCGCATCATCATGGCAGAGCCTCTGGTGAGTATGCTCCACGGCACCTGTCTCAATTCGTCTTTATACTAAATATAGTAGACTTTAAAGCTCTGAGGAAAGATGGATTGTTTTCCCCCAGATTTCCAAAGGTGTTTTTGATTCCACAGGTGATTTTTTTTTAAAGATTATGATTAAGTTTCCCGATTTAGAGGGGAAAAAAATGAGAGGGGCGCCTCGGTGGCTTGGTCAGTTGAGACTCCAGCTCTTGATCGCGGCTCAGGTCATGATCCCACGGTTTGTAGGCTCTGCACTGACAGTGTGAAGCCTGATTGGGATTCTCTCTGTCTTTCCCTCTCTCTCCGTCCCTCCCCCACTCATGCTCTCTCTCGAAAAATAAATAAACTTAAAAAAAAATGAGAGTCAAGGACTTTAAAAGAATCCTTAGCAAATACATTTCCGTGGCATGTTTCATTACTGCATTAGAACAGTAATAAGCATAATTTAACAACAGGAAGTGTGAGTCCTAGAAAAACTGTGTTCAGAGTCCCTGCCATGCATTTATACTTGAGTCGGAATCTTTTGTCTGTTTTTAAAGTAAATGAGAAAAAAAAATCATTCTTCAAGTGGCTTCCTGGACTTCCAGTTTGAGAACGTAGGGTCTCAGCGATCTATTGTCTGAAGAAGTTATTTGGTGAGTCATTCAGAAACACCTCTTTGTTTTCTGAAAGTCGGAGGACAGGAGATCTCGGCTCACTTACCTTTAGGTCCCTTATTAGACAGATAATGTCCGTGGACGTCAGTATCTTTCTTTGCAGATGATTCTGCTACAAAATAAGGCATGTGTTTCAGCCTTATGTTAATTGGTCTAACAAGGGCTCTAAAGACAGAGTACTGAACCTCAAAAGGACAGTCAGGAAGGAAGAAAGGCCAATGGGCAGATTCAGATTACTTGTTTTCTGACCTTGGCGGGAGAAACCCAGTAGGAGAAAAGGCAAGGAATCCAGAGTGACACAGCTTTTTCTATGAAGCTCGGCTTTGTACCTCCTGAGAGGATCCTGGGGCATAAGAAGACACTGAGAGGTTTGCTTTGCAGCACCAGAGCTTAAAATAATTAAGTATGATGGTGTTAAACCCACAACAAGTCTCTAAACAAATACATAGCAGATGATGTTCGACATCATCTGTTAAAAATGACCTTTGTAAGAATCACAATTGAAGAGTTGGGAAACAAAATTCAAGAATATTTGTTAAGTATATGGTTGCCTGACGGTTACAAATTTTGCATTTTAAAGTTTTTATTAGATCAGTGGAGGTTATCTTTATGAATTCTACCTTCCTATTATGGAATGTTTCTTGGTTTTATAGTTTTAATCATTTAAACCTCAGTATAGTACCTTTTCCACATTCACTTATTTTTGAAATTTATTTTTCTGCTACTCTTTCTGCTAATAATAGCTAATATTTCTAGAGTACTTACTATGTGCCTGGCACTGTGTTTCATTTAGTGTCTCCTTTAACCTTTACAATAACCTTAGGTAGGTAGTATTTATATCCCCATTTACAGATGGAAACGTTGGCACAGAGAGGGCGAAGTAGTTGCCTAAGGCCACACAGTGTTGATATGAACTCAAGCCTAGTACCTTCAGAGCCCGCCTCTGAACCCTCTACACTCTGTTGCGTCTTTACGTGGACGTCCACACGTGAAGATACCTTCTTTAATGTCTTACAACCAACCAACACAGGGCTCTCCTATAACTTAAACTGGCCAAAGATCAAGTACCCAAATTCTCATTGCCCCAAATTGTGCTGATCCCTGGAACCCTCTGAGCACCTGGGTAGATTCTGAGGCTGCCCGGACTCCCTCCCCTGGTGGAGGGTGGGAAGCCAGCTTGGGTCCAGAGGTCACGGGGGAGTTTAAGGAGGAGAGAGCAGTAAGGCACAAGGAGGAGTTATTCCTTCACCGTGGCAGATCAGGGTCTCTGAAGTTGTTTGTCATAGTGCATTTCCCTAAGGAGCTGGGAAGTTGTACCAAAGTTTAAAGAGATGCTAAGACTAGGCCCTGACATCTTTTGAGCCATCCCTCTTTCCAAAATAATAGTTTAAATGCCATTATTTGAAACTTTATTAAGTGGGGTAGTTTGGGGTTAACTTTTTCTTCACTCAGCTTGGCATTTGTTTGGATGGCATTTTCTTTTTGGACTAAACGTCACGTCTGAAAATCTATGTGCCATAGCATTCTTTTAATTAGAGGTAGACAATTTTGTTCCTTTCATTGAGACGCCTTAAACGTCCCTAAACAGGAAAAATGGGAAAGAAAAAGTGTAAGTCCTTTTCACCAGCAAATCTTTATTGTGGGCCTAGAGTGACAGGCCACTGGATGCTGAGTGCCAGGTAGAAGAACATTATGTTCAAGAAATGTATCAATCAAATTTCAGTATTGTTGCTTTTTATAAAAAGGGGCTATTTATTTCCCCCTGTACTTTTTGGCAGAGACGTAAGCTTCCGTGCCATATCCGTTTCTGGTCTGCTGAAACATGCTTAGTAATTTTTGTCCTTGTACTTGTGCACTTACGGGGCAATACACGTGAGTCGATTTTGCGGCTCACTGCTGGATTCGAAAAATGTTACTGTGCATTTGTTAGTTCTGTAGCCATAGCAAGAGGTGTTATTTATTTATTTTTTTTTTTTGAGAGAGAGGAGCGTTATTTATTAGAGAGAGAGAGAGGGAGCGTGAGCATGGGAGGGGCAGAGAGAGAGAGAGAGAGAGACATAGTCCCAAGCAGACTCCACACTGCCCACACAGAGCCCAACACGGGGCTCGAATTCACAAACCAGGAGATCATGACCTGAGCAGAGATCAAGAGTCGAACATTTAACTGACTGAGCCACCCAGGCACCCCAAGAGGTGTTATTTTTGATGTTTGTATAATACATTTAAAGTGAATTCCAATAAAGGCTCACTACTATTTCTCTTGCTCAGATAGGTCTATTTGAAAGACATTGAATCCTTTAAAAGCCTGAGTTTATGTAGCTTTGTATCAAATCACAAAGTTGTTTTCTTTTTCTTTAATGTAATTGGAACTAGTAGGGGAGTGGTAAGGGTAAATTTCAAAAAGTTGGAAGTAGAGATTTATTACTTATGGCAATACTCAGGAATCTCTATTTTTCAGTTTACTTTCAAAAGACTAAGTTCTTCAACATTCCACATCAGCCTGCGTGGGATCAGTTATACACAACATCAAAATTAAAGTTGTATCTATGAGTTTCCAATATCCAAATAGCTAACTTTAATGAAAATAAAAGACAGGAAGGAAAAATATTCTACCAAAATTACATTTTAGCTTGTTGTTCTTTGCAAACATTCTTCACTAGTTTAGCAGTATTGTTCCTTGTGCTCAAAAGATGCTCAGGTCATATCTATTAATATTGGTGGATCAGTCTGTAATTGTCAGCAATAGTCAGTATTGCTTCATGGGGTTAGTTTTTTTTTTTAAGTTTATTTATTTATTTTTGAGAGACAAAAGAGAGGAGGGGCAGTGAGAGAGGGAGAGATGGAGTCCCAAACAGTCTCCAAGCTGTCAAGTGAGGAGCCCAACGTGAGGGCTCAACCTCGTGAACCGTGAGATCATGACCTGAGCTGAAATCAAGTTGGACATTTAACCGACTGAGCCGCCCAGGCGCCCCACTTCATGGGCTTAGTTGATAGCATTTGCTTTTGCCCAGTCCTACCACTATTTTACCTTTCCCATGCCAAGTGTCTTAAGCTAACTTGGATTATCTGTGGCTTTTTAAAATTTTTATTTCAAATTTTAAAAAGTATAGAAAAAAATAATAGGGATGTTCATTCCTTTTGTCTCCTACTCTTTCCCTCTGTTTACATTTTCTTCTTCCCAAGGCCCCTGGGTGATTCAGTCGGTTACATCCAACTTTGGTTCAGGTCATGATCTCACAGTTCAGCAGTTTGAGCCCCCCATCAGTCTCTGTGCTGACAGCTCAGAGCCTGGAGCCTGCTTCCAATTCTGTGTCTCCCTCTCTCTCTCTTCCACTCCCCCACTTGCGCACACTTTATTTCTCTCGCAAAAAAATAAATAAACTTTAAAAAAATATTTTTTTAAATAAATACATAAATTTTCTTCTTCCCAAAGTATGTTTTCTGTAATTATTTAAGTAAGAGTCAGTGGGTGGTAAATCACTCGGTCTTATTTATCTAAGAGGTCTTTACTTATCCCTCAGCTATCAGTAATAGTTCAGCTGGGAATAGAATTCTACTTTGACATTTATTCTCCCTCTAGACTTTTGGTGGTATATTTCACTATGTTGCCACTATCACTGCTGGGGGAAAGTCTTTGGTTGACTTGTTATTTCTGGATTATTGACTTTTGTTCCATTGGCTTTTATGGTTTTTCTCTGCCTGTGGTGGTTTTCAGTTTCACTACACTGTGTTTAGCTGTGGCATTATTTTTATTTTCTTGTTGGAGACTCTCACGCTTCTTGAATTGATGGTTTATGTCTTTCATCAATTCTGGAAAACTCTTAGTTATTAATTATTTGAATATTGCCATTCTTCCATTTTCCCTCTTCTCTTTTTCTGGCATCCCTATTAAATAGATATTAGACATCCTCATGCCGTATTTCATATCTTTTTACCCTTCTTTTATTATTTTTATCTCTTGCTACTGCAGTCTGAGTAATTTTCTCGGGCCTATCTTCAATTCATTAATGCTTTCTTGAGCTATGTCTAATCTGTTGTTTAACTTGCCCATTAAGAATTATAATTTTGGTGACTGTATTTTTCATTTCTGGGAGTGCTGTTTGCTTGTCTTTTAAAATCTATTTAGGTGTATTTTGTTTCTTAAGTTTACAGTTTCTATTCTATGTCTTTGATCACCTTAAACATACATTTTTTGTGTGTCTTTTATTTTTTATTTTTTTAATGATTATTTATTTTGAGAGAGAAGGAGAGAGAGAGAGAGAGAAGGTGAGTGGAGGAGGGACAGAGAGAAAGGGAGAGAAAGAATCCCAAGCAGGCTCCATGCTGCCAGCACAGAGCCCAACTTGGGGCTTGATCCCATGAACTGTGAAATATGACCTGAGCCAAAATCAAGAGTAGGATACTTAACAGACTGAGCCACCTAGACACCTCTGTGTCCCCTTTAGATTAGTCCCAGAGTTATCATTATCTGGGGCCAAATATTATGTTGGCTTGGGAGTTTATGTATCTAGAAGGTGATAAAAGCAAACCCCAAACTCATGTAGTACTTGGGACTATGATTTCAAATTCTCAGGGAAGGCGTTGTTGTTGTTGTTGTTACCCAGAACCCAGGCGGGGACTGCCGGAACATCTTTTCATCTTCCTGTGCCAGTGGATAGATTTTCCCCTGCCTATTGTTTCATTGCTTAGAACTAGACTTAAGTGTCTTATTTCCAATGTCCCACCTCTCAAAGGCCCACAGCTTTGTTTCCTGTCCCCAAGTAGACAACAAAAAAGGCCTGTAGGCTAATGAGACCAGTAATCCTCTCCTAGGGCAGCTACCATGTCACCTCATAACTTCTTGCTTTTAATTTCCCTTCTCATTTCTTGTGTACTTACTTCGGCATTTTGAAAGAATCATATATTTCACTCATCGTTTCCAAGTACTTATATAGCATGTGAGATTTTGAGTTTTCTTAGTCCACTTTCCTGCCAGTCTTCTGCTGGATTCTTGGTTTGCTTCTCATGCAGATGAGGGTGGGCCTTTGCACTGTGAGGTTCATGTGCAAGCAGAAGTTCCCATGGCAAGGTTGGTGGGGGCGGGGGGGGGGTTGCAAAAAGAGTAAAACAAAGAGTTGAAAGACTGTCGCCAATTCTTTCTCTTCTGATCCTATCTGATGAATCTTCCCTAAGTACAACCCTGGGCCTTTAATTTTCTTGGTCGAAACCTTCATTTCACACCCTTTCGCTCTGTGAAAGACCACCTGTCTTTCTTCCCCCCTGCACCTCTATGAACCCATGTTTCACTTCTGTGCTTCTCTGCCTCCTTCCTAGATGGCCACTGATCTCTTCCTCCTGGCTGTCTTTCATCCTATCTTTCCAGGTCCCACCTGGGGTACTTCTCAGTACCTCATCATCAAAAAGGTTTACTTGGTTTCTTTCCTGCTGACTCCATACAACTGTGCAAATGTGGATATACACACCTATAAATCTGTCTGAAGCACTGTATCATTCTCTCATGCAAACTGCACTGTCTTTATTGAAATAGAATACTAAAGTAGGCTAGAATAGAAAATATTAGAGTACAGTATAGGTATGAAGGGTAAATATTGCTTAACAAAAATTTGAGTCATGTGTATGTATACCAGCCCATAATGTAAAATGTATATTTTTATGGCGGGTGGATGGGGGATACAGATTTTGTAAAGTTAAACATTATACTAGTCAGTAAGTTCCTTAGAGGCAATAATTGTGTCTGATTCATCTTTACATACACACACACACACACACACACACACACACACACACACACACAGCAGGTCCCCATATCTAGGACTCTGCTTTATATACAGTATACGGTAAATAGTTTTTGAATAAATGAATGAGTGTATGAATAAGTGAATGGATAGATGGGTGAATAGATATAAAGTTAATATAGTAGCTTACAAGGAATGTCTTTGTAAGAACCTGTGCTTCTCAGGGTCATTTTGCCAACCTCTAAACTGATAATAGTGGATTTTGTTTTGTCCTTTGTACTCCTTAGCAGGTGATACCCTCAAATCTGCTAAGTATAACTAACACTGATTCTCAGCCTTCTGCCTTGGAGCATCTAAGGATACCTCATTTTTCATTGATAGGGTCACCTGCTTCACCTTAGCAATATGTGAAGAGGAGAGGTGGGTTGACTCTTAGCAGTTGGACACAGTCTCAGAATATACATTCTCATTATCTAGGAGTCTCTCCATTTATATAGCATCTGTCACTGTAGTCACAGGCAATTACCTTCTCAATAAACTCTTCCAAAAACAAGACTCTCCAGCTTTTCAAAAGCAAAAGCACCCATAATCTTGACTTTGTTTATTTAATGGACAAGAATGGATAAAGCCAAAGACAAAACAACTTTTCGTTCAGTCTGATCTGAATTTGAATCTTGATTCAACCTCTTTAGGTCATGTGGCCTGGAGGCAGCCAGTCAATCTCCCTTTTTTATCATTTGCAAAATTCGAGTAATGTGATGTACTCCTAGCACATAGAACAGTCGAGAGGGATAGAGGGAATGTGTGGAGCTCCTGGTGTAATCCTTAGCACCCACTAAGTGCTCAGTCATCACCATCATCATCATTGAAGAATTGGTATCAACCAACCAAATCTTCTGGTATATTTCTTTGGAGGCCACCCTGCTACTTCCTCCCTGTGTTCATTCCAAAGGAATAGAGGGGGCGCCTGGGTGGCTTAGTGGGTTGAGCATCCAACTCTTAATTTCAGCTCAGGTCATGATCTCATGGTTCATGAGATCAAGCCCCATGTTGGACTCTGTGCTGAGCCTGTTTGGGGGTCTCTTTATCCCTCTCTCTTCCCCTCCCCTGCTTATGTGCTCTCTCTCGCTCTCTCGCTCTCTTTCAAAATAAATAAATAAACATTTTTTTAAAAAGGAATAGATGCTTCAGCAGGGCAATTCGATGCCTGCTGTTGGCCATTTACTGTTACTATCAGATGGTTGTCCTAAAATCTTGCATGGCTATGAGAGGACAACCAAAGCTGGTTTAAGCAGACCTGGTCTGGATCCTTTAGGGACTTGTACTCTGGGAGGCGACAGAAGCAAACAAAGAAAGTATACAAGAGAAGACAGCACCCCACTATCTCACTGTGTCTCTAGAAGAATACTGGAGGCTTACTTGGATATAAATTGTGAAAATCTAGAAAATGAAATCAGGGATTTGAGCTGAGCCTACACAGAATGGTTTTCAAAAGCTTTCCGAGAGGAAAACATACTGAGTTCTTGAGGGTCGGGGTCTCAGAAACAAGTAGGAACATTATCGTGCCAGGCCACACTGTGAAGCCAGTGGCCCAAATTGGGAAAGTCTGGATTATTCAACTAAGTAAAGCAAGTTCAGAAAATTTCAAGAACTTTCTTTTTCCCATTCATGTGCTTACATTTATTGCAAACCTCAGAGAGAGAACTATCTAATTTTCTTAAAGCTAGTCGTCAGTTCAAACTGATTTTCTTCCCCTCCTGCCCACCGCATTTTATTGAGATATCATTGACATATAAATGATATAACATTATATTAGTTTTAGGTGAATTCATTTTAGGCAAATTGGTATTAGTTTTAGGTGTATAACATATGATTTGATATAGGTATATATTGCAAAATGATCACCACGATAGGTGTAGTAACAACCATCACCACGCAGTTACAAAGATTTTTTTTCTAGCAATGAGAATGATTAAGATCTACCTTGGTAGCAACTTTTAAATCTACAATACTGTGTTGTTACTACAGTTTCCATGCTGTACATGACATCCCCAGGACTTAGTTACATTATAACCGGAAGTCTGTACCTTCAAGAATTTTCAACCACACTTCTCAGGCTGCCTCTTTCGTCCGCTCTCCTCCCTCTAATTTGGCCAACAGACAAGAAACTTGATTTTTCATCGCAGCCCTGTTGCCAGCCTATGCCTCCAACAAAGCATTTAAATGCGATCCCTCATTGTTGTCTCCTCTATGAAATGTTAACAATCAGGTGCAGTTCTAGCTCTAATGTATATAATAAATGAAATACAAGCATCAATTATTCACATCTCTGGATGCATTAAGTGAATCCACTCTGGTTTAAGCTTCTGGTACCCTTGCAAGGAGCTACAGGGGAAACTAAATTGGATATTGGGCTGGGGGTTTCATCTAGATCTGTGGTCTATCGGCATAAAATGTCAACAAAAAGAACAAGAAACTCTCATTTTCCCAAGACGTACTCAGAGAGCAAGTAATTTATTCTCAACTTTGAAACCTGGAAAAGGGAAAAAACACACCTAACTTTCATCCTGTCCTCCAGCAGAGCCTGGGGCTGAGCAAGAGGGCAGTGCTCGCCTTCCCCCCATGTTCTGATATTTCAAAACATGTTTATGATAAACAGTGATGTGACAATGGGAGGGTTTATTATTGGGATTGCTTGAGAGCACCTGCTTGCAAAGTCGTTAATGGGCAAGATATAAGCCGGATCTTCCAGACATTATCCTTGAGTTAAGCTTGGAGCACAGGTGTGAGGTGAGAGACACTTATTCATGATGATGCTAACTGTGCTGTTCTGGAATGGAGACTTCATAACATTACATGATCTAGCAGGCTTGCTAACATAAAACAAACAAGGCAATTTCTGTTTTAATGTAAGACCAAAAGTAAACTAAAGGTAGCACAACATATCTTCTTGTTGTGCAAGTCTTTGAAGAATCCAGGATGCCAGGATTGCACCACACGTCATGAGTCTGTAATGAAATATGCCTGAAGACCAAGCCTGTGCGAATACCAGTCACGGCCAGCTGGCAGAAAGATGGAAAAGCCAAGCAATTAGTTAACGACAGCATTACTGCACGTTGATGTTGTTTTAGGTTCAGGCAGTAACGTCTGTTGACAAACCTTTGTTCCTTGGCCCTGTGTCTCAGGCTTCCAGCTCCTCCTGAGTGCTGATGTCACAAGGCTGGCATCAAGACAAGTCTCCGGTTAACCCTGAAGTTGAGCGGGACCTTGTCCACTGGTAGCCCGCCAACAACAAACTATATGTAATGAGTTGTTCTAGCAGTTTTAGTGAATTCAGTTGTGGCTCTAAGTAAGCAAGGCCTTTGGCAAGTGAAATACACATTCACCCTAGTCTCCTCTTTTGATTTTAGACCAGATACAATGAGCTAACAGACCCAGGTTAGGATATAGTCTATTTGTGGTTATAAAAGACCTTTTTTTTTCACCTCTGACACGTACAGGGACTGAATTCAGCCATGGTCCTGTGTTTTGCCACTTTAGATACCTGAGTTATCATCAGACTTCTCGGTATCAGAAAATATCAGATCTTTTAATCAGCAACCTTTTTAATATTTAAGAAATTTGTGAATTAGGAAATGCTGCTATACTGATGGAAGGTTAGAATGACTGCCTCTAATTCAGTATGTATCTTTATGTGGTAGATCATCATGAAACCTATTATAATTAGTTATGTTTATAGCCTGATAGCTATTCACTAACCTTAACCGTGTGATATTTCATAATGATACTTCATCAAGCCGGTGATTTTTCGGCACTGTCTTCTATGCCTATCTTCCTATCCTAACCAAATATCTGTTGACTAAGGGTGTGTAAATAGCAGAATGCCAGCTTAATGCCTCTCTGCACTGTGGATGCCAGTCTGCTTCCCAGAAGGACAACCAGCTAGTGTTTTTAGCCAAGCTCCTCTTTAAATAGAGGCCTCTCTTGCTTCAACAAATCTAATACGGGAAATATAAAGAGAATAAAAATAATTTCTAGATATAGTTCCCTATCGAGTAGAGTGATAGAATCAAATTAACGTTGTCCTGAAAGGAGACCAAGAAACCACTACTTGACAAAATACTGACTCATTTTCCAAATTATAAATAAATAACTTTAAAAATAGCTATTTCTTAGCAAATCACCTCAGCCTGGTACCCCTTCCTTAATATATCAAGGCATTCACCAGAAATCTGGAAAATCACCCTAACCAGAAACAAAATAGTATTGTAGTTAAAGCTAGAGATAATTGTTGAAAGGTTTCATTTAGCTGCTGAATGAAGTGATCTTTCAGATGAGCTCACAAACTCATTTTTTTTTGTATGCTGTTCAACTTAAAGTTTGTTTTCCTTGTTATGAATATTCTCAGAATCATATAGACAAAGAGCATTTCTTTTGTGGTTGTTAAGCTGGACGCTTAGCAGTGAAATGAAATTTAATGCACCATGATAGTAAAAGTTCACTTGAACCTTAGAGCAAATAAACCATATGCAAAGGATAATGAAGTAATAATAATAATAAAAAAGGTTTTTTAGTTGAACTTCATAGTATCCAATTCTGTTCATCCATTCATAAGGCCATAATTTTTATATCCGGTGACTTTTTGAGAAGTTTATTAAAATTTCTTCTTGAGACCAGAAAACCAGGGGAAGGTTGTTCCTCAAGTTATTTTCGGTCTAGTTTTTTTTTGTTTGTTTTTTGGATTATATGCTTCTTTTGCTATTTATAGAGACTTCATTTTAATGCAAAAGATTATTTGAAAATATCCCATCATATTTTAAAGTGCCAATAATAATAAATTCAATAATATGACATAGTAATAAACATTGAAGGCCCATTTGTACATTCACTGTGATCTATTTCTGTGTTTCCGTTTAGCATTTTGACATTCCTGAAACTGATTAGCACAAGTGTAGGCAGCAGCAGTCTTTATTGTAGCATTATAGTAATTTTAATCAGCCTATGTCTTGATTTCCACAGGTCATGCTGAGGTCATTTTATGAGGTATCTTTGATCGTCACTCTTTATATCTAGTACTCTTCAGCTTGAATGATTTCGTAGAATACAGTATTCTATTTAATGGTGTTCCATGATGCCTTTGAGGATTTCTACTCAATTCGTAAATTGTAATCACATAAGTGGGGGGGAGGGAAGTGGGGCTGGAATGTTCTAGTAGGTTTTTCCAAGATGATTCAACAGCCATGCCCAAGAATCAAAGACAACAAAAAGTCAGATTTTGATTGATCTAAAATGTATGTATTGCTTTTGATTGAGATATATTCACAAACCATAAAATTCGCTTTTTCAAAGAGGGCAGTTCAGTGAGTATTCACAAGTTGTACAGCCTTCAAACTGTCTAGTTCCAGAATATTGTATTTTTTTTTTGAATGTTTATTGTTTGAGAGACAGAGCATGAGCAGGGGAGGGGCAGAGAGTGAGGGAGACACAGAATCCGAAGCAGGCTCCAGGCTCTGAGCTGTCAGACAGAGCCCGACATGGGACTCAAACTCACAAACCGTGAGATCATGACCTGAGCCGAAGTCGGACGCTTAACCGACTGAGCCATCCAGGCACCCCTAGAACATTGTCTTTTAATAGCACTGTAAAAGATAGAGTAGGTAAGTAAGATTGGGATTTACTTATTTGTGTACTCTTCACCCCCTGGGTTTGTCTTTCATTGTACCAGAAAACCAAACCTTTTTTTTTTTTTCCTTAGCTAAAGTAATTGGATCATTTAAGTTCTGACTAAGAAGCTTTATTTGGTTGTACGAAATGGGGTATGTTATGGATTTTACATAACCATAAACACGAAGAAGATGCTGCCGATGAAATTGCCTCTTTTAGCTTGTGTAGAAAACAAAAATTCAAGATACTTATACACTGCAGAACTTCAACAGAAATGAAAATGTTTCTCTCCTTGTGGCAAATTCTGGTTCTGAAATGACAGCATCCCTCTTCGCTCAGGGTTCGCTCTAGCTGCTGGTTCAGATGATGGCACTGGGTGACCAAGTTCCACCCGAGAGGAGACTTGTCTGCGGCGCTGAGTGAATGGGTCTCTACTCAGCACTGTTAGCTTCTGACCTGTTGGTAACACCATGAGAAAGTGTGTGGCACTCATTCCTTCCCGTTGAAACAGTGCTGCACACATACCAGACTGGTCAGTCAAGGTGTCCTAAACCCACATTCCCCCAGTGACACTGGGATCGATGTCTCACCTCATGAATATCAGCCCTGTGGCTTGATCCATACCTACTTGCCCAAGGTTTCCTGGGATTCCCAGCCAACAGAATAACATTATGAGCTTGTCCAAGGCAAACAGTGCCATGTTCATGTTCAGGATAGACTTGCTATGGCAATAGAGAATGGGAACTAGGCAGTGGCTCCCATTCCTAAAGCTAAGTCTAACTGTCAGAGTTGCTTTGGTCTCCTGAAAATACAGTGCCATTCAGACAGTTCGGGGATGCTTCTCATTCGTTCAGTAAGAGTTTTATTTTACATCAGCGTTGTAGTACAGTTTGCATACAATAAACCGCAGGGATTTTAAGCTTACAGTCTGATGAATCTGGCAAACTTATACACGTGTCCGCAGCACACAACCCAGCTGCATCCCGGTGCAGTTCCCGATGAGTTCCCTTGTGTCCTTTTTGTCATCCCGATGAGTTCCCTTGTGCCTTGCGCAGATGGACTGTAACGCCGCCCCTTGCCTCAGCAACTACTGATCTGTGTGTAGATTCCCATTTTCTGGAATTTCATATAAATGGAAGCCAAACAGTATGTACTCTTTTGGGTCTAGTTTGCTTCACTCAGCATAATGTATTTGAGACACATCCATCTTTTATTTTGTATCAGTAAGTCATTCATCTTTATTAGTGAGTAGAATTCTATTCAACGTATAGACCACAGTGTGTTTAGTCACCGTTTGATGGGCACTTGGATCAACAAATAGTTTCTGAGTACCATTTTAACCAGCACAAGTCTTGATCTCCACAGATCACGCTAACAAGGTATACACATACATTGTTTGCCAAAATTTGCAAATTTCAGTGAAGCCTATTTCTTTGCCAAGTCCAATAGTCCCAAGTACAAATCCATTATTTGAACAGTGGAGAGGAAACTTGTATATATATACTTTATACAAAGTATATTATTTATCCTTTATATATACTTCTATAATATAAAGTATTTATGTAAAGTATATATATGCTTTATAACGATGTATAAAACATGTATGTTTTATAAGGCATTTTTGATAATAGCTTACAGATAGATACATAGATAGTATTTTCCAACTTCCAAGAACAAATGATTGATGCTATGTATTGTACAAAGAGAAATAAGACAGACCATCATTTTTTGCTTATCATGTTTCAGGCATATACTAATCTTCACATTAACCCTAGAAGGTGAGTAAAAAAATAATAAGTTTGTGTTTACATAGAGTCTATGTAAACAGTGCCAGACACTGCTCTTAATACTTGAATAATATTAACCTTCATGTCAACATCAGGAGGTAGTTACCATTACTACCCTACTTCACATAGATACAGAGGTTAAACAACTTGTCCAAAGTCAAACAGTTAGCAAGTGGTGGAACTGACATTCAACACAGACTGTCTATCCCTGGGATTCGTGTTCTTAACACCACACTCATGGTCTCCTTCATTGTTCTTCAGCGAAGCTGAAACTCAAAGATTTAATAAAACTTACCAAAGGTGGTGTAGTCAGGGCTGATGCTCTGGTTCATATCCTGGTTTGATTGACTCTAAAGTCCAAGGTCTGATCTACTTAGGAAATGATATACACTTATCCATGTACATTGGTTGCAAGGAAAGAACTAGAGAATGCCAGCAGAACTATTAAAGAGTGAAACTGTGCTGTCCCTTCTTATAGGAGTGAACAGGGAAAGAGTAGTGGGACAAATAAACTTTTGAAGGACAAACGGAATTTTTTGATGCGAGGTGATCTGATTGGGTCTGAGAAGGGTCTGAGATGTGAGTTTTATGTTAGTGGTGACAGAAGAAAATCAGAACGTGACTGATTTTAAGTCTCCAAGGACAGCCCTGGGGAATAGAAACATTTTAGGAGAAAGACTAGCCTATGAAGGACACACAGAAGGGGTGCCTAAAGAGTTGGGAGGAGAAAAGGCTGAAGAATGGGGTGGTTCAAGTGGAAAAAAGAGAAGCTCACTGCAGCTGAAAGATCTGAAAAGCACTGAAAACTGGTCACCAGGTTTGTCATTTGGAAAGTCACTGGGACCGCTAGAGAGAGTATTTTTAGTGTGACAGAAAAGTTAGATTGCAGGTGGTTGAAGAAAAAGAAGAGAGGCAGAAGGGAATACAGGATGTATAGACCACTCCTTAAAGAGCTAAAGATGAGAAGGGCATAGAAAGTAGACAGTGGATATGTGGTCAAGGCAGGCACTACCATGAAAAGATCTAAGCATGTTGATAACTGAGAGAGCCCACAGAGAGGGGGAGGGTGACGTTGGGGGATGGGGAGCTGTGTGATAGAGCAAGGTCCCAGAGGAGGTTAGGAAAGATCCATCCACATACACTGAATGTCCACTTAATGGATGTAGCATGCACCATTAGTGAGTGTACTGGGACAAAAAAAGTCAAAAAGAGCAACAAAATAGAATGTAACCCAGAAACAGATGACAGAAGGTGGTATCTTATATTTCTTGCTCTCTGCCATAGTTTCACAAAGAAAAAAAATGCCTGTGGGAACTGCTCTTTTGTTCAATTAAAATGAAAATTAACTCTGTAGCTAAGTTTAATTGAAGTTTCCTCTCTACTGTTCAAATAATGGATTTGTACTTGGGACTATTGGACTTGGCAAAGAAGTAGGCTTCACTGAAATTTGCAAAGCCAGCTGCAAATAGGACAGATTCTCTTGAGAGTTTTTAGAGATTTAGGGGTTTTTTTTGGTTTTGGTTTTTTGTGGTTTTAATTTTTTTTATTTTAGAGAGAGCATGCATGCACGTGAGTTGGTAAGAGGGGCATAGACAGAGAGAGAGAGGGAGAGAGAGAGAGAGAGAGAGAGAGAGAATCCCAAGTAGACTCCACACTTAGCACAGGGCTCAGTCCCACAACACTGGGATCATGACCTGAACCAAAATCAAGAGTCAGAAGCCCAACTGACTGAGCTACCCAGCTAACCCACTTTTTTTTGAGTACTGAAATAGTCTTCCAGATTTGAATCTGTCTCCATATTTCATATTATGGGGTACTACACATCACATTACTCGCTAGTACCTTCAACTGATTTGAGATACTCCCTATATCATTCACTTGATCTGGGAATTTTTCCCCATTATTTTGGGTGAACATCAGCATATATTGTTTCATTTAAGGAGATTTATTTTAATAACTGAATAGAATAAAGGGAAACACAGTTGTGTCCGTTTCTATGAGCACCCTCCTTCTACAAATCTCCGATTGTCCCAAGTCCTGCTCGTCAGTCTTATCGGAATGTCATGCGGTGATGTCCCTTTTTACCTGTGGACAAACCGAGGCAGATCTCAAGAGGGCTCGGTTCAACGATCCCCACAGGAAGCCAAAATGACCAGCCAATATCTTCAGGGTGATTCAGACCCTGGGTCCCTGATTGCCCCTCGTGTAAGGGAGAGTCTTTTGAGGACAAACGGTCAGTACTCAGAACTGTGAGTTCTCTGCCTCACCCCTTAGATCTGTTTCCAAAGTTGACTCAAACCTGGAACGAATAATATCTGAAGAGAAAAATGTGTGTCAAACATAAAGATATTTTGGACCTCATTTTTCTGTAGTTCAGACTGCCTGTCGCTGTGAGCTGGAAGTTCTGGATGAAATGCTGTGGGTGGCATTTCACCAATGGAGCCCAGAGCTCCCTGCTCTGAGGGCCCGTCACCGCGTGATGGGGCAGCTCACTGCTCACCCTCCTTGTGTTCTGAAGACAGATCCAAAGTGCAGTGATTCAGTTCTGAAAATTTTTGACGACTCAGACCAGATGCGTGAATTGTAAAATTTCACTGCCGAGAGCCATCAAAACCCTGAGTCAATGATGCCAAAACACGTTCTTATAATCAAAAACACTGTAGCATCAAGACTTGAGAAGTTTGGTAGTTGTTTTGTTTTGTTTTGTCTTTTTAAACATCTCACCATTAAATGGTTTCCTCTAAATTATATATTAAGAATTTAAATCCCTGTAATAATGTTAGACTTTTATTTTTTAAGAGAGAAGAGCAATTACTCCTTATAATGTTTTTTTTTCCTACTTTCTGTAACACAGCTTTCTAGTTACACTTGGAAACTTCCAGGAAGCTAAAATTAAAGCTTAAATTGTGTTAGTGGGAGTGCCCAATGCCCTGGGAAAATGGGTGGAACTTAGTTTCAGCTCCTAAACTTTATGCAAGGGGTTATGTATTTTAATCTTCTCTAATTTCAATAATAATGGTGTTAAAGGAATTTTAATACAGTAATGATTATCAGTTCTCCAGTACTCTCTGCCATTCATCTTTCAGTTCTGTGTGGTTAGGTTGGTATAATTTATCTTTATTTTACCTAAAAGTTAACTGAAGTTTACAGAGGTTAAGTAAAATTTGTATGTTTGTAAATAAAGGAGACCTAGGGTTCAAATTCGAGTCTCTGACTCCAAAGCCCATGCTCTGAACTATTACATCAAACTACTATAATCACTAAAAGAGATTAAAAGAGCATCTTAAGCAAAGTTGGTGACGTATTTAACAAATTGAATAATCTCGTATTAACTCTGGAAACATTGCTGGTTTACACAGTTATCGAAATATCTCTGAGGGCAATAGTTTGTATCATTTTAGGTTAGTGAAATGCTACTGTATGGGACACATTTGGGACTTTTTTTAGGCCAGTAAACATTCAGATGTAGAAAATGATTTATTTTTTTTTTAAGTTTTTTTTTCAACTTTTTTTTTTTTTTAATTTATTTTTGGGACAGAGAGAGACAGAGCATGAACGGGGGAGGGGCAGAGAGAGAGGGAGACACAGAATCGGAAACAGGCTCCAGGCTCAGAGCCATCAGCCCAGAGCCTGATGCGGGGCTCGAACTCACGGACCGCGAGATTGTGACCTGGCTGAAGTCGGACGCTTAACCGACTGCGCCACCCAGGCGCCCCTAGAAAATGATTTATTAAATAAGCCCCTTGTATTCCACAAATAGATAACCTTTTGATACATGAGACTTTCCTAGACTTGCCCGTGTCCTGTCATGTATGGACCGTCTTTTCTCTTAGAGCGTGGCCTAGTGAGAAAAGACTAGAAAGTAAAAATGTAGCTAGCATACGCTGAAATTGTTTGGAAATTGAGGGAGAAGTCAATAGCCTTTCTCTGCCCTTTGCAGGTAGATACACACACAAAGAGCTTTCAGAGTTTATATTTTCTTAAGGGAGGGGAGGTTGGAACTTCTCAAGATGTGAGAAACAAACAGGGACCTGTCTTTTTTTATAGAAATACTTAAAACTCTTACAGGATTCTTCATGACAGGAGAAACATCCCTCTGGGATGGGGCAGGACAGCAGTGTTCTTTGATTTCTGGGGGAGCACATTCAAAGAAAAGCCCACGGTGCAGACAGACCTGTGTCTGGCTTCTCACACGGTAGGCAAGACTATCTGTGAATGGAAAGAAATGGGGAGAGGGTCCCTTCTGCAACTCTGTCAGGAAAAGATAAAATGTTGGGTAAGTGCTACTAAAGTAAGTTTTAAGAAGTAGCTTATACTATCTTGAAAAAGTGAGATATTGTTAAAAAAATTTTAAGCGATGACAGAAGTGATGCCTCAAGTTTCTCCTGGGTTTCTTTTCTTACGGAGAATTTCAACATCACTAAAGTAGAAAGACAGTAAAAGAAACCAACTTCAATTATCAACTCGTAGCCAGTTTATTACACACTCCTTGCATCTCCCCCGAATAATATTTGAAGCAAATACCAGAAACCGTATTATATCATCTCTGAACATTTCAGCATGTACCTTTGAAAGACACTCTTTTAAACAAAACCGCAATATCATTACCACACCTAAAAACAGTAATCCCTTAACATCTTCAAAGAGCCAAAAAGTGTTAAAGTTGCCAATGGCCTCATGAATGTCATATTTTTTTAACGATTTTTTAAATCGGGATCCAGATAAGATCCACATATTGCAATCGTCTTGTTAAAAAATCAGTAGGAGGGGCGCCTGGGTGGCGCAGTCGGTTGAGCGTCCGACTTCAGCCAGGTCACGATCTTGCGGTCCGTGAGTTCGAGCCCCGCGTCAGGCTCTGGGCTGATGGCTCGGAGCCTGGAGCCTGTTTCCGATTCTGTGTCTCCCTCTCTCTCTGCCCCTCCCCCGTTCATGCTCTGTCTCTCTGTCCCAAAAAAAATAAAATAAAACGTTGAAAAAAAAAATTAAAAAAAAAAATCAGTAGGAACCTCCGCTCCCCCCACCTGGCACCCTTTCACTCCCCCCCCCCCTTGCAACTTATTTCCTGAAAAAACACTTTTCTCTCCTTCAGTCTGGATTCTGCTGCTTGTGTCCCTTTGGCATAGTGTAGCATATTCCTCTAACTGCTGTATTTCCTAAAACCTGGACATTGCCTCTGACTTGGTCAGACTCAGGTTTGGTGGGGTGGGGGTGGGGTTGTTTGTTTGTTTTGGTTAAGACTATTTCATAGTGTTTGCTCTCATCAGAAGAGACTTAATGTCTAGTTTGCTCTGTCCTGTGCTGCTCACAGGCCAAGGACTCCCAGCTTTGGACCACTAAGAATTTTCAGGGACCCATCACCCCAAAGTCAAGTTTTTTCACAATGATTTATTTTCAAAACAAATATACCATTCAATTCGACTAATGAGTTTTCAGTAAATAAGTAAAATTGTTATTAAAATACAGAATGAAGATAAGTTTTTTAAAAATGTAAAAGCATACTGTTCTTCCTGGGTGAAGGAGACCATCGTTTTGAGACTCCTCTGTCATAGCTGATTTCCGCTTGCTCTTTACCCATTGTTCATTCTGTGTTAATTTCACTTCACTGCTTATTTAATGCTCTTTGAGAACCAAGATGTCTTGGATATACAAACCTTGGATTCTTAGACTTGGGATTCCATGCCGCTGGTTGGGATTTCATGCCGCCGGTCTCCTCCTGCAGGAGAACCTTAAACAGAAGTGTGCCTCTGCAGTTTTTCTTATGCACAAGAGCCTTCCTGGTGTTCGCTCTGTATTCCGATGACTCTCTTCTGAGCAAGTCTCCTCTCTTCTCTCCTCCCTCCCTCCCTTCTTTCCTAACTTTCTTTGCTCTTTTTCTCTCCACTTTTTATTTAGCCTGCATGATACTGTCTTCCCCAGGTCTACTTTTAAGCCTCCTGGCACTGATAAAATCTATGTTGATGAAAAGAAATTCCTTGGGATTGGTGAAACGTGAACTTGATTTTCTGTGCCCAAAGCTGTCTTTCCAAGTGCCTAGACGTATCGTCAGACATTGAACAAACCCTGTCAGTGCTTCCCAACTATGTCCTGGGTATGAAGGGAGAGGGGGAAATTGCAACAAGGTGGAACTGCTTACAAGAATAGATGCAAACAAAGTCTCCTGTGACAACTAACAGGTGGCTCCGCGAAGGAGAACTGAGACCGGGCTTAATCTTGGAAGGAACATTTAAACTTAGTCTTCAAAGAATATGACTTCCCCCACTGCAGCAGGATGCTGTCTTTCAGAGAAGGTTCCAAGATAGGGGCTCCTGAGTTATTGCAAAAGTCTACAGATCCACATGTATGCTAAGCATTATCTTTTAGTCTCCCGTATAGATGTATTCCTTTTTCTCTAATGTATGTAAAATAAATACTGTTGCTATTACAGTACAGAGCCATCTAAAAGTATCATTGAAGTCACAGTATTAGAACTCTATCGTTATGTATTTAAACAGATACTAAAATAGAAGGACTATCTGGTGTGTTTGGAGGTGTGAGTGTGTGTTTTGCAGTTGGGAGTTCCTTGAAAAATTTTGACTTTAAAATAGGTCTTATAAAATACATAGTGGTAATGATTGAGCAACATTGTGAATGTGTTAATTAGCACTGAATTGTACACTTTAAAAATAGTTACAGTGGCATAATTCATATCATGGATATTTTGCCACAATAAAAAAGTATATTAAAAATTTGGGGGGGCCTGGGTGGTTCAGTTGGTTAAGTGACCAACTCTGATTTTTGATCAGGTTGTGATCTCAAGGTTCATGAGTTCAAGCCCCGTGTTGGGCTCTGTGCTGGGCGTGGGGTGGGGATTTTCTCTCTCCTTCTCTCTCTGCTCCACCCCCACCCCTCTCTCTCTTTCTCTCTCAGAATAAATAAATGTAAAAAAAAAATTTTTTTTAACTTACAACAAAACACACATGCACATGCAAGTAAGGGGAATCTCATAGTTGTAGAAGCTGGACGTCATCGGCTTAGAGTCTTTATTTATTTGGCAGATGTTTAGCCATTACCAAGGAAGGCTCTGCTCTGTAACTTGAAGTGCAGAGTGTCCTGCACTTCTGGAGCTTGTGGTCCAGAGGGGATGGCACTTAGCTCATCCCTCAGGCACGTGTCGTTGTATAGCGTGATTCCACACTGTGATGTGACTTTACACTATGGTGAGTGCTATGAAGAAGTGTACAGAGTTCCGCAGGCATGTAAGGTGTGGGGAGGACAGACCTGGTGTTCAGACTCAGAGAAGACTTCACCATCTAAGTGACAGGTGCGCTGAGACTTGAATAATGGGCGAATATAGACAGCAGTCCTAAGAGGTCATTGGCTGCTCTCCCATTTCGGTCTTTTCTCCTTAATGGCAGAAACCACGTGTTCTTCCGCATTCCACCCACAAGTAGCATTTGGGACGCCGTGAGCCCTCGGTTTCTGTTGAGTGGTGAATAAATAAAACACTGACTAGAAATGCTTATCCTGGGTTTGTTCCAAGGGTGTGTGTGGGACCTGGCACCACCAGTTTCCATTTCTTGAATTTTCATAGTTTTAATTTAATTGGTTTTACAGAGAACTTCAGATGACGTTATCACCTTCACGTGTACAGGAAATGTCTCACGATTTTGTTGCGAGATTTGTCTTTTTGTACCATCAGCTGCATCTGTTGCTTCTCTCATGGTTCTTCTGTGTTCTCACCTACATTTTTGTATCCACTCTCCCACCAGTGTGTTCTAGATAGCATACTTTGAAGAGGAAAGGTCTGTTAGCCCGTAAGAACACAGTTTTCTCTTTACTTGAGATAAATACATATTTTGAAGCTGTGTATTTTGCAAATGAGAACAATTGATTCATATGGCTCATGGTAAAGCATCAGATCTCCAGGCTGAGCCCATCACGTGCGTGCATTTCTTCAAGAACAAAGATTCTGTGGTGTAGGGGTGCGGTTTGCCATCTGCCTTAGGTGCATATTATCTTTTCAGGTAGAGGAGAAGATTAGAGAAGTGAGGCAGGGAGATTATATAGATGTGGTTGACAACATGTAAATTGAGTCTTTCTAGGACATCAACATTGGCTAAAGTGAAACTTACTATTTTTTTCATATATAACTTTTACATGGTTTCTCATCCTAAACCAAATTTTGGATCAGTGTTAACTTCCACACCTAAAAAGAAAGAAAGAGAGAGAGAAAGAAAGAAAGGGGAGAGGGAGGGAGGGAGGGAGGGAAGGAAAGAAGGAAGGAAGGAAGGCAGGCAGGCAAAAGAAAAGAAAGAAAAAGGACAGGTAAGGATAAACAGTTATCCTTAAGATGCCCTGCTGGAAAGTCAGTTAAGGCTTCCTAATGTAAACAAAGGTGTAATGATTTTGAAAAATTATTTCTGTAGACCTTTGTCACTACCCAGATTATTTCTGCAGAGATTTGGGTGTGACATAAATCAAATAACATGCCCCAAATTCACCAATTACACACAGTAAATGTATTACTGGTAGGGTGTCCCTCAACACCAATCTAATGATTAGATTGTTTCTAAATCTTATTTTGTTTCTAAATCTAGGGACTTGGAATAGTGTATTACTTTCAAGTTTTTATTATATGCTAAGTCCCAGGATAGATAGTAAAATGTTTCATACAAATGCCATAGTGTTTTTTTTTCTTCAACTTGTATGTCAAGTCCAGGGTAGATAGTAAAATTTTTCACGTGGATTCCATAGTTTTTAATTATGCAGTTTCCATTGCGAACTCCAGGCCACTTAGAGCATCAGCTTTTTAATGTTTTCCTCAAAGAGGTATATGTTAAGATGAATAGCAAGAATTGTGGTGGTAACAATCAAACACTGTATATTAAGGTGGGCAGAACTAAGGGAGAGCTTCTCACTCATTTGAAAACTGGCACCTCTCGTGGTGCCTGGGTGGCTCAGTCAGTGAAGCGTCCGACTTTGGCTCAGGTCATGATTTCATAGTTTGTGGGTTTGAGCCCCACGTAGGGCTCATGCTGACAGCTCAGAGCCTGGAGCCTGTTTTGGATTCTGTCTCCCTCTCTCTCTCTCTGCCCCTGCCCCGCTCACACTCTGTCTTTCTCTGTCTCTCAAAAATAAATAAACATTAAAAAGAAAACTGGCACCTCTGTCCCATCATGGGAGAAACAAATGTTTAAAATTGTAACAATAATGGCACTTTTTGAATACTATTTAAGAGCATCTAATAATTACTCTTTTTCTTTCTAGGAAAAGCCATTGACAAAATCTCTACAACGTGGAGAAGATACCCAGTTTGACCAAGTATGTAATAAGTTACATGTATATATGTTGTATTCTGGCTTTTATTAATTTCCAAATGCACAAAAGGCAAGGGCTGGATGCTCACTGTTGATGTATTGATTAATTCCCTCAAAGAGGATACAGGGATATGATCTTAGGAGCTGTGTCCTTCAGCTTTTACAAGTAGACATTCAATAGATGTCTATTGATTGGAATTGGAAAAAATGGGAATATGCTGGAATAATATGAATAGGCCCCCAACTGCCTATGGTTTTCTAAAGCTTTATATACCAGAATTGAAGAAACTAAGAAAATATAAAAAAAACTTCTATTCCAAAACTTAGTTAGATGCCTCTGAATAAATGATCATCACTCTGTAGGGATCAGATCTCCGCATTAGGGCTTATCATGTTTTCATCCAGCATTTTCCTTTGAATACCTACTATTTGCTTGATACAGCCCTGCAAAATACAGAGTCTAGGACAAGTTTTAGCTCTTTTGGAATTCACAATGACGTGAAAGAGAAATCACCTTAACAATAATTATAAGACAAGTATAGTGACTTAGATTCCAATGGAAAAGGTGATACAGGAACAAAAACAATTTAAGACAGAATAAATACAAAGAGAGTCTTTTGAAAATAGATTGGATAGAGATTAAGGAGGGTACTTGTTGGGATGAGCACTGGGTGTGATATGTAAATGATGAATCACTAAATTCTACCCCTGAAACCAATAATACACTATATGTTAACTAACTGGAATTTAAATAAAAACTTGAAAAAAAACATAGGAGTAGTAAAAGGGCGTCCAACTCTAAAGAGCAGGTAATAAACATAGGAAATCAGGATCTGATGATCCTGATTCAGTAACTTTAGGAAGGCTTCAGGTATGTTTAAGAATGATGGATAACTGGGCATCAGAGGAAGTGAGAGATGTGTCTGTGGCATTTCCTAAACTTGTGCAGTTGATGACAGAGAGGACAGCACATTCTCCTTCAGAAACCTCACTTGAAGCCAGTGGCGGAGACCAAATACTGCTGGATGCATCACAGCCTCATCTAATATGGTGGGGGTTTTATTGTCTTAAGGAGAACTCAGAGAGAGTGCCCTTCCGACAGAGCTTTGTAATTGCCTTTAATGTGGAATCAGGAGGAAAATTCTCTGGTTGTTAAAGTTCAGACTTGTTTGATCCAAACCTGTAAGGATGCATTATAAAGTTTGAATTCTGTATTTTCTATTGTATAAGGCATTTGCGAAGGGAGACTTGAAAACCTCGTGCTTATAGTCAGTGTCTGAGGGCTGGTGTGGTTCTGGGTTTGCACTCTGTTGCTGGTAGAGCTGGCCGTTTTCTGGAATGCTGGTGAAATGGAATATGGGCTTCATCTCTCTGTGTCTCAGAACTGTCTTCTCTTGTCGTATTGTCTTTAGTCATCACCTGGCAGGTGACAGGCTGGTTAGAGACCCTGGATGAGCATTTGGGTCATTATTTTGGAAATGGGATAAGTTGTAGCTCTTTGCTTTTCCTTAAGAATGTAAATATGTGTCATCTGTCTTCCATAACTTTCCACTCTATTTTCTCTGTCTCTATTCTATCATATTCCCATCCTAGATATTCATATTCTAGAATATCACTGTCCTTTCCTAAAAAAAAAAATTTCTGCAACTTAATGTATATTTTTCTTTATTCTCTGGGAAAATAGTGCTTCTAAATGTTAACACTGCAGATAATGCTTATCCGAAATGATTTGGCTTAAACACAATTTCCCATTTATTATCCAGCCCTCTATTTCTGAATTTCAGCATTGTAGAAGAGATAGCCTTTGGAATTAGATAGACCTGGGTTTAAATCCTGACTTTGCCACTTAATTAGCGATAATACTTTTAACCTTGTTGCTCAGAATGTTGAAATGCACGATCTCTGCTCTGCCCCAGATCTTACTGAATCAGATTCTGCAGCTTAACAGGATCCCCAGGTGACCCATGCACACGTTAAAGCTTGAGCAGTACTGCTCTGTATCACATCTCTATGCAGGAAAGACCCTTCACAAGTGAATCAATAGTGAGATGGCCACTGAGAATTTTCAAATAAGACACGTAAGATTATCCTCTCGTCATTAAATCATAAATTTACAAATGAACCAAGAAAGAAGACAACCTACAAAGTCTATTTCACTTTGAAGAGATAGGGGCACCTGGGTGGCTCAGTTGGTTAAGCGTCTGAGTCTTGGTTTCGACTCAGGTCACGATCTTGCGGTTTCATGAGTTCGAGCCCCTTGTTGGGGTTGGGATTCTCTGTCTCCCTCTCTCTCTGCCCCTCCTCCACTCACGCTGTCTCTGTATCTCTCAAAATAAATAAACTTGAAAAAAAAGATAGCAAGACCCCCCCAGGCCATAAGGAATCTTGGCTGAAATTGGTCCACCTGTGCCCATTTACTGTTTCGCTACCAGATTGTAAGAATTGAGGTTCCATTGGCAATGCCATTGATGTATCAGGCTCTCTTAGTCTTTTGATATTAAACATTCAAATTAGCAATCCCCTTGTTCTAATACCAAGTGGTTGGATTTTACTCTGGATTCACACAGTATATGAAAAGAACATACTGGTGATACCACCTTGCATGCTATTGACTCCATTGCTGTGATGGTGGGAGCAATAGTAAGAGTGGAAGTGACGTTCGTGTAGTACTTGCCATAGGATGGGCACTATGCTAAGTATATCCATTGAACGGTATGCAGCTGGTCCCTGTTTAGAGAATACTCGATCAGTTTCTTCCTTTTGAACGTCACTGGCATGAATGACAGATTGCAGAGAGCTGGGCTTGTGCACGTTCAGTGCCTGATCCTGGACGGCCCTGTTTACTCCTCCACTTAACAAGCCCATGATCCATTTTTCTCTTGCTAGAAAGAGAAGCAAAAAAATCACGTGATACCGTATAATTTATGAAGCCCCTTCTCTCTCATTATCTCCACCGACATCAATCACTGCTTCCAACAACTCCGAGAAGAAGCCATCATCATCACCATCTCTATGTTACATTTCATGGAAATGAGTGTCAGAGACCTTGCCCAACACTATATGACTGAAGCCTGAAGGAGCCAAGTCTGGCATCCACATGTTTGGACTCTCAAGCCTGTGCTTTTTACTCTGTAACATGTTTATATGTCTAACAACTAAGTGTGTGTGGGGGGGGTGCCTGGGTGGCTCAGTCAGTTGAGCTTCCGACTTCGGCTCGAGCCCCATGTCAGGCTCTGTGCTGACAGCTCAGAGCCTGCAGCCTGCTTTGGATTCTGTGTCTCCCTCTCTCTCTGCCCCTCCCCCACTCACACTCTGTCTCTCTGTCCCTCTCTCAAAAATAAACAAACATTAAAATAAATTTTTAACTAAATTGGCACGAATTCAGAGGGGAGTTTTCAACAGGTAAGGGCTCTCAGATCCTGTATCAGTTAAGATTAGGTTTTACTGCAAATGACACATAAAATAACAGTGGCTTGAACAAGATAGTTTCTTTCTCTCTCATGTTCAAGAAGTACAAAGAAAATCAGTCTAGTATCTTTATATTATTTTTGTTTTCCGGTGCATGGCTTACATTCCCAAGGTCATCTCATGGTCTAGTTTGGCTTCTGGAGCTCAGCCATTACATCTGCATTCAGGCAGTAAGAAGGAGAAATAGGAAAAGAATTATAGGAAAATAAACAAATAAACCCCAAAACGCCCCAACATTGCACACACCACTTCTGTTCATATGCAGTTGATAAGATCTTTTTTTTAATTTTTTTTAACATTTATTTATTTTTGAGAGACAGAGACAGTGCATGAGCAGAGGAGGGGGGGGACCGAGAGAGAGAGAGAGAGAGAGAGAGAGAGAGAGAGAGAGGGAGACACAGAATCTGAAGCAGGCTCCAGGCTCTGAGCTGTTTATTAGCACAGAGCCTGGCACGGGGCTCGAACTCACGAACCACGAGACTATGACCTGAGCTGAAGTCGGACGCTCAACCGACTGAACCACCCAGGTGCCCCTTCAGTTGATAAGATCTTAGTCACATAGCCACACGTAGCTGGAGGAGAGATTGGGCAATTTTATTTTGGGCAATTATTCGTCCATCTAAAAATCAGTTATTTTATAAAAGCCTATTTTTTCCAAAATGTCCAATAAAGAATACTATTTACAGTTCTGTATACCTCTTTTTTTTTCCTACTGTGGAATATCCCTAGAATTTGTCAATTTTACCGTTTAAATTTTAAAATGTGTATATTTAGAGTTAAAGCTTTGTTTCCTTAAGTTTTCTTCTGTATCTTTTATATATAATTAACTCTTGGCTTCATATGTCTTAATCTAATCTAATGATAATCTAACCCTGTTTAGGATACACCTGGAAAGATGTCTAAACAGGATTTTTTAAAGCTCTGTAGGAGCGGGAGAAGACTCATACTAGTCACTGCTTTACACATTGAACAGCTTGGAATTTGTATTATTCCCAGAATTTGACTTTGGATCAAGTTCATATCCATGAAATTTGTACATTCTTACACAGCACCTAGCAGGCAGCAACCCTGCACCAAGCAGTATGCCAGCTGGTGGAAATAAACATGAAATGAACATGAAGAAAGCAGGGTACTGCCCTGGAGAGGCCCCTAATCTAATGGGCAAGACAGAGAGATATGATCAAACGGATTATAACCTCAGGCTAGAAAGTAAGCTCACCGTGGAAGGACCACGCATGGTGCGCCCCAGGTAGCAAGCTTTGCCCTGCACTAGGGAGCCAGCCAGGGATGGCTTCAGTCCCTGCTAGTGAGAAAGTCATACCAATAGTGAGAATTAATAAAGGGGGAAGAGATTTCCAATAGCATTTTGAAAACATATGCTGCCAGTAATTTATTTTAAGTGCCTAAATTAATTGTCACAGATTAGAAAGTAAAATGAGTAAAATATTGTCCTGGTGGCAATGTTCTTTATTATAGTAGACATTTATTAAAAGTGTGTGTGTGTGTGTGTGTGTGTGTGTGTGTGTGTGTGTGTGTGTGTGTGTCTGTCTGTAGGGGCTCCTGGGTGGCTCAGTCGGTTAAGCGTCCGACTTCGGCTCAGGTCATGATCTCACGGTCTGTGAGTTCGAGCTCTGTCGAGCCCGCGTCGGGCTCTGTGCTGACAGCTTTGAGCCTGGAGCCTGCTTCAGATTCTGTGTCTCCCTCTCTCTCTGCCCCTCCCCTGTTCATGCTCTGTCTCTCTCTGTCTCAAAAATACATAAACGTTAAATAAAAAGTGTGTGTGTGTGTGTGTGTGTGTGTGTGTGTGTGTGTGTGTACATGCACACAAAGCTCTGTGTGGGACAAAGAGATGTAAGGATGTGGTCCCTACATTCCAGGAGCTTCAGATCCAGAAGAGGTTAAGGCAGTGCACAGACCACTCTGACAGGGGTCCATGTGAGTAAGAAGTACCACATGGATGTTACAGACAGTAAACATCGTGAGATTTCAGTGAACAGAAGACATCACTTTAGGGCCGAGTGGCTGAAAAATCTTTCTAGAAGTGGATATAATTTGTCAGGTGCCTAAAACAATAGAAGCAACAGGATTTTGCCGGGTGTTGATGGTGAGGAGGATTGGAAATGTGCAAAGGTCCTGAACAGAAAAAGGACATTGAGTTATCTTTGAGGACTGATGAATGGCTCTATCAGTTGAGGCGGAAGATGTGTATTGTTAAAAGGTGATATTCAAAAAGAGACAACGTCATAACTCTCGTAGAAATATAAAAGGAACGTATGTGAAAGATTTTACTTAACTCATTTTTAATGAGGAAGTTACAGCCAGTTTAAAAGAGAACCCCCAAATGGACACATTTATAAGTCAGGAACATTGAAATGAATGTGCAGTCAGAGGCAAAAGTGGCTTCTTTCACCGTGGGAGAGTGAAGTCAATTAACTGAACCGTCACTGGGCAGTGTTTTTTTTCTTTCTGTAGAAAAGAATCTCTGGCATTGCTATCAGTTGTCTATCATATGCACAATTTTATTTTATTTTTTTTAATTTTTTTTAATGTTTTATTTATTTTTGAGACAGAGAGAGACAGAGCATGAACGGGGGAGGGGCAGAGAGAGAGGGAGACACAGAATCTGAAGCAGGCTCCAGGCTCTGAGCCATCAGCCCAGAGCCCAACGCGGGGCTTGAACTCACGGACCGCGAGATCATGACCTGAGCCGAAGTTGGACGCTTAACCGACTGAGCCTCATATGCACAATTTTAAAATAGCTCAAAGGCGTTAAAAGGTGCAGAGTGCCTGCAGACTTAAATTAGACAACCCCCAGAGAGGTGAGCTCTGAACAATGCATCGTTTTCTACTGAGACACAAAATTTTCCGGCTGGCCTCCAGTGTTAGGGATCAGACTGTGGAGGACTTTTAATGGCAGTGGGTGGGACTTTCTCTCATACATACTGGGTGTCAAATGGATCAAAGTGGCAACTTGATGTTAACCCCCAGGTAGCAGGTTCATGAATGGAGAGATCCTTGAAGTTGGGAGGCATTTGGGGAGTTTGAGTATTATGATAAAGATTTGACCCCACATAGGCCCAAACTGAGATGGAGACAATGGAACTGGAAAGAATGTATGTAAAATTATATAAGAAGAATCAATATTGGTTGAGAGAAATAAAAAGTAACTGTAGTTTTCAACCATGATTTGGAACCACTTCTGTTCAATTCAACAAATACTGAGTGCCCAAGCGTACTAGGATCTGTGCAAGGTTCTGGGGTTACAAAATCAGTAAGATAGGGTTCCTGCCCTCTAGGAATTCTCAATCCCAGGAAGAAGACCGATATCCAAACAAATGATAGTGCAAAGCGAATGCTATAGCAGAGGTATATTTCAAGTGCTATGGGAACTCAGGTTAGGGGGGCAGTTAACGATGCTTGGAAGGTGGACAGGTGTGTCACAGGAAGCCACCAAGGCACAGGGGCATTTTAAAGATCTCTGTCATCCAGATGAAATGGGTTGCATCATGCCAGGCAGGAACTGCATGGACCAAGAAGTTGAGATTTGAAGAGTGGCCTGAGAGAAAAGGTGGCCGGGAAAGTGCAAAAGCCTCAGAAGATTCAGCTTTCTAAGGCAGAGCTGGCCCATGATGGCAGCAGAACAGAGACCCTCACGGAACGGTGAGACGTTAGCAGCCACGAGCCCCCTGGACACCAGCGATGAGAAAGCCTTTTGCTGCAGTGTTATTCGCTGACATACAGAACGCATTTTCATAGCTGGTAGATTAATATTCAATAGTTTGAAAAACTTACGTTTGAGCTAAGTCACGCTAGCTGATTATGACTGGCAACACTGAAATTAAAAGGCGGTGTACCAGGGCATCATCATGGCGCTGGTGATGAGTTCCCTGTCTGTGGTCTGTTGGAGAGGGTCCTCTGAATGAAAGGTGAGCTCCCTATTTGAACCTCAAGTGAAATCTTTCTTCTGCTATCCAAGTTTATAGATATCCTTTTTAAATATAAAGTCCAAGGCATTTTATTTTGGGTTCTCAGATGACCCAGTAGCTTGCCTATGATGAGTGTGGACCTGGGTTAAAGGCCACCAGGTGCAGCGGAGATATCGAGTTAACCCATTTTAAAAAGTGAAAAACGGTACTCCAAAGTAACCCTCACCTGAAGAAGTATGGGACCCTCACCTGGTGGAGGATGTACCAATGACAGTCGGTAGCTACATGACACACAGAGATGAAAATTGTGGCTCTTGAAAAAAGTAATAACGGAATCTTCATCATCTCATATACCTTCCAGCTACATGTGCTTTCTTGTCAATTTTCTCTGCCCTTGGTTTTTAGACTTTTGCTTCTATCTCATTATGACCAAAACGTGCAGTAAGTTAAATGATACAAGCAATTGTATACCGTATGATGTTTTCTATTTGAAGAATTACTCCGATTTTGTTTCTTAAAACAGTCATGATCAGTAAGTGAAAGTTATTTCCTCTCGATGTGGTAAAGGACGATTACTCCCCAAAGGAGCTTGTGCCAGTACAACTAGAATTAGAATCCAAATCCTTATTTTCGCAGGTGAACGGTCTTAATGTGCTTCAGCACTGCATAAGTAATCATATGGGAGATAAGAGAGTATATAAGGTACATAAGACTGGCCGCATCACCGAATCCTGAGAAAGAAAGCGGTTCAAGGAGAACCCGAGAAAGAGTGTCATTTGCTCACGAGACTTGGAGGGGGATGACTACAAAAGGCCATTGGTTGGCCAGTAGGCTTGCCCTTTCTGATCTTTTCTGTAAATTGTCGGGAGTGTGGCAAGCACAGAAACCAGATGTCTGAGATGAAGAAGTGAGGCAGGAAGAGGAAGCATCACCAATACTTGGCTGATTTGGAATTTGGCCAGAAGAACAGGTTATCTGGTGAGAGAGGGGAGAACAGAATCAAATGAGACCTGTGTGTGTTTTACAGAACCGTCTTGTGCTGAATGACCTACAAGAGCTTAACACCGTATCTTTTGCCAATGGTTGTGTCCATTTTTCATTCGCATTTGGGCTCAATGTTTTCTGATGATTGAGGTTCCTGAAAGTCTGATATGTACATCAACTGGGCTCCCAGTAATTGGTTTTATTCAACCTATTCATTCTGGTTCCATAATAGTTGCCGTGTCAGTGTCCTTTCCCAGAGTGAGCTGTTGCCTGCAGCAAACTCGGGGAGCCTGGTGTTACCTACCTTTCTTTTATGGGGCTAATGTAGGACCAGCATTGCTTGGAGACCTCTACAAGTGAACATTTGGAATGTACCGCATTGGCAGCTCCTAGAGCCAGAAAAGTGTGAGAACACACACCAAGCTGCAAGTGTTCTTATTTTTTTTTTAAGTTTTTTTTTTGTTTTTTGGTTTTTTTGGTTTGTTTTTTTTTTTTTTTTGAGAGAAACAGAGACAGGGGCAGTAGGGTAGAGATGGAGAGGGGGAGAAAGCGAGAATCCCAAGCAGGCTCCACACCGTCAGCACAGAGCCCAATGACGGGCTGGACACGAACCGTGAGATCATGACCTGAGCTGAGACCAAGAGTCAGACGTTTAACCAACTGAGCCACCCAGGTGTCCCTAAAAGCTACAAGGGTTCTAAATGGAGGCCTTAGTAGTTTGTGCTTGGATCAGATACAGGTGGGTCCTTTTTTTTTTTTTTTTTTTTTTTTTTTTACAATATGCCTGAAAGCACCATTTATCAGCTGTCATAAATAAAATTTTGTCAATAATTTCTATCATTCATTCTGTTATTAACTTAGTCTAAGATCCTTTCAAAGTCAAAAATTTTTATGTCTGGGCTTCAGTTTCAATATTTAGAAATAGAAGAGGAAAATAGATGTTTTCGAAGGTCTATTATGTGCCCCACACTTTATAGTATCTCATTTTTTACTCTTCCTAAAACCCCAGTGAGGTTAAGTATTCTTCAGTCCCATTTCACAGTGGGAAACATGGAGCCTCAGAGAAATGGACACGTCCAAGCTCGTGCAGCCAATGAAGGGCAGAACTGTAACTTGAACTTAGGACCATCTGATCTTCTCAATACACTGATGAGATTATGAAAATGTAGCTTGTGAAGGATCAGTCATCTGTGCTGAGAACATTATTTAATGCAGCTATTTGCAATTCAGTGTGACCAGTGCTGTCTCTATAAATTTCATATAATTTGCTCAGACATTCCAAGTAACTTCTATGGGGTTTTCTTCTAGACATTATATGTTTACATACTTTTGTAGTGCCTTAGTTTCTTAATACATTAAAAATACCATCTACAAACAAGAAACATGGTAAAGCAAGCCCATACATCTATAATAGAGTGAAAATAGCTTTTTACTATCTTGGGCAGCAATAATTTTTCTGGAAAGGAAGCAGGTGAAAGTCTAGTGCTTCAACACTGATTCTAATGCTACAGTTCCACCAAAATCTATTTAAAACGTAGAAGTGAAAAACGTCAGCAATTGAGAGTAAAAACAAATTAACTGACGTTGGATTCACATTAGTGTTTTTCAGTGGTTCTTAAATTATTCTCCCGTGGAACGTGGTGTTCCACAAAATAGACCAGGATATCAAAGTCATATAATAAAGATCTTTTCCTAATTTGCATGAAAAATATAATACACAGATTTGTATAATTTTAAGTTTTTGTAATATTCTTAAGCCTCTGGTATATGTCATCACTGATTGCTATAATCTAGCACTGGTACGATATATGATCCAGTAAAAAAATTGCATTTGGATTACTTCCACAGATCAACATTTTGTGGTAGTTCATAGACAGTAACCTGACCCCCCGGGGCTTGGCCACCTGAACTAGTTTGAAAAATTAAACTATCAGTGAAGTTACTTTAAAATTATTCACTAAACACACCCCTTGGGGCAAGTCAACCTTGTTACTGGAAGATACGGAATGACTCCACCGAGTAATCATTCAAATATTTATGTAAAGTTTCCTTCTTTGCATTCAGCAACTATAATAAAATGCTTATGAAAAATTAATGCCTTCCCTACAGCATAATGGACGTCTCTTTTAGCCTATTTATACATAAAATGCCAAAATAAACATTAAGAAAACATTTGCAAAGTACATTTAGTATTCCCCTCTATCCCCTCCCCCCAAAGCAAAACACCAGTATGAAATAGTTCTGTGATTCTGTGCAATTCATCTCCTCAAGCTCCACAGTACCTAGCTCATCTATGATGGAAGAATATGATCATTTAAATGCAACAAGAACATCTTTGTAAATGGGCCTGCCCCCTTTCAACAGCAACACAGAGCTAGAATTCATCTCGCCATTGGCTCTGCTTCCCGTAAATGAAGGAGTTGAGTAACCAAGAAGCCAGCTAGACCTTCCTCCCTTCCTGAGCTTTGAGGGCCAGGTCTTTGCAAATTCCACCCTTCCTTCCTGACAAGCCTGGACTTTAACAGTAACAGGGCAGTAACAGAGAGATGGAAAAAACACATACATCCACCCAGTGCTGACCTTTCTTCTCTTCTACGATGGTCTCGATGTATTTGCCGTGGAAAGTATGTCCAGTAGATATAATACCAAGAATGGCTTCACGATGACTTTTTAATGGGTAAAAAAAAAATTATGGCTGAGGTTTAAAGAATACTGTTGACATTCTCTATGGAGAATGTGGGTTACATCTAAGTGAGTGAAGCTGCTAAACATTGTGAGCTCTACCCAGAGACAATTAGGGGACAAATGTAGGTTTATATCTCCTTTCTGGGTCTGTAGTAAATGAGAGAAGCATGTAAATCTCCCACATAGGTGTTTTCTAAATAAACTTTTTTTTATTTTTGAATAGTTTTTAATCTACAGAAAGCTTGCAAAGATAGTACAGACAGTTGTCCTGTTCCCACACCCAGTTTCTTTTATTAACATCTTACGTTACCATGTACATTTGTCACAATAAGAAACCAACATCAGTGCATCATTATTAACTAAATTCTGGATTTGTATTTTATTTGTTTTTCGTTATTGTTATTTGTTTTATCTCTTTTCTGTTCCAGGATACTGTCTAGGATACCACATCATATTTAGTCATCATGTCTCCTTAAGTCCTGTCCAGACTTACACAAGTATTTTTAAATTACTGAAATATGTTAGTAGATGGTTGGGGATTTTATTACACATGTGATAATTAAGGCAGAATTAACCTATGGTGAAGGACTCCAAATTCTGGGTTTTTTCCCCTTCTGGGAGGAACCCCTTTCAGTTCCCAATTCAAAATATCTTAGATGGTAGTGATTGGAGAAGTATCCTTTTTTGTGCTTGGGTAGCTTAGAGAGAACTAGTAAATTAACCCCTTGACATGCCATAATTTGCTTTGTTCCCCAAATTTACCACTGTTACATCCATAGGAGCAACGGGAAGATACGTCGTGGCTGTGGATATTACAGTGTGGGGGGGAGCGAGGATAGGGTCTCTTTTTAAAAAAATAGTTCGATATTTTTCAATTAAAAACTGATGGTGACTCGGTTCACAGGGCGGGCAGAATGCAATAGCCTATTGATACTTAACTTCTATTAAACCATAGCTAGCGACAGTGTACAATTTTGTGTATGTACATATAACCATAATTACAAGACAGCAAGAAATAAGGCTCTCAAGAAACAGAATCTGAGGAAGGACACATAATTGTCCTGTTCAATCTTGGAGCTTCTTTTAAAGGTGACAGTGGAAAGTCCCATTGACAGGAAGCTCTTCAACTCCCATTGCTCTAGTTTCCTTTATAAAAAGAAGTTAAGCCTCGCCTGCTTAACTCAGAAACATTTTAAGTTAACTAAGGTTTTCCATTTCTCCTGCCACTTCCCGGCTCAAGCTGTGATAACTGTGTGCCTGGAACTGTTGCAGTAACCTCATTCAATTCGAGAGTGCGTGTGTGCCTGCGTGTGTGTGTGTGTGCGTGTGTGTGTCTGTTCTGACCACCTCTGTTGGCACTGACCACCTATTGGCAAACACCCTTGGTCTAACCTACACATCACTGCTGGATTAAACTTCCCCAGCGTTTCTATGGGCACATTTTCCTATTCAGAAATCTTTAGGGGCTTCCCATTTTTTAGAGAAGAAAACTGTAATTTTTCAGACTAGCATTAAGTAACTTCTCTGATTTAGTTCCAGCTTAAAATTTCCAACATTATTTTTCTTCTTTCTGATATACCCAAGTCCCTGCACCAGCCAAATATGCCTTCTTTCGGTTCACTCAAAACCTTCATTAAATTAATCACTGTAATTATTATGAACAAACAATTATTGTGTGCCTTCATTACCATAGGCTTCCTGCCTTGAGTCTTTGCTTAGCTTTCTTCTTGACTCTTGTCTCAAATTTATCCCCTTTCTAAAAAAGGCCCAGGTAAAATCCTACCTTCATTTCTCTTCAACTCTCACCTACCCCCTTCCTCTAGTGATCTCCGTCCTGACAACTTGCAGGGTCTACATGCACTCTCAGTATGTTGGTTTACCTACCCCTGGTTGTGTTTGCTATATGCATACTTACGTAGTGTCCGTGCCAAGTGCAAACCTCACCAATTAAACGTTTTTTTATTCTTCTTCCATGTAACATATGATGAATATTTTCATGTCATTAGATATTTTTGAAGTGTGATTTTTAATGGTTTCATAGGTAGTCTGCCTCACATTCCACATTGTATTAAGATATGTAGTTGGACATTTAGATGTCCCGTTTTTTTCTATAATATAATGCTGTCCTGAACATTCTTGCTCATCTCTAATTATGTATTTGAGATAAATTCCTAGGAATGGGCTTCTTGAGAAGCATTTATGAAGTTCTTGATCACATTTCCAAATTTCCTCCCGATATGTTGTACCAACATTTTCTTCTATCAGCAGTGTTGGAGATGCCTATGTTATCATTGTCTCATTGGCACCGCAGGTCATAATTTGTCTGTAAGAAATCTTGTCGGGGGGCACATGGGGGGCTCAGTCGGCTAAGCGTCTGACTCTTGATTTTGGCTGAGGTCATGATCTTACAGTCATGAGACCAAGCCCCACGTCAGGCTCTATGCTAGTACGCTGGGTGTGGAATCTGCTGAAGATTCTCCCTCTCCCTCCCTCTGCCCCTCCTCCACTTGTGTGTGGGCTCTCTCTCTCTCTCTCTCTCTCTCTCTCTCTCTCTCTCTCTCATATCTGTTTGCCATCTGTTTGTCTCCTTTGGAAAAAAAATGCCTGTTTAGGTCCTCTGCCCATTTTTAGTTGGATTGTTTGGTGGGTTTCTTGTGTTGAGTTGTAGAAGTGTTTAATATATTTTGTATGTTGACTCCTTCTCAGATATGCAAGTATCTTCTCCCATTCAGTAGGTTGCCTTTTCATTTTGTTGATGGTTTAGTCCCACGAGTTTATTTTTGCTTTTGTTTCCCATGCCCAAAGAGACATATCTAGAAATACGTTGCTACAGCTGATGTCAGAGAAATTACTGTCTATGCTTTCTTCTAGAAGGTTTGTGGTTTTATGTTTCCCATTTAAGTGTCTTTAATCCAATTTGAGTTTATTTTTGTGTAAGAAAGTGGTCCAGTTTCGTTCCTCTGCATGTAGCTGTCCAGTTTTCCCAGCACCATTTATTGAAGAGACTCTTTTCCCCATTTTGTATTCATGCCTCCCTTGTCACTGATTAATTGGCCATATAGGCGTGGGTTTCTTTCTGTGCTCTCTATTCTGTTCCATTGATTTATGTGTCTGTTTTTGTGCCGGTACCATACTGTTTTGATTACTACAGCTTTGTAGTGTATCTTCAAATCTGGAATTGTGATACCTCCAGCTTTGTTCTTCTTTTTCAAGATGGCTTTGGCCAATTAGTATCTTTTGAAGTTCCATAAAAATAGTATTATTTTCCTAGTATTATTATTCTAGTTCTGTGAAAAATGCTCTTGGTATTTTGATAAGAATTTCATTGAATCTGTAGATTGCTGTCAGTAGTATGGATGTTGCAACAATATTAATTCTTACAATCCATGAAGATGAAATATCTTTCCTTTGTGTCTTCTTCAGTTTCTTTCATCAGTGTCCTAATAGTTCTTTCATATCCTTGATTAAGTTTATTCCTAGGTATTTTATTCTGTTTCATGCAATTGTAAATGGAGTTGTTTTCTTAATTTTTCTTTCCCTACTTTGTTATTAGTGTGTAGAAATTCAGCTGATTTCTGTGTATTGATTTTGTTTTATTTTTTTTTTAATTTTTTTTTCAACGTTTATTTATTTTTGGGACAGAGAGAGACAGAGCATGAACAGGGGAGGGGCAGAGAGAGAGGGAGACACAGAATCGGAAACAGGCTCCAGGTTCTGAGCCATCAGCCCAGAGCCCGACGCGGGGCTCGAACTCACGGACCGCGAGATCGTGACCTGGCTGAAGTCTGACGCTTAACCGACTGCGCCACCCAGGCGCCCCTCTGTGTATTGATTTTGTATGCTGTGACTTTTCTGAATTATTTTATTGCTTCGAATAGTTTTTCAGTGGAGTCTTTAGGGTTATATATATGTATGTATATAGCCATACCATGTAAATGGTATGTATATAGCCATACATATATGTATATGATATGTATATATCATATGTATATGGTATCATGTCATCTGCAATTAGTGACAGCCTTACTTCTTTCTTACCAACATGGATGCCTTTTATTTTTCTCATCTGCTTGCTGTGGCTAGGCCTTCTAGAACTCTGTTGAATAATGGACATCCTTGTTTTATTCCTGATCTTAAAGGAAAGCTCCCAGTTTTCACCACAGAGTATGATGTTATCTGTGGGTTTTCCACGTATGGCCCTTATAATGTTGGGGTATGTTCCCTCTAAACCCACTTCATTAAGCGTTTTTATCATAAATGATGTCAAATTTTGTCAAATGTTTTTTCTGCATCTACTGAGATGATCATATGATTATTTATCCTTTATTTCGTTAATGTGGTGTATCATGTTTATTGCTTGGTGAATATTGAACCAACCTTTCATCCCCAGAACAGAATATTTTAATTTTGATGACTTTCAGTTTCAAATTATCATGGACTTTGCTCTTGATGTGTTACTTAAGGAATCCTAGGCTGACCCAGAGTCACAAAGATTTTTCTCCCACGTTTTCTTCAGAAGTTTTACAGTTTAGGTTTTTTATATTATGGTTTTTTTCAGTTAATCTTTGTACATGGTATGAGATGGCAATTGAGGTTCATTTTTTCCATGATAAGTAGCAAAACATCATGAATCTTTCCAGAAAAGGAAATTGGAATAACTCGTCTCTCAAAGACATGTTTGTTGTTTAAAAAAGAGGGGAGTGGTTTGCCTTCAAGGTGATAGACAATAAATTATTGCTGCTGGTTCTTGAATCTAATTTGGAGCCTACCTCAGATGAGTGAATGAATGATTATGGGCAGAAAACCATACATTATGTTACATTACCACTTGGGTTGTTTGGGAGCTAGGCTTGCTTATTTCCCCTAAACAATTAATGTGATTGTGTCAATTAATGTTTTTATTTCTACAACAAGCATTTTTGAGACCTAAGGAGTACAAGGCACTGTACTTCTTGGACGGTGTGGGAAAATAATTTCTCTGCAGTCCATGAATAACCTGTGTGCAATTAACATCTGACTTCTAGAATGAAAGGAAGTCAAAGTAATTAACTTTCTTGAACCACAAAATGATTATATAAGGAACATCTGTAAACATTAAGATTTGGCCTCTTGGGAATGTACTCATAAAGATTGTTAAGGGAAAGGTGCGATACATAAGAAATATAGCTTGGAGTTATTTGTGAAATGAAAAGTATTTCAGTAATTGCCAGAGCCACCAAAGCCTTTTTATCACCTCTTTTTCTCTGTAGGTCATCAGCTCAATGAGCTCCCTTTCTGAGTACTGCCTGCCTTCCATTCTGCGTACATTATTTGACTGGTATAAAAGGCAAAATGGCATTGAGGATGAATCACATGAATACAGACCAAGAACAAGCAATAAATCAAAAAGGTACATTTCTTATGTGTAGGAATTATGAGGATCTTCCTTCCTTCCTTCCTTCCTTCCTTCCTTCCTTCCTTCCTTCCTTCCTTCCTTCCTTCTTTCTCTCTTTCAGAAACATAAATCAAAATGGGATTTATGCAGCATCTAAATCTTCCTGCCTATGCATGGATACCTAGCAGGTGCACATGGATACCTAGCAGGTGGCACAGGTGGCCCCTTGTCTAGCAGTGGGAGTGCTAGTCACTGCCACTTGTCACAGATTGAAAAGACACACTCAGCCTTATTTTGACATTGGTGGGGCAGGTGTAAAGGGCCCTAGATTACCTTGCTACTTTCCTGAGCCCTTTCTCTTCCAGTCTGCACCTAAAAGCAGAAAGGCTGTAGCAGGCCCCACATGGTGCTGCCTAGTCCTTGTTAGGAACTTTGAGCGCCTGGTGTGCCGTCATGGGAAGGAGGCTGGACAGGACCTTAGCAGTAGGCCTGGAGGTGCCATCCATGAGCCCTGTGACTTTGGGCAGCTCACGACCTCTCTGTACTTTAGTCTCTTCACTAGCGAAACAGGGAAGTCAGATTACCTCATCACGAACTTCCCTTGCAGCCGACATTTGTATTATTCTGTGCTCCCCCTTCTCTTATGGATTTGAAAAGTGGAACTTGCTGCTACATGAACCCTTTAGCAACCATAAAATTTAAGATTCTTTTACTGTCAAATGAAGGTGCCATCCCCCCAAAGTTTACATAAATCTATGGAATTCATATGTTTGAAATATAAGTAAATATAAGAAAGTTGACTATATTTACCTTTTCTTAAAAAAAAGATTATTTTAAAAACATCTCCATATGAATTGATGGTGCACTTTTTAAAACAGTAAAGACAGAAATGAATCATTCAGAAAATCAGATATTAACTACTTCTTGTGAGTGATTTATGTCTCTCATTATTTCTTGACACTTCTAATGCTTTTTTAAAAATATCCACTTCTCAATGTCATGAAATGAATTACATTTCATCCAAAGTTGTGATTTCATTTTATAACATGCTTGAGTTTATGCAAGATTCAATCATTTGTTAATCATTTTGTTTGGGAGAGAAATTAATAACTTTTTATATTGAATCTTTTTTTAGTTGAAGACGGGGAATTTTTTATTAAGATATAACTTATACCTGGCAAAATTCATTCTTTTAAAGTGCGTAATTCTGTGTTTTTTAGTATATTCACAAGGTTGTACAGCCATCACCACTAATTCCAGAACATTTCATAACCCTGAAAAGAAATCTCATACTAATTAGCAGTCTCTTCTCACAAATATTTTTTTGATATATCAAATTTGAAAGGTAAAGTCTCAATTCTAAAATTGGTTCAGACTGTGAGATTAATAAATTAATGGTATCATTTTATTATTCTTCCCATATTACATGTTAGTTTATGAGTAGATATTAAACCTTTCCTTGGGGATGAAGAATGGGGCAGTTTTAATTGAATTAAGTGAGTTTTAGTTTTGTTTCTCTGTTTTGTCATAATTTAGTTACTAAACCTAGATTTTCCATGAATTTATTTCTTTTTGTATTGAAAATGTTGAAAATGATTATATATATAATGTATATATTATTTTACTTTGTGTGTGTGTGTGTGTGTGTGTGTGTGTATATATATATATATATATATATATATTTTTTTTTTTTTTTTTTTAAGAGGCTCCATGCCCAACATGGGGCTTGAACTCACGACCCTGAGATCAAGAGTTGCATGTTACAGACTGAGCCAGCCAGGAACCCTTGAAAATAGTATTTTAAAACTCACGTTACTAATTGTTTTCAGGAGATCAGAGTAATTGCCAATATCAAATATAGCATCAGGACAGTGAAATTTGACTCAGCAGCATTTAATTAGCATTTGGACGTCCAAAATAAGAATGTGTGTTTGGGCGAAAGCCAAAAGAATGAGGGTATCTAGAGCATGATGTAGGTAATAATGAGAGTTTCTGTTACTAGGGGGAAAAAAAAGAGGAACTTTAGACAAAAGCGCAAGCAACCGAAAACAGTTAAGTGTGACAGATGTGTACTAGGGTTACAATTTCTAAGATTAGTATAATATCAACATTTTGACTGCCAAATAAATTTGTCAGATGCTGCTGGCTCCTGGCAGTTAGACCTCAAACCAGCAATAAAGTTGAATTCATTATTGGAAAAGTATAGGTCTTACTTTTATTTGAAAGCATAAATTGGCTCATTAAATAAAATAGAATCCGGGGTTTAAAGTTTTTTTCCCTGCCAAGAACTGCTACTTTTTCAAGGTCCTCTGGCCCCTTTTAAAGACCCTTATTGGCCATCCAACACAACCATTTTCTCTCTATTGCTGCTGGCCATCTTTGAAAGTTCTCCTTCCTTTCGGTCTTCAAACATCTTGTTTACTTATTCCATGCTATAATCTCTAGGTCAGGCTTGATGAATGTTCTTTTTTAAGGCAGTTGGATGTGTTTTCCTCTCCTCCAGCTGGCAGGAGCTCTTCCAAGTTCTAGTGGGTCTTGAACGACTTCAGATAGATGGTTTGGCCCAGTGCTCTCCCTCCTGGCAAGACTATTTGCAATAATCGTGAATGAATGAGCTCCTACCCTGTCCATACATTTCTCCTTGAGAGTTAGAGCTGCAACTTCCCTTGCTAACCCATTCTGTCACTCGCCAGCCTTTACTTGACTTGTTTATGGTTATAGAGCTTCTCCAGAAATTCTTTTTTATATCTTACATATCACCTTCCGTTCTTCTCATTCCCGTTGACTGAAGCAAAAAAAAATACTCCATATTTAAAATATTCTTGGGGTGCCTGGGTGGCTCAGTTGGTCCAACTTCAGCTTAGGTCATGATCTCACGATTTGTGGGTTCGAGCCCCGCGGCAGACTCTGTGCTGACGGCTTAGGGCCTGGAGCCTGCTTGGATTCTGTGTCTCCCTCTCTGTCTGGCACTCCCCTACTCATACTCTGTCTCTCTGTCTCTCAAAAAGAGACATATTTTAAATTAAAAAAATTTAAATTTAAATAAAAAATTTTAAATAAAAATTTAATAAAATTTAATAAAAAAATTTTAAATAAAAAATTTAAATTAAAAAAATATTTTTTTAATATTCTTGATTTATTTTGAAAATACCTGCCTGACAAGCCCAACTCTGGTCCTCCTTTCTCATTGCTTTTACTTAAAATTGCAAGGATGGAACATTTACATGTTTGAGAGACTATGCTAAACATATTACACGCTTTATCTTATTTAATACTCAAGCAAACCTTTCTGTAATTGCTATTATCATTCCCATTGTGTAGATGGAACAGTTACTGGTAAATAGAAGAGGCATCATTTTAACCTACGACTGTTCCACACCAAAGCCAATGCTCGTAGCCACTATTCTATGCTAGAGTCTCAGCCATCGTTTAATTTGTCTTTCTTTGTTCCATTCCCAGTCAGCCTTCAGTTAGTATGCTAGATGAGCAGAACCCGGGGTGGGGGGGTGGGATGGAGGTAGACCGACATTTCTGTCCTTTGACAGTGTTTATTCAGCTCCCTGACTTTTGAGTGAGTTCAAATGACTCCACTTTGCTTCTTTCTACCTCTTCTTCCACCTGCTTTATAACCATTCTCTCTCCCACCACCCCATTCACTTTTTTCTTCTTTCACAAACTTCAAGTGGCAGAAGGTCACGAGGAAAGAGGCATGGAAACAAAAGAGAAAGAGAGGGAGAGAGAGAGAAATGACTCCTAACCTTTCTCCACCCTCCATAGTCCTGCTGTGGCTGATCATGGTACTACGTCCTTATTATTCTCTACGTTGTGTAGCTTCTTTCATAGGTGCTTCTCAATATATACCTCCAATATGACAGCCCTGCCCTGCGTCTGTATCTGTTCTAGAGATGATAGGATTCCAGAAAGTTACCTTGGAAGAGCCCACAGGATGAGCTTGTAGACTCACAGATAGCTAGCTACTCAAGTTGACATGGCTGAAAAGTTGAAATTTGAAGTCAAATATTCTGATCCTGTGTTAGTTCACTGCACCTCACTGGTAACAAAAAGCATTAGCATATATTTACCCCTGCAATCTTGAAATAGCAAATCTGGTTTGCAGTCCACTGGGAATGAGCCCTAGATGTCTGGCGAATTGTAGCACTCTGAGAATTTTTTCAGTGCCACTGAATATGAATATTTTAAATTTTACAGTGATGAACAACAGCGTGATTATTTAATGGAAAGACGGGACCTCGCCATTGATTTCATTTTTTCTTTAGTATTAATAGAAGTTTTGAAACAGGTCAGTAATTTAATGTTTCTTTTAGATAAGGTTTATCTGAAAACTACTTATGTTTTTAAAATCTAAGTTTTAAATTGTCCATGAATTTCAAATATTGGGTCATATGAATTGTGTTTATTGATTGCTAAGGATCACAGAAGTACTATTACTGATGTGATCTTTAATATTCTCTTCCAAGTTAAAGCGATCTTTTTTTTTTTTCTTTTCAGATTCCACTTCATCCTGTAATAGACAGTCTAATACATGATGTTATTAACTTGGCTTTCAAGCACTTTAAGTACAAAGAAGGGTAATTTGTCTCTTTAGAATTTTGAAGAAGTTGGGCACTTAAAACTAAAACAAGTTTGCTCTTTTTAGATGACCAGGGATCCCTAACTCATCTAATCGTATCTTATTTAGGTACCTTGGTCCTAACACTGGAAATATGCACATCGTGGCAGACCTGTACGCAGAAGTCATTGGAGTGTTGGCACAAGCTAAGTAAGTGAACGTCAGCCCTTTACCGTAAGATCTTGAGCCCCTCCCCTATCGCAGCCCAGTTCCATTCTCCGGAAGGGACTGTGTGTGAGCTTACTGAGAGCTAAGGTCTTTTTTTTGCTATGGGTTTCATGTCTCTGAAATTGACTAAAAGCGCCCCCGAGGCAAGTACCAAGTCTTTTTCAATTGTTTTCTCCCCTACCTTTTTTACCCCGCATTTGGGCCAGGGGCTACCAGGAGTCCATGAGTTTCAGACTACTGCATCAAAGAAAGAACCGGACGAACCAAATTGTTTTCCTCTCTGCCACAAATATTCCAAAGAAGTTTACCAGTTTGAGGAGTCTTGTTTTCTGTATTCTCTGAGCGTGTAGCTACGATATCTATCATCTGTGAATGGGAAAATTCCATTCTAGAATGTCCCTTTACTATAGAGCTTACTTAACTCAGCTGAGCTAAAAATGTCCCAGACTCTGTCATGGAAACAAGTCGGGGGAAAATTCTCATTGCTAAATTTATCTGGCCCCATAACGCTACTTAGCAGGCTAGAACAAAGTGGTGTTAGACCATTACCAATAATATGCTTCTTCCAAAAGTGATGTCACATCTTATTCACCCGTCTTCATCTTACTCAACCCCGAGGCACATCAGGCAAGATCCCGAATGCCTAGGTGAGGCAAAATGAGCCAGAGACATAATGCGAATCCAGGCCAAGAGTTGAGCTTAAAGCAACAGTGATGCCCTGATGCTTATGAAATACAGTCTTCAGAAAGTGATTTTTATCTTCAAGAAGAGATGGTGTTTCCTAACTTAGTAGCATGGAAATACCCAGTTATCGAAAAACAAAAAGTTCTGAAAATGTGTACTCGGCAACCTTACCTAGCCAAACATAGACAAGAACTCAGGCAACAGACCCCCAAAACTCTTCAGTGTGACTTACTTACTCTAACCCAGTTTATCCATCTCGGGTAGCTATTTTTTCGAACCCCTAAAACATCGCTGTTGGATGGAAGAGAGGTAGACACACTGATGCCGTGAGAAATATCAAGCTCAAAGACTGTCAACAACGGAGAGGAAAGAAAAAGTAACCAAAGCACACTGAAAAAACTACAGTGTTACCTGGGCCATTTTGCATGAGATCATATCACGCTTTTATCGTAGCCCATTGTGATAATTGTGGTTCATGAGTCATCAAGAAAAAAAAAGCATAATATATTTTTTATTGCAACTAACAATAAAAGTATTGGCATTTTTAAGGGATAAGCTTCAATTGCCTGGCAGCTTGATTCATATGTATGTACCTCATTCCTATAAAAGATCAGAAAAATGAGTTATTGCTATGTGTTCGGCTGATTTGTGTCAAACCCTGAAAATCTCAACATATTCCTGTGTGATTCCTCTTGGTGTTGTCTCAGCCCTATTCTCTTATACTATCGTTTGGAAAGTTTAATTTGCCAAAAAATGGCTTTTGTGTTTTTCTTAGTTTTTGTGGATTATGCAAACAATATTGGTTTCCTTAGAATGACCTTTCTTAGCCACATCAGTTTTGAGTTAGTTATGAATGAATTGAAAAACAATGTCATAAGCAAGCAACACTCTAAGGCTATAGGAATTTCCATATTAGGTCAGATCTATGATCCACCAGTCCAGTGTTTTCTTGCCAACCGTGGTTTTTTAAATTTCCGTGATGTCAGTATTTGTCCTAATTCTGCAATAGCCAAGTATGTGAAATGTCTCAATTTGGACAATGTTCCAGTACTTTCCACTCATAAGAGAACCCTTTGGCCAGTGAGTTCTTACAGTACCTGCAGTAATGTATAGTAATCACAGTGCTGTATTCTCACCTAGTCAGTGTATAGGTAACCTTTATTGATAGATGATACAATCTTCAACTAGTGTCATAATCCAAATTATCACATTACTCTTTCTCATGAGTAGGCCAGAAGCATTACTTTGTCATTGCCTTAGGCAAGTACTGTTTCCTTTGTTCTCAGTGGGGGAAAAAAGGATGTATGCTTATCTACTACAGAGTGGTTATCTTTTTTTTGTTTCCCAAATAAGCGAGTAATGAAACAGTTCTAATTTTAGATTTTATATCTAGCCGGTAATGCATATGAAATATTGTCTTTATTCTGACTGTAGTTGTTAATACTTAGTTTTGGTCTTTAAGTTTTAGCAAAATCACTATTTGTAACCTTACTAGTGCTAATGCACTTAACTTCTACTGGTAAAGGGAAAAAATTTTGCTGGTTTGTGATATTTGCCCAAAGTGTTGACTTCTTCAAAGTCAGTTTAGTTAAGATTAGATTTTTTTAGAGTAAGTTTTTTTGGTTAAAATCTGGTATATTTATTTAAATAGTCATAATGGCCTCTAAGATTCATAGATTTCAAAATTGCTTTCTCTTTATGTGATATAAACACGATGTACATATTCTTATACTCTTTTATATGTACTAAACATTTTAAAGCAGTTTATTTTTATACTGCTGTTATAGTAATCCAAAGACTGAGTAACGATTTAATTACTGTATTTACTAAAGACAGTACTAAACACTAAAGGCATAGTCATTGAAAATACATTTATTTTTTCCTAAAATTATTTTAGGGGAAAATAAATTTTAAGTGCAAATAGATTTGGGTATTTTTTTATGCTAAAATAGTATATTTATGTCATTTCGGACTTTTAAAAGCAAAAGATAACCATATTTATTCTTAAATGAGAAATAAATAGACTGTCAGCCACCTACTTGTGAGAATGTGGAACTAGTAAATTATACAGATAACCTGCCCTCTCCTATCTCTTCTTGTTTTAGTCATGGATTAGGGATGGAAAACAAACTTTCTTAAGTATCATATGGTCCTTAAAACAATATAAGTCTAACCTATTAGATTACTTTTTTCCTTTTAAACTCTCACATTTAAAATTAAAATCACTGAGGGGTACCTAAGTGGCTCAGTCGATTCAGTGTCTGACTCTTGATTTCAGCTCAGGTCATGGTATCACAGTTCATGGGATCAAGCCCCACATTGGGTTCCGTGCTGACAGCACAGAGCCTGCTTGGGATTCTCTCTCTCTCCCTCTCTCTGGCCCTCCCCCACTGTCTCTATCTCTCAAAATAAATAAACAAACATTTAAAAAGTCGTTAATAGGGTTTTTTTAGTGTTTGGAAATAACTTGAATAAACACATAATTTTTAAAAACCAGTTGCGAATTAATAAATTTATATAATCTTGATTGAAAGTGTCCCTTCCATTGCTTTGCCACACCAACTCTGCCTCCCACCCTTTCTCGTTGCTGCATAAAGTCTCATCCTTTACCTCAACTCAAATCCCCCCAAATCTCCTCTAATTTTCCAGCTGGAAAGAGCCCTTTCTCCTTGCCTTGGAGCCTCTTTAAGTGTATTATTCACATAGAAGGCAATGTGAAATGAGAAAGTGATCTAGTCTAGCATTCCACCTCCCAGAAGGATCAGCAAGAGTTGAGCAAAGGGTCAGATACTTGTGAACGTACCTCACAAACTATTACTATTATTATTATTATTATTATTGTTATTATTTGCATGACTCATGGCCAGTTCTACATCGTTTTATATTCCCAAACAAACTATACACTGTTCTTAGGGCAACAACTATATTTCATAGTTTATGACCATGTGAGACAGCTGGAGTATGGTGGAAATTCCTGGACTTTATGTCAGAAGACCTGGGTTTGAGTCGTCTTTGTCGTGTCGATCTTCCAAATCTGTTTCTTCATTTGTAAAATGGGAATGCATTCACTGCCTGACTCAGTGGGTTTTTGTGAAAGTAAAAGGAGTATAATGTGCATCAAATATTAAACATCTTTTTTTTAATTTTTTATTGTTTTTTTATTTTTGAGAAAGAGAGAGAGACGGAGCACAAGTGGGGAAGGGGCAGAGGGAGAGGGAGACACAGAATCTGAAGCAGGCTCCAGGCTCCGAGCTGTCAGCACAGAGCCCGATGTGGGGCTCAAATTCATGAACCGTGAAATCATGATCTGAGCCAAGGTCAGACGCTCAACCGACTGAGACAACCACCCCTAAAGTATTAAACATCTTACGAATATACCTTATTGTTATTCCTAGTCTAGACCAGTGCATCATAAACTTTAGCACATCAGAATCACCCATACAGTTGGTTGAATGAGATTACTGGAATTTACCCCTAGAGTTTCTTATCCGATAGGCGTGGCATGGGCCAGATAAAGCCTGTTCCTCACAAGTTCCCACACAATGCTGCTGCTGCTGATCCCAGGGCCACACTTTGAGAACCACTGGCCTAGACATAACACAGCACGGAGATTAAGCACTGGGACTCTAGAGCCAGACATTTATCTTGAAACCCTGGCTGTGCCATTTATCAGCTGTGCGACTTTATCACATTAAGAAATCTCAGCCTCAAGTTCCCTTGTCTGTGAAGAGGGTATAATAATAGTGCCCTGCTCGAGTTGCAAGGATTAAATAATTGTGAAGATGAAATGTAGGGTTCACTGAACTGTGCTTGGCATATCGTGGATGCTGGATATCTGCTTGTTGCTGCCATTGTCACCATCCTCGGCATCAGATTGTTTTCCTCCTCTAGAAGTAGAGAAGAGAGATGACCCAGGAATTTGGAGTTTATATTTTCTGCTCCGCTGCCTTCTTACAAACCTTTTTTATTGTGAAATATATGGAGCAAACATGAGAAAAAAAAATCCATAAATTGGTTTAGAAAAATACAGTTTTCACAGACTGTTACCAAATGAGCGTCATGTAACTTCCTGTACCCAAGCCGAGAACTGGAAAATGGCCGGCTCTCTCTAAGCCTCTTACACCTACTTGCCAATCACACACCTCTTGTACTGCCTTCTGGTGAAACAATATCTGTGTTTACAGCCTACTTTATTTGTCCCAAACTTTCTACATTGAGGTGTCCAACGTTGTTGTTTCAACCTTCTCAGATTCCATTACTGGGCCTTCAACTTTCATAATATAATAACCCTCTTTAATCATGCCTCGCTCCTAATTGACCTTTTCACATATGTAGAACCACAGGCTGATCGTCTCAGGAAGCGAAATACAATGAGTTTTAGAAGGCTTTCCTTGTTTTCTTAACCAGCCATTTCAGAAGTAGTTTGGATAACTTCTGTGTATATATTCCTCTACCTTAGATACTTGGAAGAACTGCTACTATTTTCCATCCTCTTAGGATCTATTGTTTTAATCCTATATGATAACATTATAATTAATATTATTAAATATTAACATTTTCCTTTCAAATAATACAGATACCTTACATTCCTTGCAGACTGCGTCTCTTTGATTGTAACATCCCGCGCAGGTAGTAGAAAGCTTATTCGCCTTTCAGATTTGATTTGTATTTTTTCATTAGTAGATTTTCCTTCAACCTGAAAAAAAATTTTTCAACAATCATTAACCTAAAACTATAAAAGACACAACGACAGAAAACTTTGGAAATGGATTGGGACTATAGCTGGCCTGTGATATTGTTCAGATGCTTAAAATTGGATACTTTAGGCCATTGGAGTTTGCAAGTATGTGGGAAATTGCTAAGCCTGAGGAAAAGAAGCTTTTTGTCGTGCTCCATTTAAGAGCTAGACCGTTTTGAGAGCGTCTAAATAGCCCTGGATCTTCTCCCTGACTGAAGGAAATGTTGAGCATCTTATGAGAATAAGAGAAGAAAGGAGAAGATTGCACTCTTTGCCAAATCCCCAGTATCGAATCCTTACAAAATGACAGCCGTGTACTTCACCTGATTCAAAGGAACGCTGTTGCTGTGCCCCCGTCACTCCTAGATGCTGGAGGCCTCCATTACAGTCACTTTTGTACCCATGATTTGAGAAGTCACTCATGTTCTCTTCTTAGATTCCCTGCTGTAAAGAAGAAATTTATGGCAGAGCTAAAAGAATTACGGCACAAAGAGCAGAGCCCGTATGTCGTTCAGAGTATTATCAGCTTGATAATGGGGATGAAATTCTTTCGAATTAAGATGTATCCAGTGGAGGACTTTGAGGCCTCGCTTCAGTTTATGCAGGTAGGTAATGTCTTGGGCAGGAGAACCACGGGGCCCTCACCCTGAGCAACTCCCTTCCTCAGAATGATGGACCTGAGTCCAAGTCATTTGCTTGTCAATGTGGAAAGAGTCCTGCCTTTGCCTCAGCGATTCACAACGTGCTTTGTATCCCAGTAATAGAATTTCAGGCAGATAATTTCACTTTTAAACTTTCGTATCCTCTTTGCAGGAGGCTGTAGAGTGGAATGTCGTATATGTTGACATTTTTTCTTTTTTACTCCTCAGCTGCATATAGATCTATGAATAAAATGTAGCTGATCTTTTTACTTTTTATACCTGATAGCATTGAGGTGGCTATGTTAGTGTTCACAGGCATCAGAACTTTAGGGAAGAAACTTTTTATTCCTACTATACGAGAGAATCGGGTTTTCTTTTTTAAATCAACCAAACCATACAGGTGTAAGTGTCAATTACACAGTGTTCCTCATTATGTACTAACAAAAGAATTGTTGCTAGTGTGGATTTTGCAGAACACACAGCTCTATGAGAATTTATAAAACTCTCTCTGATGCTGCTGTGAGTTGGATTTAGTGAGGGTCTTTATCAATAAAGAGCTTATATATAGGGATTATGAATGGAGGCTATACCACTTCATACCCACTAAAGTGGCTAATAATGAAAAAGACAGACAACAGCAAGTGTGGGTGAGATGTAGAGAAATCGGAACACTCACACACTGGTGGGGATATAAAATCACACAACTTTGGAAAACAGTTTAGCAGTTCCTCGATTGCTAAACCTTAGGTATATATCCAAGAGAAAAATATATGTCCCCACAAAAACTTGAAGGCAAATGTGATTATTCATAGTAACATTATTCATTATTCATAATAACAAAGAAGTGAATATAACCCAAATGTTCATCAACCAATGAATAGATAAACATGGTGGCAGATCCATAAAGGGAATATTATTTGGCCATGAAAAGGAATGAAGTACTAATACCATGCCACAACACGGATGTACCTTGAAAACAATACTCTAAGTCAAAGCAGTCAGATGCCGAAGGCCACATATTGTATGATTCCGTTTATACAAAATGTCCAGAATAGGCAAATCCATAGACACAGAAAGTGGATTAGTGATCGTATGAAGAATTGGAGGAAGGGATATGGATAAGGAGGTTGGAGATAACTACTGAAGGACACAAAGTTTCTTTGGAGGATAGTGGAAAGGTCCTAAACTTGTTGTGATAAATGTACAACTATGAATGTACTAAAAGCCATTGATTTGTACACTTTAAATGGGTGAATTGCACGTTATATTGACTGTGTCTGAGTAAAGCTACTTTTTAAAGAAAGAATATGGGCTGTGTATCAAACTTCTTGGGTTTAAGATCAAGCTGTAGCACTTACCAGCCCTGTGACCTTGGCCCAGTCACGCTTAAGCCCTCCCAGCCTCACCTACCTTAGTGCCAAGTGGTGATGGTGGCAATAACCTTAGAAGGTGGCTCTGAGGAGGCACATGGTAAGTACTTACTAACTGTTAACTATTTTTATCCCTCTCTCATGTGAATAATTCATGTAACTATGTATTTGAATGACGATTTGCAAGAGTGTTTACACACATATACAAAGTAATGTAGGAAAAGGGCCACAATTCCAGAAACCATGACTTTCCATGTTGGCAACGCCTATCTTGCATTGATATCTAAATATAGAATTGATAGACTAGGGATTTTAGTAACTTGTGTTGGCAACAGTCCCCATGTTGACTGAAAATGAATATAATAGCTAATATAGATGTTAACATATCATCACAAATACGTGTAGCCTTGGACCCTTCCATGAAAACAATACCTAATGAATAGCATAGTAAGTTATTATGAAAAAGGCCAGGAAGGAGAAAAGGGCTAGTTGGATTCTAAACAGATCAGCTTTCCTAACAAATGATTCTCTGGGCCACCAAAAGTAGCCTTCGTAGGGGCACCTATGTGGCTCAATTGGTTGAGAGTCTGACTCTTGATATTGGCTCAGCTCATGATCCCAGGGTCATAGGATCCAGCCCCACATCAGGCTCTGAGCTGACCGTGGATCCAGCTTCAGATTCTCTCTCTCTCCCTCTGCCCCTCTCCCCAGCTCATTCTGTCTCAAAACAAAACAAAACAACAAAACAGCTCTTTCATAGATAGTAGGCCACAGGCAAAAGCCATCCTTACTTGAGGAGCTATTCTAAAGGTTTCTTGTCTGGGGGTAGAGTTGGGGAGAGGGGGTGGTGGGAAGAAGGGAAGCATTCCAGACTTGCTTATGAAACTATCTGAATAATAAACACACCTAAAATGTCAGAGCTAAGAAGTAAACAGCTCTGTGCCTGGGGCTGTCACAGGGCCTAAAATAAGTTTAATATCTTCTGCCTCTCTTCCCATGTTTACCTTCTCTGGAGATCTGTGTTTGTGGGTTAATCAAGGACCCAGGGCCCCACACACAGTAGATGGTCAATAGAAATTTGTCAGCAATGAATGTCTGAATGAATCAACCAAGAAGTCAGTGGATGAATATCTGCTCACTGGTTATAGATGCTTTGTCCTTTCAGCAAAGTGATTTGAGATAGAGATAGGAGGGCACCAGTCTTGCAAAATGTCATTAGGGTCATTTTGAATTTTTTTTTAATATTTATTTATTTATTTATTTATTTATTTATTTATTTATTTATTTATTTTGAGAGAGACAGAGAGACGGCAAGCGGGAGAGGGGCAGAGAGAGAGGGAGACACAGAACCTGAAGCAGGCTCCAGGCTCTGAGTTGTCAGCACAGAGCCTGACGCAGGGCTCAAAATCACGGACTGCGAGATCATGACCTGAGCTGAAGTCAGATGCTTAACAACTGAGCCACTCACGGGCCCCGGGGCCATTTTGAACATAAATATAAGTGCTGGAATCTAGTGATTTTCTTTACTAGATTATGAAATATGCTATGTCAGTGTGTATGATTTAAGAGCTGTTTACTTAAATTTAAGTGCATTTATGTGCATATCTCAATCTTCTCTTCCTCCTTTATGCTGTTTCTACTTCCTAGGAATGTGCACATTATTTCCTCGAGGTCAAAGACAAAGATATCAAACATGCCTTGGCTGGACTTTTTGTTGAAATTCTTGTCCCAGTTGCTGCCGTGAGTTATGTTTTTATTTTTAAGAATTTCCTCAAATTAGATTAGAGAGTTAACAATGTAATTAATATAATATTAACATGGGTCTCTGTTTTAGGCTGTTAAAAATGAAGTCAATGTTCCCTGTCTTAGAAACTTTGTTGAAAGCCTATATGATACCACGCTGGAACTTTCTTCTCGAAAGAAGCATTCGTTGGTTAGTAACTATGAGAAAATCCAAAATGCAAAATTACAGAGGCTAAAATTCCTACGCTGAAATTACTTGAAAGTCATAAGGGTTCCCCCTAGATGGAAGATTTATCTACAGCTCCCCCTGAAAGAGGGAGCATTTCAAACTTTGGATCTTGCACTTAATATTGACCATAACTGAATCGCAGTAATATAAGGGGATTAGACCATGTCACCTCAGATGACCCTTCTCGTCTTAAGATTCTGTTGTTTATTTTCAAGACTGGCTTAACTTGATTTTTGTTTTTATTTCTGGGTATTTTTTCCAATCTAAAAGTCAAAGTTTATAATAACAGTTTATCTTTTCAATCCCCACAAGTCTTCACTGGTTGATTCCTAGCCTGATACTCAAAATCAAATGGAACCAGGCAGCAAAGAGGGTTGGGAGGCAGATGGTTGCCCATAGGAAGGATTCTCTGAAGGCTGAGAAAACAGTATTTGGGAAAGGTCTTGTGCTGAAAAGCAGTGGTGCAGAGAAGTCTTTTAAATTACTACAACCTGTTGCCCTCAGTGGTGAATAAGACTCTGGTTTATGAATCGACACGTGGCATATGAGCTATAATTGTGATAGTTTGAAGGAAGTAGGTTATTTAGGTAGATGTTTGCTGACACGGTTTTTGCCAATCTTCAAAGTATGAGCATTGCCACCATTCTTTGAGCTAGTATTCAGGGTTGCTTTGCTGGCAGGGGTGACAGATTTGCTTATTTTTTACTTCTGTGGTCATTGTGACTGACTACTAGTAGTTTTTTGTGTTTGTTGTGTTGTGTTGTGTTGTGTTTTAGTTTGTTTTGTTTTAGATTGCTGGCTGGAATTAGAGTTCTTCTCAATGGTAGTGTAGTTCACAGTCAGTTTAAAGCCAAGTGACTAAAATATTAAGCTAGTGGATTGTTACACAATGATTCTCATTATGGCAATTGTTTTTTGTTTTGTTTTTTTGTTTGTTTGTTTGTTTGTTTGCTAATTCAGCCTAATGGATGATCCAGTTATATTGTTGTTTAGATCTTCCCTAGCTTTAATTCTTGGGAGCCCTAAAGGTGTATGCCATCTGGTTCAGCAAAAATGGCGATGGGTTCTGCATATATATTTTTTGGGTGGCCGCTCATTAGCTTTTCTGTCTCCTTTAGTTGCTGTGGGAAACCAGCCCAGTTAGGCAGGAAAACACAGTAGCACCTCTGTTTATTCAGTCGTAAGCAAATTCCTCCTGTGGTTAAATTTGTCTTGGTGGAGTTTACCAATGCAATAACATTTCTTTGAGGAATCTTCCTTAATTACAGGAAGATTGCATGCAAAAGAAAATATATACACCTACCTCTAAGACAAAGACAAGCTAGTAGATGTTTATGAGGAAAAAGCCCAATAATATTTTTAAAATTCATGTGCCTTCCTGCTTTCTTTCTGAGAATTGAGAGTGATCTAAGCTAATGAGTTTGTTTTTAAAATCCCTAAGTGAAGACTAAATGAGTAAATCAGATTTCCACTTATACATGAAGCTTATTATACATTACACACTATTATACACCATGTAATTCTAGATAATTCCATCCGCATCATCATCAGAAAGCATTTGTGAAATGCCTACCTCTGCATGGCACCCCTGGGCCTCGTCGTGTTATGAAGCGTCCTGTTTATTCTGGCCCACAGAAGGAGGTGGATAGGTAGCGATCGCAGAGAACGTGCGTTACCCGATTTGATGAAATATGAATCAGCTCGTGACCTCATCTTCTTTCTCCTCAGGCCCTGTACCCCCTGGTGACCTGTCTTCTCTGTGTCAGTCAGAAGCAGCTGTTCCTGAACAGGTGGCACATTTTCCTCAACAACTGCTTATCCAACCTTAAAGTTAGTATTTGTCAGCTCAAAAAAGTCTTTTATGAACTAGATATGCGTCTGAGACTGGTACATGTGCTCCTGAGAGTGGCTCCCGATGTGGGCGGGGGAATTTCCCTATACTGTTGGAATAGTGAAAAAAAATATTAATCAGAGTTCTCCTTATTAAATATAGTCAGTTTTAGAAGAAGACTAAGGATAAGAGAAATCATTTCAGATTTGGGGAAATGAATCTTTTCTAATAAGGATCGCTTTCAAGGTAGAATTAAATACCCCCTTATGTGCATCAAGTGTTGCATTTTATCTAAACAGATTAAAAAAGGGGAGGCCGCACTTCACTGGCAGAACCATGCGAATTGATTTCAGAAGCTCAGCTATACCTCCCGCATCCTTCCTCTGCCGCCTCTAGTCTAGGAACATATTTGGGAGGAAAGTTCCATTCTGTGGGAAGACGGGCCCTAGTCACAGAGAACGTGTATTTCCTGTCACTGTTATTTGCGATTATTTGAAGGCATTCTATTCAAGCCACATGGCAGGCCATCAGCCCGAGGCATTCGTTGAACAAATGCCCTACAGGTAGTTAGCACAAGTACTGGATGATGTGAGGAATGAAGTCAATGTTCCTAAAACTGAGGAGGCTACTGTTAAAACTACTATAATGAATAGTTTTAAAATTGGCTTTATAACTTTTAAGTAGTAGACATAGTTTAAGTTTCAGTGACCTATTGGTGAAAGACAACTAAATGGAAATCAACCCTAATATAAATGCAAACAGTGTGTATTTTCCTGTTATTTCCAATGGTGCCCAAAAATCTTGAAGCTCGTCTATATTTGCTACTTTAGAATTTTTGAAATATATTTAGTTATACAACCCTGTATGTGCTTGTACATGTTGCCTTGTCTTTTTTGTTCTAAGACATTTTAATTTAGTGAAGTGGTTAAGATTAATTATATTATTTTGGCATTTACAATAATTACACCATAATCTGCATTAGAGCTGTTTTGAGCACTGATGGTGAAATCCAAGATTAGAATCATTTATTTTCTTCCACTTGGCAGTGAAATATAATAGCAGTGGATATAGAATTAAGCTTTTAAGTATCCTGAAAAACAAAAAGCTTTTCAGGGTTATCAGCTATTATATAATAGCCACTCCTCGATATTTTATTTAGAGATTTACGCATCAATAATACTCTCTAACACACAGCACAATGTCATTTTGTTGTTGTTTGATCCGCCGTTAACTTATTCAGTTATTAGTTGCAGTTAAAAATATTTTTTGTTCATTTACACTTTACAGAAAATGGCCATTTTATTCGAAACAAAGAAGAGACATGATTAAGAATGTTCACATTGCATTATTCTGTGTACATTATTCTGAGTTCATTTGAGATGAATTTTAGTTAGAATTAAAATAATACTTTGCGTGACAACTTATTGTTGTGGCCAAAAAAAAGCCAAAAAAAATTTTTGGTTTAAAGTAGGTGTCTTTGATAGATAGCAGCATAATCTTACTTTGGAACATAATTGCCTCGAAGTTAAAACATTGGTGCTTTAGTCGAAACCCATCAAAAAGTCCTAATAACAGGGTTATAAATGGCCCTAGAGAAAAGTGGGGCTGCCAGCTGACGGTGATCCGTATGCAACCATTTCAAGCCTTAGAATTTCTAAGAGAATGGCCATGAGATCACAAAGGGTATATAGAGTCAATGATATAGAGACTGAACCAAATTTCAGAATTCCATTCAATTCACCAAGTAGGTATGAAATGCCCACTGCGTGAGGTGCTAGGGATGCTGCTGAAAGTGGGAAAGACAAGGGAAGTCAACTATATAAAAACTAGAAATAGAATAGAGTCTCTGTCCTTCAGGAACTTAGCATTTCATTGGGGGATATGTAACGAAGTTTCAAAATGCATGATAGAGACAGCCAGGAATATAGAAGTTGACGGTAGAGATACCTGTGCCATTTGGAGAGATTCAAGACCCCACGAAGCATGAAAGAGGTAGTGATCAGGCCAAGTTAAGGCAATGATATTTTACCTTATGGGTAATAAATTGTTGGAATTCACCATCCCAAGGCTAAAAGATAGAAAAAGACCCTTGATGATTACAATTGAAATAAAATGGTATCACATGTATTTAGAACTAAACCCAGTAGGGATTAAATGAGACCATTGTAAAATGTCATAAATAGGGGCGCTGGGGTGGCTCAGTCGGTGGGGCGTCTGACTTCGGCTCAGGTCATGATCTTGCGGTTTGTGAGTTCAAGCCCTGCATCGGGCTCTGTGCTGACAGCTCGGAGCCCGGAGCCTGCTTCGGGTTCTGTGCCTCCCTCTCTCTGCTCTTCCCATACTCACATTCTGTCTGTCTCTCTCTCAAAAATAAATCTTAAAAAACATTTTTTTAATGTCATAAATAGACAGAAAATCTTCCAAAACCTCCTCACAAATACTCACTGGGGTGAGAAATACCTGAGGAAAACTACCATGGCTTCAGAAGTATACTTTGTCTCAAATAAGCGTCAGTATTTTATGGCATTTAGCGCCAACCATATCATTTTATCAAGACCACCAGACCAAGTCTCCCCCCATTTACCTTTCTCCTTTTTGCTCCCGGCACGCTTCCGCATCTTGTCTCCCACTTCCCTACACATGCTTAAGTATAATGAACGTACTTTTTGAACCCTACACGTTGAACTTGGTAGCCATCCTTGATGTGTTCTGCAGACGCCAGTCATCAAGGCAGCAGCGTGACATATAGCAGAATAGAAGTGTGTTTGAGCATGAAAAAAATGATGCTTTCAAAGTAAACAAGCTCTCAGATTCAACGCTCATTTAATGTCAGTGCCCTGGTTTATCTTCCGAGTCAGTCTGTCAGAAGCAGGTTGCTTTGGAAACACAAACTTGAAGTCTTTATTTACAGTTGTTAAGTAGGTCAACCCTATATTAGCAATTTACCCTTGTAAAGTGATGGGCAATTTATGGCACCTTCGGACCACAACACTAGCACTCTTGCTTAGTAGTAACCAATACTTTTTTCTTCTATATATTTTATGGCAGAATCTGAACATATAGTGCAGTTACAAATTGATACATTCTCTTGGCATGTGCCATAATATACCTAATTCTGGAAAAAGGAAATACGTTTTGAAACTTGATTTAATAATACTTAGTTTTTTTGTTGTGAATCTCCATTTATTACTAGTTCTTTTAACATGTATTATTTGTAATAAGTATGTGGATTCGTAAAACCTATGTGTTAGTTTCTCATCCTTGAAAATGGATATAATTAGAACAATTTTTAAATTTTTTTAATTTTATGATTAAGAGGTCCAGATTATAAAAACAAAACAAAATCATAAAAGAAACTTTAAAGGTTAAAAAATGTGTTTACTATATAATTAATAACCACAATAACTCTCAGTACTTAGAGATCTGTTATGAGGCAAGCCAATGGCTGGGGGTTTACATACATTGTCTGGTTTCATCATGACAATGTCATTAGCTCCACCTAGCTCTCCCTAATGCTTTCATTGATATTATTTATGTTTTTCTAAATATTTTTCTCCAATAACAATACTTCATCTGAAGAATGGATGAATGAATGAATTAATTAGTTAGTTAAAAATGATTCTGGGGCGCCCGGGGTCTTAGTCGGTTAAGCATCTGGCTTCGGCTCAGGTCATGATCTCGTGGTTCGTGAGTTCTAGCCCCACATTGGGCTCTGTGCTGACAGCTCAGAGCCTGGAGCCTGTTCAGATTCTGTGTCTCCCTCTCTCTCTGCCCCTCCCCCACTCATGCTCTGTCTCTCTCTCTCTGTCAAAAATAAATGAACATTAAAAAAATTTTTTTTTAATGATTCTTCATTCATCTTAGTCACTGCTCGTGTGAATGAATGAGTGAATTAATTAAAAATGATCTACCATTCATCTCAGTCCCTGCTTGTGCTAGGACTTGAATGCATTCATTTTTGTAGTAAGTCAGTTGGTCAACAACTTTTTTAATGTTTATTTATATTTATAAATATATTTATTTTGAGAGAGAGCGAGAGAAAGCAGGGATGGGCAAAGAGAGAGGAGAGAGAGAATCCCAAGCAGGCTCCATGGTCAGCACAGAGCCTATGGGGTCTCTATTCCAGGACTATGAGATCACGACTTGAGCTAAAATCAAGAGTCAGACACTTAACCAACCGAGCCACCCAGGTGCCCCAACAATTTTTTTACAAATGTGTACCAGGCACTAGTCTAAGTGCTGGGAGTAAGTGATCAATAAGACACTAACACTCTCTGACCTCTTAGACCTTGTAATTTAGTGAAGTCAGACAGCAAACAAGTAAACAAATATATAAGAAGAAAAATTCAGAGAGTAGTAACTGCTGTAAATAAAATCAAGTAGGATATTGTGACACAATGATACATCAGGAGGAGCAGAAGAGGGAGTGTGCAAGGATTTGTAGACACGGATAGCATATTTGAATGGGCCTTCATATAATATTAAACAAAGTAGAAAAAGTAATGCTTTGAAGACACTGGAACCAGGTTATCTAGGTTCAATCTCTTGATTTCCATTAAGAATCTCCAAAATAGTATGGCTGCCATAAATATATTTGATGAAACTTGTCATTAGAACATAATGTATATTTGTGTAATAGTCACAATGAAGTTTAAGGAATGCTTTTTTTAAACTTTTCATATAATAGTAAGATAATTAGTGATATCTTTATATATATAAGGATTCCACAGCCCTTGGTAGAATGCATTAAAATGTATGGCACCATTTATTTTAAAACAGCTACTATTCTTTTTGTAAATGTCAACTTTAAGTGATATAGTATTGGCTATTTTAAATAATAATTTTGTAGAAGCAGTTTATTCTGCTTTGATATTAATCTCATTTCTGTAAACTTGAGAAAATCTCTTTTCATCTGTTTCAGATCTGTCCGAGGCACATTTCAAAGTGGGATTTATAAATTCTAACAGTGCACATAAACAGGGTTTAAAAATTAGTAATCAGCTGACAAGGATATTACTTTCCATGAGTGCCTTATTGATTCAGATGAGAGAAAATAATCATAAATCTTTGGCTCAGTAGTTTTAAAGCTTATCCTTAAATTACAGCATGTGTGTTCTTTGGGTAATAAGGTCATTGATAAGGGAATTATGATCAGAGTATCAAAAGGAAATGCCTGAAAGCAGAAAGGGGTTGACTATGATATGCAAGAGAATACAACAGAAAAAAATAGATTTACTTCAATGGCTCTAGTTGAAGTGGAAGAGAGAACTAGAAGGTATTTGAGTATAACAAGATCAAAAGGTAACTAAAATTATTTATCAATCTCTGTCAATAGAGCTTGACCTTAGCACGCACCGCATCGTCAAGGTGGCCTGTTACAGATGCTGCTTCTCGAAACCTACCTCCAGAAATTCTGATTGAGAATGTCTGAGTGCAGTCAAGAAATTTGCATGTTCATAAAAAGCTCACGTGACTTAGTACCAATGGTCAGCGGGTGGATCTTGACAAATATTGGTCTTTCAAATGACCCTGTCACCAGCCAAGTTGTCAGTGAATTCAGTTCTCCCTGCTGGTTACAGTTAACACTGAATTGCTTTAAGTAAAGCAAAAGCAAAATTTAAGGGAAGTGGGCATGATGCGGGGCCAGCTGACATGTCACGTGAAGTGTGTTGGTGACCAGCACTGAGATGAGGGGAAGGGGTACAGGGAAGATCCACTCTGAAGCCTACTAGTTTCTTGGACACTTTTATTCGTGTAATCTCAGAGCCACAATCAATTAATATATTGTTGTTAATGAATTAATGGGGAAGCAGATTACAATGGAAGAAGAGTCCTTTGATCTCGAAGTGGAGATTTTTGATAGCTATCAGTGGTGTGAGACATATGCTAAAATGTTTACATCCTGAAAATATTTGTCAAACCCTTACTGTGTTAGCTGCTACTGGAATACAAAAACACTGAGAAGGAAATCCTGTTTTCAGTAGAGTACAGTCTATAGGTGCCAGCAGCATATTTGAACCATATAATATTAAACAGTATATAAAAATTAATGCTTAGAAGACACTAGAACCAGATAGTCTAGGTTCAGATTCTAGCACTGCCACTTATTAGCCCTCCTGTGCCTTGATTTCTTCATCTGCCCAATGAGAACAAGGACAGTATCTACCTCATATTGTTGTGAAAATTAAAATGAGTTAATAACATATGTAGAGCATTGATAACAATCCCGGCTACAGTAAGCCTCATGTCAGATATACATTCCAGTTTCTAAGAAAATAGTACTTCCTGGAGAAGTCAGTTCCTAATCGCTGCTTGTCATTTACCAGCCTAATGACTCTGAGCAAGTCATTTGGTCTGTCTCAATGATAAAATCCCTCAACTAATGTCATGGTATGTGAAAATACTTTTTTTTTCATATTTTTTTTAAAGTTTATTTATTTTTGAGAGAGAGACAGAGCATAGCGGGGCAGGGGCAGAGATAGAGGGAGACACAGAATGTGAAGCAGGCTCCAGGCTCTGAGCTGTCAGCACAGAGCCCAATGCAGGGCTCGAACCCATGACCTGTGAGATCATGACCTGAGACGAAGTCAGACGCTTAACTGACTGAGCCACCCAGGCGCCCGTGAAAGCACTTTTGCAATATCAGAATGCCATTACAAGTAGAAGATGTTTAGTAATATCACTGAACCATGTAGATTAATTTCAGCTACATACCAAAGGTTGCCTATTGTATGTAGGTTCTTTGTTTTTAATTGAAGTATATTTGACATACATTGTATTAGTTTCAGGTGTTCAACATAATGGTTCATCATTTGTATACATCGCAAAAGCATCACCGCGTAAGTCTAGTTACCATCTGTCGCAATACAAAGTTACAAACAAAAATTTTTTTTTAATTTTTTTTGCACGTTTATTTATTTTCGAGACAGAGAGAGAGCATGAACGGGGGAGGGTCAGAGAGAGAGGGAGACACAGAATCCGAAGCAGACTCCAGGCTCTGAGCTGTCAGCACAGAGCCCGACGCGGGGCTCAAACTCACGGACCGTGAGATCATGACCTGAGCCAAAGTCGGACGCTCAACCGACGGAGCCACCCAGGCGCCCCCCAAAATTTTTTTTTCTTGTGATAAGAACTTTTCTTATTTTCTTAGCAGCTTTCAAATTTGTAATACAAAGTTACTGACTGCAGTCACCATGCTGTGCATTGCATTACATCCCCATGACTTATTTGTTTTTGAATCCCGTTGGTACCTCTTGATGCCCTTCAGCCATTTTGCCCACCCCCACCTCCTTCCCCTCTGGCAACTACCGATTTCTTCTCTGTATCTTTGAGTTCTGTTCTGTTATTTAGTTTTATTTTTTAGATTCCAAATATAAGTGAAATCATATGGCATTTGTCTTTCTCTGTCTGACTTATTTCACTTAGCATAATACCCTCAAAGTTCACCCATGTTATCACAAACGGCGAAGTTTCATTCGTTTTATGGCTGAGTAATATTCCACTTTTATCCATTATCTTTATCCATTTATCCATTGATGGACACTCAGGCTGTTCCCATATCTTGGCTATTGTAAAGAATGCTGCAGTAAATAGAGGAGCATATATCTTTTTTAATTAGTGTGTTTGTTTTCCAGATAAATACCCAGAAGGAATTGCTAGATCATATGGCCGTTCTATTTTTAATGTTTTGAGGAACTTCCATCCTGTTTTCCATAGTGGCTACATCAGTTTACATTTCAACCAACAGTGTAGGATGGTTCTCTTTCCTCCACATCCTTGCCAACACTTGTTATTTCTTGTCGTTTTGGTAATAGCCATTTTGACAGGTGTGAGGTGATGTCACATTGTAGTTTTGACTTGCATTTCCCTGACAATGCATGGTTTGGGGCATCTTTTCACATACCTGATGGCCATCTGTGTGTGGTTTTTTTTTTGTTTTTTTTTTTTGTTTGTTTGTTTTTTTGGAGATGTGTCTATTCAGATCCTTTGCCCAGTTTTTAGTGTGATCGTTTGTATTTTGTTATTGAGCTGTGTGAGTTCTTTATATATTATGGATATTAACCCGTTATCAGATATATGATTTGCAAATACCTTTTCCCATTCAGTAAGTTGCCTTTTTATTTTGTTGATGTTTTCCTTTGCTTGTTTGGCAGACACTTTTTAGTTTGATGTTGTTCCATTTGTTTATTTTTGTTTTGTTGCCTTTGCTTTTGGAGTCAGATCCAAAAAATACCACCAAGAGCAATGTCTAGCACTTACTGCCTGTTTTCTTCTAAGAGTTTTGTGATTTCTGGTCTTACATTTAAGTCCTTAATCTACTTTTAGTTAATTTTTGTGTACATTATAAGATAGTGGTAAAATTTAATTCTTTTTCATGTGGCTGTCCAGTTTTCCCAACACCATTTATTGAAAAACGTTTTTCTTCTTGTATAATCTTGCCTCCTTTGTTGTAAATTAATTGACCATGTATGCTTGTATTCATTACTGTGCCCTCTATTCCATTGATATATGTGTCTGTTTTTATGTCAATACCATACTATTTTGATTACTATAGCTTTGTGATGTATTTTGAAATCAAGGAGCATAATGCCTCCAGCTTTGTTTTTCTCAAGATTGTTTTCACTACTTGGGACCTTTTGAGGTACCACACAAATTTTAGGATTGTTATATTTCTATGAAAAATGCCAGTGGAGGGGAGCCTGGGTGGCTCAGTCAGTTAAGCATCTGACTTAGGCTTAGGTCATGATCTTGCTGTTCATGAATTCAAGCCCACATCAGGCTCTGTGCTGACAGTTCAGAGCCCGGAGCCTGCTTCAGATTCTGTGTCTCCCTCTCTCTCTCTGCCCCTCCCCTGCTTATGCTCTCTCTTTCAAAAATAAATAAACATTAAAAAAAAATGTTTTAATGCATTGGAATTTTGGTAGAGATTATACTGAATCTGTAAATTACTTTGGGGTAATATGGAAATTTTTACAATATTAATTATTTTAATCTATGAGCATAGAATATCTTCCCATTTATTTGTGTCTTCTTTAATTTCTTTCATCTATGTCTTATAGTTTTCAGTGTACAAGTCTTTCACATCCTTGGTTAAATTTATCCCTAGGTATTTTATTCTTTTTGATGAAATTGTTATGGGATTATTTTATTAATTTCACTTTCTGATAGTTTGTTGTTAGTGTCTAAGCATGCAACAGATTTTTGTACTTTGATTTTGTACCTTGCACCTTTACTGACTTTGTTTATTGTAAGTTTTTTGGTAGAGTCTTTAGGTTTTTCTATGTACTAAATTATGTTGTCTGCAAATAGTGATAGTTTTACATTTTCCTTTCCAATTTTGATGACTTTTATTTGTTTTTTTCTGCCTAATTGTTCTGGGTAGGACTTCCAATACTATGTTGAATAAAAGTGGTGAAAGTGAGCGTCTTTGCCTTGTTCCTGATCTTCAAGGAAAAGCTGCCAGTATTTCACCACTGAGTGTGATATTCTGTGGGCTTGCAATATATGGCCCCTTATTATTTCGAGGTACATTCCCTCTGTACTCAATTTGTTGTGAGTTTTTATCATAAATGGATATTGAATTTATCAAATGCCTTTCTTCATCTATTGGGAAGTCAGAGGATTTTTATCCCTCATTTTGTTAATGTGGCTTATCATGTTGATTGATTTGCAAATGTAGAACCATCTTTCCATCCCTGGAATAAATCCCATTTGATCGTGGTGTATAATCCGTTAAATGTCTTCTTGAATTCAGTTTGCTGATATTTCGTTGAGGATTTTTGCATCTATGTTCATCAGGGATATTGGCCTGTAACTTTCTTTTTTGTTGTTGTTGTGTTCTTGTCTGGTTTTAGTATCAGGGTAATGCTGACATCATAAAATGAGTTTGAGAGTATTCGCTTCTTTTCAAGTTTTTGGAAGAGTTTAAGAAGGATTGATATTAAACCTTCTTTGGGGCACCTGGGTGGCTCAGTCGGTTGAGCGTCCGACTTTGGCTCAGGTCATGATCTCACGGTCCGTGAGTTCGAGCCCCGCATCAGGCTCTATGCTGACAGCTCAGAGCCTGGAGCCTGCTTCAGATTCTGTGTCTCCCTCTCTCTTGGACCCTCCCCCGTTCATGCTCTGTCTCTCTCTGTCTCAAAAGTAAATAAAACATTAAAAAAAAAAAAAACCTTCTTTGAAGGTTTGGTAGAATTCACTAGTGAAGCCATCTGGTCCTGGACTTCTCTTTGTTGGGAGTTTTTTTATTACTGATTCAGTTTCCTTACTAGTAATTGGCCTGTTCAGACTTTTCTATTTATGATTCAGTTTTGGAAGATGGTATGTTTCTAGGAATTAATTTAGTTCTTGTATGTTGTCTAAGTGGTTGGCATATAATTGTTCATAATAGTCCTTTATGAGCTTCTGTATTTCTTTTGTATCAGTTGCAATTTCTCCTCTTTATTTTCTGATTCTATTTATGTAAGCCCTCTCTATTTTTCTTTTAGTCTAGCCCAAAAGCTTGTCAATTTTGTTTATCTTTTCAAAGACCCAGTGTTAGTTTCATTGATCTTCTCTATATCTTTTAATTGCTATCTCATTATTTCCCCTCTGATCTTTATTATTTCCTTCCTTCTGATAGCTTTGGGCTTTAACAGTTCTTCTTGTCCAGTTACTTTAGGTTTAAAGTTAGATTGCTTATTTGATATTTCTCTTGTTCCATGAGATAGGCCTATATCAATATAATCTTTCCTCTTAGAACTGCTTTTGTTGTATCCATAGATTTTGGTACATTGTATTTCCATTTTTGTTTGTCTCAAGGTATTTTTTTAATTTCTTCTTTGATTTCCTCATTGACTCATTGGTTATTCATTAGTATGCTGCTTAATCTCCCCATATTTGTGATTTTCCCAATTTTCTTTTTGTAATTGGTTTTTACCTTCGTACTATGGTTGGAAAAGATGCTTGATATGATTTCAGTCCTCTTAAATTTATTTAGACTTGTTTTGTGGACTAACGTATGATCTCTCTTGGCAAATGTTCCACATGCACTTGAGTAGAATTGTGTTTTCTACTGACTTGGGAAAGAATGTTCTGTATACATCTATTAAGTCCATCTAGTGTAATGTACCATTTAAAGTCTAATGTGTGATTTAAAGCCAATATTTCCCTATTGATTTTCTGCCTAGGTGATCTATCCATTGATGTAAGTGGGGCTTTAAAGTTCCCTACTTACTATTGTGTTGTTGTCAGTCTCTCCCTTTAGGTTTGTTAATATTCATTTTATACATTTAGGTGCTTGTATGTTGGGTGTATAAATATTTACAGATGTTGTATTTTCTTGTTGGATTGACCCCCTTTGTCATTATGTAATACCCTTCTTTGTCTTTTATTATAGTCTTTATTTTCAAGTTTGTTTTGTCTGATGTCAAGACAGCTACCCCAGCTTTCTTTTGGTTTCTGTTTGCATGGCATCTTGTTCCATCCCTTCACTTTTGGTCTTATGTGTCCTTACATCTCAAGTGAATCTCTTATAGGCAGCATATATGAGTCTTGGGTTTTTTATCCACTCAACAAACCGATGTCTTTTGATGGGAGCACTTAGTCCATTTACATTTAAAGTAGTTGCTCATAGGTCTGTACTTACTGTTATTTTATTAATTTTTTTCTGGCTGTTTGTAGTTTCTCTCTGTTCCCTTCTTTTGCTTTTTACCCTTGCGATTTGATGACTTTCTGTGGTGTTATGCTTAGATTCCTTTCTCATTATCTTTTTAAGTTTATTTATTTTGAGAGAAAGAGTGCAAGTGGGGGATGGGCAGAGAGAGAGGAGAGAGAATCCCAAGCAGGATCCGTGCCGTAAGTGCAGAGACCGACGTGAGGCTCAATTTCACGAACCGTGAAATCATGACCTAAGCCGAGATCAAGAGGCAGAAGCTTAACTGACTGAGCCACCCCAATGCCCCCCATTATATTTTATGTATCTTTTAGAGGTTTTTGCTTTGTGGTTACCATGAGACTGACATCTAACAGCCTGTATATTTAATAGTCTATTTTAAGTTGATAGCAAGTTAAGTTTGAATGCATTCTAAAACTCTGCATTTTTGTGTTTTTGATGTCACATTTTACATCTCTGTGTATCCCTTAAGTAATTAGTATATTGTTATTTTACTATGTCTTTTAACATTCATACTAACTGTGATTAGTCCACTTTTTTTTTTTACTATATATTTACCTTTACCTGTGAGATTTTTACTTTCATGTGTTCGCTTATCGCTAATTAGTGTGCCCTTTGTTTTAAGCTTAATGCAGTCTCTTCAACATTTCTTTTAGGGCCAATTCAGTGGTGATGAACTGCTTTAGCTTCTGCTTGTCTGCAGAAATCCTTATCTCTTTTTTAATTCTAAATGATAATCTTGCTGCATACAATATTCTTGTTTGGAAGTTTTTTAGGGAAGTTTTTAGCCATTATTTCTTGAAATAAGTTTTCTGCCCCTTTCTCTCTCTCTCTCTCTTCCTGCTGGAAGCCCTGTATTCTGCTTGATGTTGTCTAATAGGTCCCTTAAGCTATCTTTATTTTTTTTTTAATTATTTTTTTCTTTCTGCTTTTCTATTTGGGTGAGTTCTACTGCCCTGTCTCCCAGATCACTGATTCTTCCTTCTGCCTCATCTAGTCTGCTGTTAAACCTTTTTAATATATATTTTTAGTGCAGTTAGTTGTGTTCTTCAGCTCTGTGACTTCTGTTTGGGACTTTATGATCTTTTCTTATTTTTCTTCTATGTTGAAATCTTTCTGTGTGCATCCATTCTTCTCCTCAGTTCAGTGAGCATCTTTATGACCATTACTTTAACTCCTTATCAGGCAAATTATGTATCTCCATTTCAGTAAAGTTTTTTTTTTTTCTCCTGGGTTTTATCTTGTTCTTTTGTTGGGAATATATTCCTCTGTTTCCTCATTTTGCTTGACTCTCTCTGTTTGTTTCTATGTGTTAGGCAAAATAGCTATCTCACCCAGTCTTAAGGGGGTGGCCCTATGTAAGCAATGAACCTTAATATTTAACTTTGCCCTAGTTCTTGGTTGTCTCTGGAACTGTCTCTCTGGTTTTTTAAGACTCATAGTGTCTACAAATGCAACCCCCTGGCCACCAGAGCCTAAAACTCAAGGGCATCCCCTTGTGTGGGCTGTGCACACATGCTGGCTTTGGTAGGTCAAGGGGCACAGGGCGACATTATAGGAGCAACACAAGAGGTGCAAATCCAAAGCAGTGGCATGGGGGATGGGAGTTGCCACTGGTTGGTTAGAGTGAGTGCAAAACTAGTACTTCCCAGTGCCAGCACCAGCAAGGTAGAGAAAAAAGGTAAAAATGTCACCCACCAGCACCTCCCTCCCTAGGCAGAGTCCCAACAGTCTTTTGCCCTTCTAACACGTGCCTTAATATCAGCAACTTTATCTTCTTCACATATGGTCTAGGCTCTTCTCTAACTGCTGCTTTTTCACTGGGTCCCAGGGAGAGTGAATCTGCATGTGAGCCTTTTAAGAGCAGAAACTCTCTCTTTCCCTCCCGCCCTATGGCTCTCGTGGATATAAGCCCTGTTCATTTTCCAAGTGACCCATTTGGGGCTCATTTCTCTGATGCAGGTCCCAAGGGATGGGGTGGCTAATGTGGAAACAAACTCCATGCTCCTCAGCGAGGAATTCCTTATTCATGAGACCCCTCCCCGTGGTGGGTCACCACTCTGAGGGTAGGATTTTTTTGTCAAGACCACGTATCTGCCGCTTCTACCTGTCCTGACGTGGCTCTTTTACCCTTTGTTGTAAAGTAGCTGTTCAGCTAGTTCTCAGGTTCTTTCCAGAGGGAACTGTTCCATATGTAGCTATAGATTTGTTGTGTCCTTAGGAGGAGGTAAGTTCAGGATGGTTCTATGCCACTGTGTCAAACTGCCTCCTTGTATAGGTTCTAGGTAAAGACATCTTGCTTATGCATCAAGTTGTTCTGCAACTACTCACAGTCTGCTCTTTTTACATTGGTGTTTACTGATAGCCTGTTGTATGGCAGTCATTGAGGACACAAAAATGAACAAACCCAAATTCTGGAGTTCACAGTCTGGTAAGAAACGTAAAGGGGTAGAACAACATTCTGGAAGCAGAGAGTAGAGGCACTTGGCAGTCTCTGCAGGGGGTGGGGGGGCAGGGGAGGAGAAAATAGTTGTTGTAATAGTAGAGGATTTAACAGAGGAGATAACACCTAACTGAATCTTGCCAGGGAATAGAAGTTTTCCAAATAGACCAGGGGTAGGAAGGCATTTGAGGCATTTAGGAAATTGCAGAAGGGATATAATGACATGGGGTGCACCAAACCTAGGAGGTAGTAATGGGGGAGCCAGATTGCCAAAGGCCCCCTCATGTACCACATCACGGAACAGAGACGTCCAGGAGGTGATTAGAAGTCCCTTAAGGAAGGGGATGCCTGGGTGGCTCAGTCGCTTAAGTGTCCAACTCCTGATTTCAGCGCAGGTTGTGATCTCACAGCTCATGAGTTTGAGTCCCAGATTGGGCTCTGTGTGGTGTCAGCAAGAAGGCCGCTTGGAATCCTCTTTGCCCCTCCTCTGCTTATATGCTTGCTCTCTCTCTCTCCCTCCCCCTTCCTCCCTCCCTCTCTCTCAAAATAAATAAGTAAACTTTAAAAAAAAATTAAAATTTTAAAAATCTAGAAAAACACAATAACCCCAATTTTTTAATGATGGAATATTTTAAATGCAACTTTAAAATACATAAAGTTTCTTTATGTAGCCAAACAGGCAAATCAAACAAGCAAAAAATTGTCCTTTGTATATAAATGTATGCTTTTAAAAAGTTGGGGCCTTAAAAAAAAGTCGGGGCCTTTTTTTCCCTAGAGCTAGAAAGTTCCAGTTAGTGAACATACAGTGTAATATTAGTTTCAGGTGTATAATCTAGTAATAAAATACATGTGAAACTGAAAATAATGTGGTATTAGCACATGAATGGACAGACTAATAAAATTCTAAAAACAGACCTAAATGCATGTAGAAATTTAGAATTTTATAATAATGATCACACCAAAAATTTGACGTAAGAAATCCACTTTTCCTAAATCTAAAAAACTACTCTCTGTAGTCTTTTCCATAAAATTTATTTACATAAATAGCCTAAAAATAAACTTTATGTCTAAACACTTATGAATTCTACAAAAATCAGTACCAAATTATCTACACTAAGAATAAAACAGTTAAGACAATTATGACAAGATAAATAAATAAGGGAAGAGAAGTAATGTGAGAGCAAAAAACTTGTAAGACAGTTAAAAGTGACATTTAAACACGGTTTAGGAAACAGTTATCGACCCCTTGAAGCATGGCAGGAATTCTAATAGATATTACAGTAAATAATGCCCCTTCCTTTCCGACATCTAAACAAGACCATTTGCTAGAGGTTGTTTGAAGGTCAGAAGACATTCAGGACAGAATAATTAGCTTTAATGGTACGAGATTGAGGACACTGGGGAGGAACAGAGAAGCCTGCACAAAAGAGGGGATGTTCAAGTTGACTGTGAAGGAGTAGGGTTCACCTGATAGAAAAGAAGGAGGCAGGGGCAAGGGGTGAAGGAACCCACTCTTGACATGGAAATGGAATGAACATGGCCTGGCTAGAGTTGAGGAAGCTTGTGGGGGAAAAGCAGGAGGAGGCAGAAAAGGTAGATTAGAGCTACATATTGACTGGTCAGTTATGCCAAGAAATGTTACCTGGATCCCACAGGCATCAGGGAAACTATCCAGTGCATGATTTTTAAATCAAGAGGAATATGATTAGATTAAGACAGGACAGTGAGGAAAGAATTCGTTGCTTCCTCTTGGCCTGTTATTACCCAGAAGCCAGCAGCTCTGTCACAGTTGGTCTCCTGCCTCTGTTCCTTTCCCCACGGTGTGGGGACTTCTTCCGTGGTCTCCTTGATCTTAGTGGCTTCCTGTCACCATCAGGAGAACCCTGGTCCCCTTTGTTAACCTGGCATGCAGGGTCCCACACATCACCCTTGCCTTCCTCATAACCCTCCTCAGCCCCTGCTCCTTCATCTGGCCCTAGGCACTGGAATACAAACTATTGCCAGGGTGTGAGACATGACCGGTCTTCTTCAGCTCTCTTAGCTTCCACGCGCTCTCCCTTCCCATCATCCTTTTACACCGTGCAAAGTTTCATATTGTGCCAAGCACAGTACCTGGCCCACTGTAGCCACTCAAATGTTTGTTGAACGAACACATGAGTAAATGATTGGATTAAAGTTCCTCTGAGTTTTCATGTGCCCCTGAAAATTTTTCCTGACCTTCCTTGAGCTCGCCATAGCTTGTCTTTCTTTCTGTTTTCATTCTTTAGCTCTTGTGCCTACCAGTTTTTTCTACTGCCTTAGAGTTGATTGCTTTTTATCCATCTCCCATCCCCCAGAGGTTGTAAACAACTTAGGGAAAGGGATTATCTTTTATCTCTATATCCCATGTTCTAACACAGTGCCTAGTACACATTCATCTCAATAAATGTTGGTGGGTAATTAGATTCAGGCAGTGGGGGGGTGGGTAGGGAATTTGGGGAATCAAAACAAAAACAGTGTTTACAAGGGCATAATCAACACTAGAAAGAAGAGATTAATTATTCTCTTAGTGCTAGAGAATACAGGTTCCCTAGGGCTGGAGGAAGAAGGCAATTTCAAGTATTCACCTTGGCAAAAGGGAGAATGACATGACTTCCCCCGGAACCACTCTGCCCTGCCCTCATGGCCATTTGGATCCCTCCTCATAGATTATTTACACAATGGACACCCGGACGCAAATACTCCATAAATCTCAGATGATGCAGTGCCTTGTAGGGGCCCTGCATTTCTAAGCCATTCAGAAAAGAATAATCTCCATACATTCCATACAGTACCATTTAATCTTTTTTTTTTTTTTTACCACCTAATATTAATTAAATCTTAAATCTAATGCTATCTTACATCCTGGTTTCTGTTGCAGAATAAAGACCCCAAGATGGCTCGGGTTGCACTGGAATCTCTATACAGATTACTCTGGGTTTACATGATTCGAATTAAATGTGAAAGCAACACAGCTACTCAGAGGTAAGGATCTGGTTTAGGTTAATGGTAACTACCTCACTGAGTTAATGGTAACCATTACTCAGCCAATAAAAAGGGTGTTTTGTTTTACTGCTACCTGTATTAACCAAAGTAAAAACTATTCAAAGTTGACACTTTCTAAAAGATCTAAGTCCTAAGGACATTTTCAGTCTTTGCTTAGTCAGTAGCTCAGCAGCCATTACAGAAATTTCGGCCTCTACTAGGACAGCAAGCTTCCACGGCCAAGGTTGCATTCACCGTGTTAACAAAGCACACGGCTATGATCTTCCAAGTACCCTTAGTTTTGCAGAAAAACTTGATAGAGTAATTATGCTGATGAAAAAGGGATGAAGTGGTTTGTTTTCTCTTTCTGAATTCTCTCTGATACTTAGATAAGATGAAACATCTGCCATTTTCACTTACAGAACTGGAGCTCAGCCAATCTTGCTTGTGTTCTCTTTTTTTCTCCCTATCTTTCAGCCGTCTTATAACCATCATCACAACACTTTTCCCCAAAGGGTCCCGTGGTGTGGTGCCAAGGGATATGCCTCTGAACATCTTTGTGAAAATCATCCAGTTCATTGCCCAGGTAATGGAGAAGCTTCTGGCAGTGGGAATGATCCAACTGCCTTCAAGTAGCCAGTCTCCTTCCTAGCAAGTGCTACCAGGTGAAAAGCCTGAAGTAATAGCTTATGTGGAAAGACTTTGCGGGATGGTGTTGTCAGTGTTTTCACACGTAGCTTTTTTTTTTCTTCAAAACAAATAGTGACATGGGTACGTCAAGTGTTTTCAGCGTCCGTCACATGGAGGAGCTGAGAGAGTTTAAGTGACTCATCCAAGGCCATAGAACCTATTAGTAAAAGGGCCTCTTGACTCCCAGTCCCTGTTTTGTCCCGATGCTCTGCTCTGGCTTCTGCAAGTCAGCAGGAAGCCAAGAGTCTGGTTTTTGGAGGAAATCAAAAGATTGCTTTGTGAAATTTGAGGAGTAAGAAAAATGCTCTTTCACCCCATGAGAAAGAAGCATGAATAGGAATATTAGAATTTATCAAGCACTTACTCTTTGCCAGGAACTTTTTTTTTTAATTTTTTAATGTTTATTTATTTTTGAGAGAGAGAGAGAGAGAGAGAGAGAGAGACAGAGCATGAGCATGAGCAGGGAAGGGGCAGAGACAGACAAAAACACAGAATCCAAAGGAGGCTCCAGGCTCTGAGCAGTCAGCACAAAGCCTGATGGGGGGCTTGCACTCAGGAGCCATGAGATCGTGACCTGAGCTGAAGTCAGATGCTTCACCAACTGAGCCACCCAGGCGCCCCTGCCAGGAACTTTTCTAAGAACTTACAGGTACTAATTTCCTTAAAAACTGGGTCCAATAATGGTAAACATAGATTTTAGTATTTAGTTTACTCTTTAGACCCAAGATTTTTACTTTTTAAATCACACTTTGTGGGTAAATGGTTATATCCCAACTTCGACTTGCTCGTGACTTACAGAACAATGTGAAAAGATAATTATCCCAGTTCAGCCTCTGCTACAAGCCAGCTCTATACCCTTAACCAAGTCAGAGAGCATCTTTCTTCTGTGTCTTGAACTGTAAAATGAACTGTAAAACGTGGAGGGAAATGCTCGCCCAGTGTACTTCAGAATGCTGTGTGGATAAAGGGAAATTATAGGCATGAAAATACTATTAGTGCAATTGACATTGATATAAAGATGTAAGGATCAGTCGTTACTTCACAGACTAGTAATGTATAATATCTCTCTATGTGTTCGGATAATGAGATGCCTCTGTCATATTTGCTCTTAGGGAAAAGACGTCTCTTGCTTTTTGGGCAGATGAATTAATGTGACTTTTCTGCATATACTTATCACGTGCCTGAGAATGTGTTTTGCCTATTCCAGAATATTGTTTCAAATGAACCAGTCATATCATAGCAGCCACTGTCTCAAACCATCAGAATCTGGCTTCTGCTTTCTCACTTACGTAATCATAGTATGTCTTATTTGTTGATTGTTCATTTCGCTTTCAGACATTGTCCATTATAATATGAGCCCAAGGATTTGAAACGTTAGAGAATAGGAGAAGATGGTCATTTTGCGGTGGTATTTTTAAACATATATTTTAAACTGAGTTTCAAGAGGTGATCAGCATTTGCTTTACAAGCAGAAAGTGTTGAGACTGTATTTAAGCCCAGACATTCCAAGTGTTTTGGTTTTTCATTTGGGGGAATTTGTTTTTTGTTTTTTGTTTTATCATTAGTCATTCCAGGCTTTAGGGGCTAAATTCCACATTTTACATAACAAAAGCATCTCTGTACATCACATGACAACGGGCAGCTTCACCCAAGGCTCTAAGGGGCATGGTCTTCCTTCAGGGATTCTCTTGATGCATAAAACTGAACAGCATCTTGCTTCTTGTAGCAACCACCTGTTGGTGGCCTAAAATGAAGATAGACACTTCACACTGAATTTGTATTTTAAAATCTTTGTTTTGTTGTCTCTTTTCCACTACAGGAACGCTTAGATTTTGCCATGAAAGAAATTATTTTTGATTTTCTCTGTGTGGGAAAACCAGCAAAAGCTTTCAGCCTCAACCCAGAGGTATGAATGAAATGATCCTTTTATGTACTTCTAACCGAGCCATACCTTTGCTTTGTGACTTTGGGGAATAGGGCGAAGGCCATTTTCTTGAAAAGTCTTCTGTTTCTTTCTGTCCGTGTTTATTTGAATAACAATCATAGATGATGGAATTTCAGGAGTCAGGTTTTGGGTGAACAGACTTAGGATGAAAGCAAGTTTATGTGCCACCATATTCTGTGCTCGGATGATAGAGCAAACCTTGCCCCAAAAGATAATTTGCCACTACAGGTCACGGTGTTTTCTTTTAGACAAGTCAGTACTTATAGCTGTTTTGATGCAGATGAACAAGTTGAGTCCTGGGAAGTGTTGAAACAGAGAAGAATGAACGCACGTGATAATAAAATACTAAAATCGAATGAAATCGAGTGATGTATGGATCTATGTTTCTGTGGCAGCGTCACAACTCAAGGACCAGGCAGATCCTGAAAATGATGGGCACAACACAGGGTTGGAGTGACCTATGCAAATGAGAAGCACATCCCAGTTTAAACTTTAAGAACACTGGTGGCCAACAGAACTGTGCCTGGCAGGGTGCCTCTTTGCAGTCTTTTCCCTATGATACTGTAGAAAGAACACTAAACCAGAAGGCAACAGTATTGGATTTGCCCCTTGACACAGGCCTTAACACTTAAACTAGCTCGAAGACATTTATCTCTGAGCTTCAGCTTTTTTTGCCAGGAAAATGAACAAAATACTTTTCTAGATCACTCATAGAATAATTGTGATACTGTGACATTACAAGCTCTTAAGCAACAAAACAAAACCAAAAAAAAAAAAACAAAAAAACAAACAAAAAAAAAAAAACAACCCACCATAGAAGTTTTTTAAAAAAGAATGTTCGTATCATCACTGTACTATTTTGTCCGGCTCCTTCATTCTGTCAGTAAGGACAGAGGCTCGAAATCAGCAGCTGGTTAATAGCAAAAGGAACCACATCTCCTGGTTCCACAGCCTGTATTCTCTTCTTTGTGCTAAGGTTGCCATGTGTCTAGGGACAGCTGGAGAAGCCCCAGAATGGGAGTTTTTTGTCTTGTGTCTAATGACATCACAGTCTTCTGGAATGGCTACAGCCAGGGTCAAGGGAAGAGGGACAGAGTTGATGCCAATCCAGAACATTTGGGCTAGAATGGGGCCCAGAACCCTAGGTAAAGAGTCTTCTCCTGCTGGGAAGTTTCTCAAAAGATTTTTCACTTCTCAGGAGTCATGGCTTTAACGGCCCTCAGAATTACCAGGTTATTAGTCTAAAAAGAACATACTGAAAGCTACCATTATCATCACCATGTATAAAATTTACCCTTTATTCTTTCCTCAGACTCCTCAGTCAATGAATAATTGGTTAACCTCTTTGTGCAGAACAATTGGAATTATGGGGTTTTTAATTTTTAAAACTACAAAAAGACATTTGAGTATCTTCTTCCATTTCTCCTGAGCTTATATGGTTATGGAAGAGTTTATCACTAGTTGGTGATTAGAAGCTTAAAGGCATATCTGTGATCTCACTCAATAGTACACACAAGGATGAGGATAGTCTATAAAGTAGATGTCACACTTGATAAAATATGTTGTAGGTCACAGTTGCCCAAGAAACGTATTCAAATTGTGTCTTAAATCATATTTTGGAAATAGCTTGTGGAACAGTGCCTAGAGATGTAAATGATTATCTTACTACGAAGTTTATAGTGCATCACCACTCAACAGTCCAATAATTTCCAGATAAGTGTCCCATTTTAGTTCAGACTGAGATGGCTTCTATATGCATCTTCATCATCATAAGAACTTACTCATCTGTGAGAAGTTTCTAGGTCATCCATTTCTCTAATTTTTGTCATGACCTGAAATAACATGTAACTGGATGTCCTAGCCAGAACCAGAGACAAAAAGAAGAAATAAAAGGCATAAGGATTGGAAATGAAGAAAGAAAACTCTTTTTATTCACAGACAACATGATTGCATATGTAGAAACTACCAAAGACTCTACAGAAAATCGGCTTAGCTAATACATTATTTTAGACAGTTTGTAGGATAGGGGTGCCTGGGTGGCTCAGTCGGTTGAGTGTCGAACTTTGGCTCAGGTCATGATCTCACCATTCGTGGGTTCAGGCCCTGCATTGCGCTCTGTGCGGACAGTTCAGAGCCTGGAGCCTGCTTCAGATTCTGTGTCTCTCTCTCTGCCTCACCCCAACTTATGCTCTGCCTCTCAAAAATAAAAATAATTTTAAAAATTTTTTAGAAAGTTTGTAGGATACAAGATAAATATAGAGGGGCACCTGGCTGTTTCATTTGGTAGAGCTTGAGATTCTTGATCTCAGGGCCATGAGTTCAAGCCCCAAGTTGGGAAGGAGCCTACTTAAAAAAAAAAAAAAAGATAAATATATAAAATCAATTTATTTCTATATTATGGTAATGAACAATTAGAAACTGAACAATGTTACCTCTGGGACACAGCAAAGGCAGTCATAAGAGGGAAGTATATAGCAATCCAGGCCTTCCTAAAGAAAGAAGAAATATCTCAGATATACAACCTAACCTTATACCTTAAAGAACAGCCAAAGCCAAAACCAGCAGAAGACAGGAAATTATATAGATTAGAGCAGAAATCAATGCTATTGAAACCAAAAATATCAGTAGAACAGATCAATGAAACCAGAAGCTGGTTCTTTGAAAGAATTAACAAAATTGATAAACCACCAGACAGTTTGATCAAAAAGAAAAAGGAAAGGACCCAAATAAATAAAATCAAGAATGAAAGAGGAGAGATCACAACCAACACAGCAGAAATAAAAACAATAATAAGAGAATATTATGAGCAATTATACGCCAATAAAATGGGCAATCTGGAAGAAATGGACAAATTCCTAGAAACATATACACTACCAAAACTGAAACAAGAAGACATGAAAAATTTGAACAGACCCATAACCAGTAAAGAAGTTGAATTCATAATAAAAAATCTCCAAAAAACAAGAGTGCAAGGCCAGATGGTTTTCCAGGGGAATTCTACCAAACATTTAAGGAAGAGTTAACACCTATTCTCTTGAAGCTGTTCCAAAAAATAGAAATGGAAGGAAAACTTCCAAACTTTTTCTATGAAGCCAGCATGACCTTGATTCCAAAACCAGACAGAGACCCCACTAAAAAGGAGAACTATAGACCAGTTTCCCTGAGGAACATGGATGCAAAAATCCTCAACAAGATATTAGCCAACCGGATCCAACAATACATTAAAAAAATTATTCACCACGACCAAGTGGGATTTATACCTGGGATGCAGGGCTGGCTCAATATCCACAAAACAATTAATGTGCTTCATCACATCAATGAAAGAAAGGACAAGAACCACATGATCCTCTCAATAGATGAAGAGAAATCGTTGGACAAAATACAGCATCCTTTCTTGATAAAAATCCTCAAGAAAGTAGATAGAAGGATTATACCTCAAGATCATAAAAGCCATGTATGAACGACCAAACGCTGATATCTTCAATGAGGAAAAACTGAGAGCTTTCCCCCTCAGGTCAGGAACAAGACAGGGATGTCCACTCTCACCACTGTCATTCAACATAGTATTGGAAGTCTTAGCCTCAACAATCAGACAACACAAAGAAATAAAAGGCATCCAAATCGGCCAGGAGGAGGTCAAATTTTCACTCTTCACAGATGACATGATACTCTATATGGAAAACCCAAAAGATTCCACCAAAAAACTACTAGAACTGATCCATGGATTCAGCAAAGTTGCAGGATATAAAATCAATGCACAGAAATTGGTTGCATTCCTATACACCAACAATGAAGCAACAGAAAGAGAAATCAAGGAATCGATCCCATTTACAATTGCACCAAAAACCATAAAATACCTAGGAATAAATCTAACCAAAGAGGTGAAAAATCTATACACTGAAAACTATAGAAACCTAATGAAAGAAATTGAAAAAGACACACACAAAAAAATGGAAAAAGATTCCATGCTCCTGGATAGAAAGAACAAATATTGTTAAAATGTCGATACTACCCAAAGCAATCTACATAGTCAATGCAATCCCTATCAAAATAACACTAGCATTTTTCATGGAGCTAGAACAAACAATCCTAAAATTTGTACGGAACAAGAAAAGACCCTGAATAGCCAAAGCAATCTTGAAAAAGAAAACCAAAGCAGGAGGCATCACAATCCCAGACTTCAAGCTGTGTTACAAAGCTGTATCATCAAGACACGATGGTACTGGCACAAAAACAGACACTCAGATCAATGGAACAGAATAGAGAACCCAGAAATGGACCCACAAACGTATGGCCAGCTAATCTTTGACAAAGCAGGAAAGAATATCCAATGGAATAAGGACAGTCTCTTCAGCAAGTGGTGCTGGGAAAACTGGACAGCGACATGCAGAAAAATGAACCTGGACCACTTTCTTACCCCATATGCAAAATAAAGTCAAAATGGATGAAAGACCTAAACGTAAGACAGGAAGCCATCAAAATCCTCGAGGAGAAAGCAGGCAAAAACCTCTTTGATCTTGGCCGCAGCAACTTCTTACTCAACACATCTCCAGAGGCAAGGGAAACAAAAGCAAAACTGAACTATTGGGACCTCATCAAAATGAAAAGCTTCTGCACAGTGAAGGAAACAATCAGCAAAACTAAAAGGCAACCAACAGAATGGGAGAAGATATTTTCAAATGACATATCAGATAAAGGGCTAGTATCCAAAATCTATAAAGACTTAACAAACTCAACACCCAGAAAACAAATAATCCAGTGAAGAAATGGGCAAAAGATAGGAATAGACACTTCTCCAAAGAAGACATCCAGATGGCCAACCGACACATGAAAAAATGCTCAGCTTCACTCATCATCAGGGAAATACAAATCAAAACCACAATGAGATACCACCTTACACCTGTCAGAACGGCTAGCATTAACAACTCAGGCAACAGCAGATGTTGGTGAGGATGTGGAGAAAGAGGATCTCTTTTGCATTGTTGGTGGGAATGCGAGCTGGTGCAGCCACTCTGGAAAACAGTATGGAGGTTCCTCAAAAATTAAAAATAGAACTACCCTGTGACCCAACAGTTACACTACTAGGTATTTATCCAAGGGATACAGGTATGCTGTTTTGAAAGGGGGCATGCACCCCAATGTTTATAGCAGCACTATCAACAGTATCCAAAGTATGGAAAGAGCCCAAATGTCCATCGATGGATGAATGGATAAAGAAGATGTGGTATATATATATACAATGGAGTATTACTCAGCAATCAAAAAGAATGAAATCTTGCCATTTGCAACTATGTGGATGGAACTAGAGGGTATTATGCTAAGTGAAATTCATCAGAGAAAGAAAAATATCATATGACTTCACTCATATGGGGACTTTAAGACACAGAACAGATGAACAAAAGGGAAGGGAAGCAAAAATAATATAAAAACAGGGAGGAGGACAACATAAGAGACTCTTAAATATGGAGAACAAACAGAGAGTTACTGGAGGGGTTGTGGGAGACAGGATGGGCTAAATGGGTAAGGAATCTACTCCTGAAATCATTATTGTACTATGTCCTAACTAACTTGGATGTAAATTAAAAAAAGAAAAAAAAAGAAATTGAACAATTTATCACAGCAATGAAAACAAAGTACTTAGCACTAAAGCTAACAATTATGTATAAGATTTGTGTACTGAAAAGTAAAAGATGTTGAGGAAAATCATAGACAACCCAAATAAACAGAGAGAAATACTATTTGTGGACTGAAAGATTTAAGACTATAAAAAGGTCAGTTGTCCCCAAATTAATCTATATATGTTAAACGATAATCCCATTAATAATCCCAGCTAAAATCCTTATAGGATTTTCTATAGAAATCAATAAACTTATTCTAAAATGTATACGGAAAGTATAAGGAATTAAAATAACCAACATAATGCTGAAAAAAAAGAAGAAAAATTGGAGGACTAGTATGTCCTGATTTCCAAACATACTGAAAAGCTACAATAGCGTAGTGCTGGCAGAAAAGTGATTTTAAAGACTAATGGAACAGAAAAGAGACTCCAAAAATAGACCCACATATATATGGCCACTTTATTTTCAACAACATTTTCAAGTTATTTCCATAGATAAAGGGTAGCCTTTTCAATGAATGGTGCTGAACAATTGGACATCCACTTGCAAAATAATGAAGTTCAACCCATAATTTGCACAGTAAGCAAAACTTAAGTCAAAATGTATCGTAAACCTAAGTGTAAAATCCAACATTATAAATCTTCCAGCAGAAAACATACGATAAAATCTTTGTAATCTTTGAGTGGACAAAAATGTCTTAGGACACAAACATCATGAATTACAAAAAAAAAAAAAATTGGTAAATCAAACATCATCATAATAAAAATGTGTCTGCACTTTAAGAGACACTGTTAATAAAGCATAGCGTAGCTGACTGGGAAGAAACTATTTGCAAAACATATCGATAAAGCACTTGTATCTAGGATATAAAGAACTCTCACAGCTCAACAGTAAGAACTCCATTTTTTAAATGGGCAAAATGAACAGCCTCTTCCCCAAAGAAGACATACAAATGACCGATAAACCTATGAAAAGATGTTCAACATCATTAGTCATGAGGGAAATGCAAGTTAAAACCACACTGAGACGTGCTGAGAAGGATGTTGAGCACCTGGAACTTGATACTACTTTGGTGAGAACACAAAAAGGCACCACCATTTTAGAGAACAGTTCGGCAATTTCCTTTAAATTTAAACATACGCTTACTGTATGATCCACCATTTCTACTCCAAGGTATTTATCCAAGAGAAATTAAAGCTCCAAAAGTTCCAAAAAGGTTTCTATGAATATTTATTCATAGAATAAACATTTTTAAATGAGGACATACTAGTCCTCCAATTTTTTTCTTCTTTTTCAGCATTCTGTTAGTTATCCTCATTCCTTATACTTTCCCTATAAATTTTAGAATAAGCTTTATTGATATAACTAAAAACAGGAAAGCAACTCATGTTCAACACCTAGTGAGTGGCTGAACAAGTTGTGTGCATCATCAATGTAGTGGAATAGTATTCAGCAATGAAAACAAACAAAGGAACAAATGACTTCTATTGCAACAATGTCTCAAAAGCTTGATGCTATGTGAAAGAAGCAAGACACAAAAGACTATGTACTATTCCATCCCATTCTGGAAAAGGTGAGATACTAGAAGGCAGAAATTAGACAATGACTGTCAGAGGCTGGGATGGAAAGTGGACTGACTCTAAAGAGGCACGAGGGAACTTTTGGGGATGATGGAAATAACTTTATATCTTGAATGTGATGACAGTTACCTGACTGTATAAGTTTCTCAAAACTCAAAGAACTGTGCAACTGTGTATGTTTTACTCTGTGCAAATTATGTCTCTATAAACCTGACTTTAAAAAAATCAAGTGTAGATTCAAACCTAAGAATATATAATTACCAGCAGGAACTTTTCAGGCATTAATCCTTACCATAGCCCTGCGTGATCACTAGGTATCACTATCTTCATTTTATAGAAAGGAAGCTGAGACTTGGACTTAGAAGAGTTAAATAATTTCCTAAGAGTAGACAAATAATAAAATGGAGAGGTACGATGCAAAACTATATAAAATACAAAAAGAAATTGTGAAGCTAAATTGAAAATACATGTCCCAGTGTTATCCAGAGGGAAGGAAAACTCAGAGAACTGGCCAGGGCAGTTCATAAATTGGATATACCACTTGCAAATAACAGACTTGGCCAGTGACAGCAATCCACAGTTATTCTATTCGCGTTGCATTTCCCGAATTGAACATTCCACTTCCTCACCCAAAACATTACTATGTCTTGAGAAAGATACATAAGCCTAGAATACATGTCATGAACTACTAAAACGAATGGGGAAATGAATGGACTTTTAATACACTGTTAAATCTTTTAAAGTTAATACTGTTTCCTTCTAGAAACTGGAGACAGAATATTATTGAAGGCTATAAAATCATAAAGTACACATTGGATCAGCACCAATGAGCCAGAAAATTGTTCACCAAATCCTGGTTAAAATATCAGTGTCCCTTGAAGCTTGAATGGTTTCAAAATGAAAAGAAGTCTGTATTGTTTTTTTTGTTATAGGATATAATCTTATATCACAGAATAGGCAACTGGGGCAAACTTGACTTGGGTATGGCTTCCCACCTACTTCTTGTATGGCCTCAGTTTCTTCACCTGAAAAATAGGAATAATTACACTTTCCTTGCCTGGCTGTTTTTGAAATGAGAACTAATGAGCAGTTCCGGATAGATTTTAGGGGCTCAGTAAATTATAACTAGAGTATCGTTGGTAGCAATAATTATTATTTTCTGCTGTTAGGTAGTAGCCTGCTTTGGAAACATTACTTCATGTAATGTGTATTCATGTATTACCTCATGAAAATTTGAGTATAAACGCATCACACATGGCCGTTAAGGAAGTACAGATGTTTTAGTACTTTCTGACCTTTTAAGATATTGTTACTAGTAGCAGCCATCTCTCAGTCATCTTTCAGAGCCACTATTATGCCTTACCTGAGCCTGAGGATGATAAAGATCTGGCCCCAAATGACATTTCTTCTTATAAGCCCATGTGTTTTTTATCAGTAACAAGTTCAGCGGCATTGAACTTTTAAAATTTATTTTCAAACTTGCCAGTCTTTTTGAATCAAGAGTCATCAACCTGCAATTCAGAGCAGACCATTTTTATTTTGTGATTCACATTTGTAACTCCTGTTTGTTTTCATTCAGTCTTTGTGAATTAACACACAGGGCATCTCTCTCCCTCAGGAGACCTATGAGCCCTTTGTTTACCTCAGTTTCCCTTAGTTGCAGCTGCTCCAGAGGATGAAGGCCTTTCCCTTTGAGGTTCACCAGGATTCCCCAAACAGGATGAGCATGACCCTCTCAAACGTACCCTCCAAGTAGGGTGAAAATCTTTCCGGTTGTCTTCCTCTGCTGTGCCAACAAATAGTGACAGAAACTCAATGTAACGTTCATAGGTTTGGCCTAAATTCTTGTGCCTTTTAAATTACTTTCTCATACTAATCTGGATAGCAAGCCATGCTGACTTCTCTCAAAGGCTGATGGTTTAATTCCACTACAATAATTGGGTTTTTCTTTTTATTATGAACACATTATCTCTTACAGAGAATGAACATTGGTTTACGGGCATTCTTAGTAATAGCCGACAGCTTGCAGCAGAAAGACGGTGAACCCCCCATGCCGGTGACAGGAGCTGTTCTCCCTTCAGGAAACACATTGAGAGTGAAGAAAACATATTTGAGTAAAACGCTAACTGAAGAAGAAGCCAAAATGATAGGTGGGTCTCAGAGATGTGTTAGAGGTGGGCCTTGGTAAGCCCTTCTAATGACCATTGGATACTTACCCTCAGTGAGGTACACTGTTAAAACATTTTTATACAAGTAGCTGTAACATTCCAACATTAATTGTTTTGAATGATTCATGCTGTGCTTTGTTTTACTGCCCTTTAAACTTTCTGGAACTTCCTGGTAAACATTTTGCCATTTAAATGTTAGACTTTTATCTACGGTCTTTTCAAACTTCTAATATTGATTATCTACATTTTACAGTAAATTTCTGGGACATCTGTGTCCTTTGGTAGATATCCTGTTTAAAAAGCAACCATATAAATATTCATTTGTTAGTTCATTCATTTTTATACTTCCTTTCCCTCTTCTTTTTTTGTTCAGTAAAATTAGTTAAATCCCTGTTTTAAACATTCCACATCCCACACATGCCAGGTCATATTGTGGGTTTAGCCTACATGAGACTATTTTCTTTTTAATTTAGCTATCTTAATCCAAAGAGGTGATTTTTTGCATTTGTTTCTTTCTTGTTGAATACTTGAATTTAGAAACCTACAAACTTTGTTAAAATAATTCCTATGTCAAAGATCTGAGGGAAATTTGAGGAGACTTTTTGCTTCAAATGTTTATCTTTAATTAGGAAATGCTCAAATGAGTTCAGAAAGATTTAATGTATGAAAAAATAATCATTAATAATTATTTCATTAAAGTACAAATTTTAAATGCAAAGCAATTTGCTTTTCATTTGTATTATATACATAAATATATGAAATGCATATACATACATGAAATACACATAGGCTACATATATTTGACTTCCACTGTAGAACATTGACACTATATTTAATGAGAACAGTAAAAATACTATAGCTAAAATAGGTTTTACTTCATTTTAAAATTTGTGATGTAAAGCCGTTTTTGTTTATTTTACTAAAAAATCTACACATATATTTCAGAGAACAGTAAACTTATTAAAATCCCAACCCCAAATAACAATTATTCTTTATTCACATCATCAGTAATGATGGTGAATTTTCTTGTACTAACCAAAAACATAAAAATTCTAAAGCAAAGCTACCTATTTCCTTTTTATTTTAACTCTTCGGGAAAGCATTTCCCTTTGAAGTATGAGAATTCCTATTTATTAAATTTAAGTGATTATTCGGTAAACACCTACCAAGTTCAGGACACTATACCAAGCATTCTACAGAAATTAGATTGAATTAGAATCTGCTTAATGAAGTCATTGACCCATAGACGGTCTTCAGTAAAAACATGTCATGGGGGAGGAACAAACTAGGATCTCATTCCTTGATGGATTTAGTCAAAGATGTAACCATAATGCACATTTTCCAGGAATGTCCTTGTATTACTCCCAAGTACGAAAAGCTGTGGACAACATTTTAAGGCACCTCGATAAAGAAGTGGGAAGGTGTATGATGCTAACGAATGTTCAGATGCTAAACAAAGAACCTGAAGACATGATCACGTGAGTACAGTGAGGACTAAGTTTTCAGTGAAGGATTAATTAGCCAAAATGTACCAGCAGAGATTTTTCCCATTTATTCACTATTTTGTTCTGCTCTTCCTAGCATCAGAGTTCTGAGAAGTGCCAAGGATAGTAAAAACGTACCTTGACGGTATTTGACTAACTCTGAAAATAAGGTCAAACCTGAGATTGATCTATTTCAGTTATATTTCGAGTGTCCTTAGGCCAGTAAGTTAGAAACGGGAGGCCAAGACTCTCAGTGGTCCACAAGTTGCTCCCAAGTAGCTCTGTCACAGGCTGCGTGCCAGAGTGACATCACCAGTTTACAGACATTCCATCTTTATAAATTTCAAATTCACTTGTTTCTAGTGATTGTTCCTGAACCGTGAGCGTTCCTTGTGCCTACTAATCTCTATGTGACCGTGTCATAGAAATACTGAATCTTAGAAGAATAATTTATAGTTGTGAATGTAACTCTTCATTTGAAATCCAATGTGCTCAGCCCAAATCTAAGATGCAGCTTTGTAATTAGAGCTCTGCAGAAGAAACTCATGCAACTTGTATTTGCTGCTTTTGATTCGTTATGGCAGGAACTAGGATTAGGCTATAACTTCACACTTCAAGAAAGTTCAGACTTTGTTGTTGGACTGTGAATTAAATTATACGTGGCACCTGTGGCGTAAGTTTCCAAAAATATGACTGGGAAAGTTTCCTTTGTTCCTCAGCATTTCCAGTTCCAAACACCACAGTGTGTTGGAAAACTGTTACCTATACAGGGAAATTCATGTTGTGGGTGTGTATTTTTATTGCGATGGCAGGCACCTCAAAAATGAAGTATGACAAAACAAAACAATACATGATAAGACAAAGTAAAACATACAGAATTATTCTAAATACATAGTTGGGAGTATCTAAAGTTAAAATTAAAACCTCCTCCTCAGAGCTCCACTTGAAATCCACGACCATTGCTTGACTCAGCGTGATTCCTTTAGGAACTTTCCTTACGTCGACACAAATATATGCATATATGTATTTGTCGTACAAAAATGGGATTATACAATGCATATTATCCTGCAGCTTGCCAGTCATTTGTTTTAAATGATCACGTTGCTTTAGATTTCACCCTAAATGATCGCAAAAATTAAAATTGACCAAGATGAATAACATCAAATGTATTGTCTCCAGCTCCGGTTCCACCCTCACAAATGGCCGGATTGTCAACCTTTAACCTCATTAGTACATTCTTTTTTAACATATTGAAGCAATTTTCAGTTGATAATGTAGAAGATAAAAGACGTGTTTCTAAAACTTCTGCCATATGGTTGTTTGCCTGAAAAACGGTAAAGAAAAACTTGTAAAGGAAAACTGTATTGATAATCAAGAGATCCTAAGATAGGGTCAGGACCAAAATGGTATATTCAAAACCATAAAAAGGTACAGGTTTAAATGTAACTGTAAACATTTTGTATTTTAACCAATACCTTAAACTGTTTCTAAGATGATTCTTTACTTTGCCTATTCAGTCATCACAAGACCCCCAAACAGGACTGGGAATACTTTCTATGCTACATTTTGAGGCAGATCCTGGAGTAGGAAATAATTCATTGCCACATTTCCAGAAGACAAAGAGAAACACCAGGGAAACATAAGCATTTAGGACAAGACAGGGAAGGTCCACACCACACTAACAGAAACCATCATTGCGGTTGATATGCAATCCTCCACTTTGCCACGTTCTGCTTAGGATATGAACTTGAACATTAAGCATTCTATTTGCTCCATTCCTGTTCCTCATCCCTTTTGTGGTACATGCTAGAAGACAATAATAATACCTATTAATAAAAATTATGTTATGGGGAGAGGGGGAAGTTCACTTGCTTCCTATAAAAGCCCAGAAAGCAAGGACTGCAATAGTAGAAGGAAATCATGTACCCATTAGAGTTTCTAATCTGGGCTTCTTTTATCAGCTTGGAGGCCTCGTGGAATCTGCCTTATACTTCAGGCCAGCAGGGTCATCTGTTTTCCAACAGATAGGAAAATAATCCCAGCTGTTGAAAACATCTGGTGAGCAAGCCAGAAGAGCTATTTAAACAACTCACCGTGTTGCCAGTGATCAGGAGCCATCACTAAGCTCTAACTCTGTACAGTTATTGAGGATGGCACTTGAAGACTCCTCCTCCCTTCAGTTGATTAAAACCCACTGTGCAATGGCTCCTTCTCCAGTCCTCGTACAAGGAGGACTATGCAGAAAGGGCTATGGAAAAGGAGAGAAAACAATCCTATAACTTTCTGCAAAAGCAGAGCACTTGTGAAGTCAACATATTTGTGTTTTATTTTCCACATACACCGTTTTGTATTCACTCTTGACAGACCTAAACAAAGCCGTGCAAAAAAGTAATGTCACAGAGCAGAATTTCTGTCGGATTATAGACAGGGCGGATCCTGCCTGCCGCGTTTCTGTTCTGACCGCAGTTAATATTCCAAAAAAGAATGACTTTATGCCACTTTGCACTTTCATCATTGTCTCTGTGTCCTACAATAGCACTAATTTCATGACAGTTTTATATTTATTCTCAGAAGGCTGACTTATCAGAATTTGAGTATGTTGTTATATTTTATCACTTAGGTTTTTTGAAGGATTTGATGGGTGGTTGAGTTTTTTCATAAAGGTTATTGGCAAAATATGTGGTTAAGAATCAGTTACCTATTTAAGCAACTCAAAATTGAAATAAGTTTTCACAAAATTTAGCGTTCCTTCAGATTTTACAGCAGAATATAGAAGACACTAATTATCTTTAAGCGTTCATATTGTCAAGACAATAAAAAGAGGGAAGGAATCTCCATAGAGGTCAGGCTCATCAGTGTAATTTTACAAATCAGAATTGAATGCACAACCGTATAGAATTCAGGAGTTTACCTGACATTATGAAAGGCTTATTTTTAGAAGCACTTAATTTTTTTTTTTAATGACAGTGGGGACTCCAGAAGAGAAATATAACTTGCTAGAGAGACAAGCTTCCAGATGTTGTGCTTGTTAGAGGCACTATGCCTTGTACACACTAAAATCCCATTTTTAAATGCTGAATGTAGGAATGAGTGCAGTGTGCTTTTTACACACTGATGCATTTAGGCATTTTAGCGAATTCAGTGGTTTAAATGCAGTCCACAGGGACCAAACCCCATGGAACCCAACTGAATAGCAGACTCAATGGCAGAATGCTGTTGACATTGGCATTTGTCCTTTTAGATATATACCTCCAACGTTTAAATCTTTCTGAGTTCTCCTAGAACAGACCAAGCTATAAAGGTCAAAAACTTTTGAGAAAAATGTGCAGTAAATACCAGGCAGTGATTCAGAAGGCCTGGATTCTAGTCCTTTTTCACAGATTGGATTGATTCTTTTTTTAACTTTTTGTAGCCTTTGACCCGTGTTGGTTTTCAAATTCTAGGGGTGAGAGAAAGCCAAAAATAGATCTTTTCAGGACCTGTGTTGCTGCTATCCCTCGACTCCTTCCTGATGGCATGTCAAAACTTGAACTCATTGACTTGCTGGCTAGGTAAGTGAGAGCTGCAGTGGGTTTATTCGATCCAATTGATTATAATCCTTTGTCATGATTCTTAATGACAACAGCAAAAAGAATGATTATTTAAAAATTGACAGATTTTACTAAATGAGGCATTATTCTAGGTACTATGTATAGGCAAGGGGGAATAAAGAAATGTTTTTTGCCTTTTCCCTCATATTCAAGGGGCTTCACATCCAAATTAGAAGCAAATACATAAGTACATAAGGTAACCAACTATCCAAGGCCTGAAATTGTGCACATTAATAGCACCTGAAGTGTGACACGTGAGTTCAGTGGGCACGGGGATTACTGGGGACAAAGGAAGTCAGCAAATCAGTTCTGGGAGAAGGTAAAACTTGACACAGAACCCAGAATGATAAAGAGAGTGATGACAGAAAGGCACAGAGGTAGGCCTGGGGAATGGGGAGGTGGGTCTTCCTGGAGAAGAGTTCATTCAGGGTCTGATTCCCAGTCTGAGGCCCACAGACCTCTCAGGAGCCAAAGTGCTTAGCTAATTTTAGTGCTTCAGAAATCTGCCCCAAACCATACATTTATCACCCTCCCAACATTTGTCCATAAGAATGCTCAGTCCAGCTAGAACCTCAAGTGAATTTGCTTTGAGTGAAATTATGTTGATACCTTTAAATAAGCATAATTTCCACATGTTGATCTGAAACCCTAGTTGACAGTTATGTGCCTTTAAATTAAAAATCAAAAGTGACATTACTTAAAAGCAATTTAGAATGTGAAATCATTAGGAATGGGGTGCATGAAGGGAGTGGGATGAGAAAGAACACAAGTCCTCCTTGACTTGAAAAAATAAAGAAAAAGGAATATAAAAGCCAATGATTAAAAGGCATAGAAATAAGACTGGAGTGGTAAATTTTTAGATAATCTTTACTGTTAGCTGAGGAATTTGGACCAATGGAGTTTTAAGCGAGAATAATATTATAAAAAATATTAGTTTAGTCTGGTTAATCTGATAATGGTGGCACCTAGGAAAGCCCAGAGGAGGATAACAAACACTAACACTGACTGGGGCGCCTGGGTGGCTCGGTCGGTTAGGTGTCCAACTTCGGCTCAGGTCATGATCTCGCAGTGTGTGGGTTCGGGCCCCGCGTCGGGCTCTGTGCGGACAGCTCGGAGCCTGGAGCCTGCTTCGGATTCTGTCTCCCTCTCTCTCTCTGCTCCTCCCCCGCTTGTACTCTCTGTCTCTCAAAAACAAATAAAGTTAACAAAAAATAATTTAACAAATACTAACACTGACTGAATTAAAGATGCATTACGCATGACCCCGTTTACCCACATTCACTAGCCCTTGGAGAGCACCCTTCTCATCAATATCCAAGTAAAGTAACCCAAGCCCTCATCCCACATGACTGCAGACCACCAGTGGCTATCCCACAGCTTCAGAGTATCTCCCCAGAGCACCATGTTCCTGGTTATTGTGGTCATCACGCCCTCTCCTCTGGAGGGCCAATATGGACTCCTGTTGTTTGCACCTTGCCATCAGTTAATATCTTTTGTAGCCTACTGTCTTCCAACCATAGACAAAACTACCCCCTTTCCTTCTGCCAGTCACCACTAACACAGGATGGTGCTGGATTGTGAGACTGACTGAAGATCTGTTACTTTGAAAACCACTGTCGCAAGCCCTGGTGCTCATTGGCCAAAGCCATCCACCCTCCTAGCTGGCTTTGGTCACTGCTACCCGTAACCTCTTCTTTCCTGTAATCAGCAGCCTCCACACCACGTGCCCTTCTTTCTTCCATTCCGTGTTTAGGACCTATTTTAGGAAGATTATAACGTTAAAAAAAAAGGTACAGCCTAGGCTTTTGCCGCAGCTTAACAACCAGAATGTGAACAAAGAGCACATTCGTTGGAAGCAGGGAAGCAGTAGAAAGGAAGGAAAAATAAGCTTGGATCAAAGAGGGGCTTCCAGCTCTGGGTGAGAAGATCCAAGGAGGAACAAAGGGTAGAATCCCAAAGAATAATAAGCATGGTGGTTTGGGGATAAGGGAAGCTGAGGAATAAGAGACTCAAATCCTGTTAATATTTGAGTATCCCACGATGATGGCAAAGACTGAGGGTAAAGAAAAGCTCTGAAGCAGGCGCCAGGTGCCAAGGTTACCCCGAAAGGTATGCGAGCAGCCGGTCGGTATGCCAGGGACAGCAGTGGAGGACGTGAGTGAGTAGGAGTCAAGTGTTCGCACAGAGGAGGGGTTGCCGAGCGGAAGGGCTGGATGTGGCAGTGAGAAATCAGGGGACAGAGGACCGCTTGTCATGGCCTGTGAGCCAGAGACAAGAGACCACCATCTGAGAGATTTGGAGGAAGTACCAAAAAAATGGGAACGAAATGGAATCACAGGAAAACCCTGGGTTTTGCAATCCTGCTTCTGCAATTTTACTAACCATGTGATCTAGACAAATTATTTAACCCCTCGGCCTTTTTGCCTTGGATGAAGCTGGAATAATACCGCCTATCTCATAAGGCTGTTGAGAAGGCTAAATGTCATAGACGAGCGCTTTGGTGCACCCAAGGGAAAATGTGTCAGCAGGGAAAAGGCAGTTTTCAGTTCGACTGAAGCAGAAAGAAAGTTCACTGGTGTCAGTGAAGTTCTAATTGCTGAAGATTACACGCGCTAAGGCCTTTGGAATACAAAGTTTTTGAAATGTCATGCAGCGTTCAGATACACTCTCTGAATCTATTTTGCCGTGACTCTGTGGGGTGGACTCTTACTTCTGGAATCACTCTGATCACTGAATCCAGGGACGCCTGAACTCTGCTGACCATGGTGCCAGGCGTGCCAGAAGGGAGTTCTCTTAGACATGGTTGGAATGTCAGTGCTATTTATGGTGCGTCGTGTTTATTATTACGTACATTCTTACAAAGCCCAAAGCAATGGGTACTGTTTTTATGAGGGGAAAGAGCAAATAAACATTCTTGAGAGTTCAAGTCTTAGAAATCAGGAAAATGACTGGACTTATATGGGAAGCCTGTGAAGAGACCTTTTTCATAAACTTTAAAAGAAGCCGGAGGCTATTCTGCTCAAGGGAAGGATAACCTGGAGTGCTCGACCTACACACCGGGTCCTGTTAACCTATGAGCAAATGAGCCCCTTCAGACCTCCTTGAGAGAGGGTCAAGGGACAAAATGAAGAAATTCAATAGCAATAAATGTGGGTTTCACGTCTATAGTTACTTTATTCCCCCATCGTCAATCGCATTGGGACTGAGTTGACTCTTGAGACAATATACAGTCTAGTCAGAGAGGTATGGGACCTTTTAGTTCAGATACTTCGTGGTCGCATCCATGGTACGTTGGTACTGGGGAAAAACTTGCTTTTCTTTAAAACTAGCAAAATAAGACCAACGTTCCTGCCAGTTCCCTGTTCGCCCCTTGACCCGCCCAAGCTCAGTTCCCTGAATAAGGAGTTTCAAGGATATGTCCCACGTGACTGTCCCCAGAGCCCCTTGCCAGCATTTCAGGTAATGACTACATTACCACAGACACTCTAATTTCAGACTAACAGTAGTGTGTTTAGCAGGACAATGGTGTATGGAATGAACTGGCAAACCCCTTTCCCCAAGCTACTATGTTTCTGATTTTATGTGTATCCCTCAGCCCACTTATAATGGCTGTGTGAAGAATCTTTCCAGTTGGGCTCCATGGAAGCCACGCTGGCTGTCCTGACATCATGATAAGATCCCTGGGGAGAATTTCCTTCCTGCGCTCACAAAGCCTGCCCTTCCCAGCTGTCTGGGTACCCCTGGGATTCTCCACATAGCAGGGGAACTTACTTGTGTCCTTGGCCATGGGCATCATTTTTCTCTTAACTGTTCTCCCAGATGTTTCCTGCTCTGTCCCTTGACCACAGGAAGGACCTTTCCCCCAATGGCATACAGGCTTCTGTCCTCTGTCACTTCCCACAGCATGGCTTATGCACTAAGGGGTTGCTGTTCATGGTCTACCTTTCCCTTCGAATAATTTGTCATAAGGTTGTTAGAATCAAATAATGCATATAAATCACTTCACATAGTGCCTAGAACACAGTAAACTCTCAGCAAATGTGAGTTATTATTTTTAGGCATTTTTGCATTTGCATAAAAGATTATGCCATGATGTACAATGCATTTTCAGACACATTATGTTAAGGAAAGCTGGGCACATATTTAGTCCTATTTTCAGAGAAGGAGATTTGGACTTCAGAAGAGTAAAATCAGTTGCCCGATGTACAGAATTTTCCTAAAGCCAAATGGCAGTGACACATGTCATTAGTTTGATGCAAAATGACAGATAAACACTTTTTATGCAGTGTTTCCTTAAAACCTGTGGAGATTGATGAGGTAATGTGTACACAGTTTCACAATCTTCTGTGGTACTTGAAAAATCTTTGTCATATACCATTTTTTATTCACCTTTCAGTATGTGTCTGTATAGTGCAAGGTGGCTAGTTGTTTTGAGTATCTGAGAACTATTGTCTCAATTGCATGTATTGCCTCAATAAACCACTTAACCTTGTGTCTTTAATTTTAATTTCTTTTCATTGAGATGCAATTCGGAGCACCGTAAAGAGTTGCAGGTTCATTGTTTAACACCTGCAGAGAGGAAATTCCAGCCACTTCTGGCAATTATTACAAAGGCTAACCACCCACCTGTCGGCAAATTCCTACTTTTGGAAACCGTGGTTTCCTGGGCATCGCTTTAAAACCATCCTTCCAAGGGGCGCCTGGGTGGCACAGTCGGTTAAGCGTCCGACTTCAGCCAGGTCACGATCTCGCGGTCCGTGAGTTCGAGCCCCGCGTCAGGCTCTGGGCTGATGGGTCGGAGCCTAGAGCCTGTTTCCGATTCTGTGTCTCCCTCTCTCTCTGCCCCTCCCCCGTTCATGCTCTGTCTCTCTCTGTCCCCAAAATAAATAAACGTTGAAAAAAAAATTTTTTTTTTTAAAATAAATAAATCCATCCTTCCAGGGCACCTGGATGGCTCAGCGGGTTAAGCATCTGACTTTGACTCAGGTCATGAGCTCATGGTTTTTGAGTCCAAGCCTTGCGTCAGGCTGTGCACTGACAGCGTGGAGCCTGCTTTGGATCCTCTGTCTCCCTCCCACTCTCTCTGCCCCTCTTGCGCTCTCTCTCAAAAATAAACAAACATTTTTAAAAAATAAATAATAAAACCATCCTTCCCTCTGCTGCCCTTGACGTTATAGGGCAGCAGGTTCCTCACCTTTTCCTAATAACCTTTTGTTTTTCCTGCCATAGTTTAGAAGGGGCTGTTTCTCCTAATGGATCTTTTTCTTCTGGATATAGTCTGTGAACTCGGAATCACTCCCTTTTCATTCGTGTACCTCTAACACAGCAAGGTTATTCAAAAGTACTAAGCTGACCCCATGTGAAGCTGAGCTCACCTTTACGAAAGTGTTTTCCATTAAAAGCCATTTATCTGGTCTGACCAACCAAGAGGGTGGCCTTGCTCAGGTTCTGATTTTTCCCCTTTTAAGCCACACCCTTACTTATTCAATAACGGTCTGTGGGAGCAGCCCATGCCCTCGTGATCACACGGCTCAGCCCCTCTGGATCACTGAAAGCGGGGCCTCCAGGACCTCTGCACTGGCACGTTACCATCAGTTAATGTTTACGGAGTGCCTGTTTTTCCCATCCTAAAGGTGGCTTGTCATTTGCAGAAGCTTCATCTTTCAAACATTCAGGACCATAGATAGTGTAAATACAATAAATAGGAATCATGAACTTAAGATGGGAAGATGACTTCAATTGTTGTTTTATAAACTAATGTTTTTTTAAACCATGGGCTGCAGAATGACTCAGGGGTGCTTATAGAGTAATGTTTCTTCCCATATGAGGGGGGCCTCAGGCCCTTAACCCCAGCTTTAACTCAGATATTATGTGTTACAGATTACACTTAATAAGCTGCTGATTAAAATACAAAGAAAGTTTGTAAGTTCTTTCTTTGTTTTACAAAGTTTGTAAGTTTGGCCAGTCCTCAACTGGAAGCTCAGGGTAAGGGCATCTTTGTTTTCTTTCAGTCACCGTGACCTCCTTAAGAACTGTAGACTGAGTGGGGCAAGTCTAACCGGAAGAAATAGCTAGACCTTCCTTTCCAGCGTCTTTGTAGAACGTCACTTGCTTTTGGAACAGGAAGTACATTTTCCCTGACTTGGTATATATCTGCTCATTAACAAGCTTTTGCTTGTCAAATTAGACCAATTTGTATTGGTCAAATTTGGTTTATGTTGTCAAATTTGGACCAATTAGTGTCCTTTATGCTTTAGAGAATATGAAAGGTGTTTGCTTATCGAATTTTTGAAACCATGTTTATTCAAAAATATAGAACTGTACCAGACTTGGTTTTTTTTTTTTTTTTGCAGAAAACCGGATTAAGGGTTAGATGTGCTAGATTGGAATCCTGGACTTTGAGGAAGTTCCTTAACCACTCTGGGTCCCAATGTTTCCTCCCTTTCATTGAGGAGAATATCGATCATTTGGGGGCGCTCTCAGTGACTTAGCCATTTTCTTCTCCCACACTAAATGCCTCCAGGCTGCTGAGTCCTTAGAAATATGATCCCCTCAGTGTCTTTGATCTCTCTGTCTTCCTTCCTTCCCACTCCTCTGCCTTGGGTCAGGCCCCCACCGCTTGTTGCCTAAGTCACAGCAGTGACCTCCTAGCTGGTCTCTGTCCTGCCTCTGGTTGCTTCTCTAAGCCTTCTCCTCCGTATGTCTATTGTTTTTTTCCAGATGTGAATTAATCATGTTATATCACCTATAACTTTCAAGATACAGTTTTTTTTTTTCTAATAATAATAGCTAACAGTTACTGAGTGCCTACCACACCCTCCTTGTGGTGCCATATGCCATACATGGGTCATCGTAATGAACCTCACAACAAATTCATGAAATGCGAGTACAGTTATTGTCCCTGTTTTCCAAATGAGGCTCTGAGGCTTAGGGAGATTGAGTAACTAGCACAAGGTCACATAGCTAGTAACTGACAGAGGCAAGACACTGATCCAGGCTTTCTGATTCCAGAGCACACGCACCTCACCCCTTCCCTGCTGTATTGCCTCCCTGCATGGCCCACAGACCCTTTGCCAAGCTGTCTCTGCTTCCTCTCCAACACCATCTCACCCCTGGCTCCTACAAGCACCCTACCCGATTGACACAACCATACTGACCTCGATATCCTAAGGGCTGTTACGTCTGCATCTCAGGAGAGTCTCAAAAATATTTGTGTCTTAAATAAATGAATAGAAGAATCTATACAACATTACGTTAACTGATGGTTAATACAATGTCAAGATTTAGTATCATTATGATACTCTAGGTTAAACCACCAATACCCTGACATTCTCCGGTTGACTTGGGTTTTCTCAACCTTGACATTGTCAGCATTTTGGTCTAGATAATTCTTTGTTGTAGGGAGTTGGCCCGTGCATGTTTGGCCAGATCACTAGCTTCTAACTACTAGAGAACTGCCGGTAGCACTCTCTGAGTTGTGACAGTCAATAATGTCCCCAGACATTACTGCATCTCCCTTGGTGGGGCAAAATTGTGGATCATTGATCTAAGCCTTAGTTGCTCATTTTCACTGAACTTCCAGGTGAGTCCCTTAGCTTCTCTGGTACTCAGTTGTTTTATCCTTAAAAGTGACAGGGTTTGATACTAATTTATTCTATAGTCAATAATGTATTAAAAAGTTATTCAGATACACCTAAATGCCATGTAATATTTTAGATTTCATCCTGAAACAGAAAAAAAGGACATTAATGAAAAACTGGTGACAGCTGAATAAAATCTGTAGTTTCGTTAATAGCACTGCACCTATTCCCTTAGCTTTGATAAAGGTACCATGGTCATATAAGGTGTCCACATTAGGGGAGCCGAATGAAGAGTATATGGAAGAGTGAACCATTTTTTTTAATGTTTATTTATTTTTTAAGAGACAGAGAGACAGAGTGTGAAGGGGGTAGGGGCAGAGAGAGGGAGGGAGATATAGAATCCAAAGCAGGCTCCAGGCTCCGAGCTGTCAGCACAGAGCCTGATGTGGGGCTCGAACCCATCAGCTGTGAGATCATGACCTGAGCTGAAGTCGGATGCTTAACCGACTGAGCCACCCAGGGGCCCTGGGGGGGACCCATTTTTGAGACACAAGGAAAAACAGAGGCCTGTATTTGTTCAATCACAGATCTAGAAGAAAAGTTAATAAACTAAATCCCTTTATTTTTTTTGACTCATTTTGCAGGCTGTCTATTCACATGGACGATGAACTGCGACACATTGCACAAAACTCTCTTCAGGGTTTACTTGTTGACTTCTCAGACTGGAGAGAAGATGTACTGTTTGGCTTTACCAACTTCTTACTCCGGGAAGTAAATGACATGCACCACACGCTCCTTGATTCGTCCCTGAAGTTACTGCTCCAGCTGCTCACGCAGTGGAAACTGGTCACACAAACTCAAGGAAAAGTCTACGAACAAGCCGGCAAGATCAGAAATTCAGAGGTAATCTTCACACTCCTCCCACCGATTTATATTCCCTAATACAGCACACATGTAAACGCGTCACAGCTCGGAGAAACTTCGGCGTTCTTTCTTCCAGCCACCTAGGAACTTTCTGCCCTGTGGTGGCCCTTAATTTTTCCATCCGTGTAAACTGTGACCGGGAAACTCAGAGTTGACATGTTATCAGGTTAGAGTTGTTAACATTCACAAAACCATTAAGGGCGTAGAAATCGCTCTTTTCTGAGAATTATGATTACACATCTGTAAGAGCAAACGGCTATAGACGTGGCTACTGAGCCAGCATGGATATGCATATATGAAAGTTAGCTGCCCACTAGTTTTGTTTTGTTTTTCCTAGCCTGCAACATATTGGTTGCCTTGCCCCATATCCACAGAGAAGAAAATGCAACCTTGTGGCCTCTTTATTCTTTCACAAATCAGTCCTAAATGGCAAAAATTAATGACAACGTTATCAAGAGCAGGTTGAGGAGAAGTGTTGTCAGGAGAGCAGGGGCAGCGGTGACTTGGCATCGAATGAGCAGAGAGAGGGCCTGGCGAGGGAAGAACACAGCTGCGAGTCTGGGGAAGGCGGAGGCTCGGGGAAGCACAACAGCGCTGAGGGAAGAGCCAGGATCCAGATCCTAGGTCATTCCTCTTTCCTTGTGTGTTGTACACACGGAAGGGAGAGAAACAAGGATTGCATGTGCTCGTCAAAGGGAAAACCTGAAACGGATGTGGAATCTGCCCTGTTGTCTGGCTTGCTTTTGTTTCAGACCCACTTGGTCGTGGTTCGGAAACTTTGAGAACCCATCTCATAAGCACGCCCAAACCTAGATTAGAATCTAACACAAATGCAAGTAAGTAAGTGTGATTAGGAAGTAAATGTTTGGAAATGCAATTGAACGGTCTCCAGAAGTCTATAGGGAATCTGGCTAAAAACAAATTAGGCCACTTTGACTGAATTTATGGTATAATTGCCAACAGTATATGAATAGAACCAGTTTTGTTCTTATTAATATTAATTGCCTTTGAAAGTTATTTCTTATCAGAGGTAACAGATGGTTGATGGTATTTCAAAGTAACAATTGATCTAAAGAAAAGAGAGATCTGTGCTGTCATGAATAATAATGAATTTATACTCCTGTCTGATTAGAAGCCACTGTAATTTATTTTAATATTACAAGGTCACATGTGCCGAAAGATGCGCATGTGAGTACTTTCTTCTTCCTCGATTGTTATTTTTCTGAATATACAATGTGTTCTCATTACATGACAGCTAATTCCAAATGGCTCCAGCCACCGAATTCAGTCGGAGCGAGGTCCCCACTGCAGTGTTCTTCACGCCGTGGAAGGCTTTGCCCTGGTTTTACTCTGCAGTTTCCAGGTGGCCACACGCAAACTGTCCGTTTTAATACTCAAGGAAATTCGAGCTTTATTTGTTGCCCTGGGTCAACCGGAGGTATGGATTATCCTTCTGAATTTTCCAATTCATTTCTTTCTTTTGAAGTTTAGATTAAAACCTGTAAATAATGCATTATTGTTTTCTGTCCTTCCGTTCGCACATGTCAAGAAATAATTTTTGATTCGTCATGGGGTTTTGATTATGAAATAACATTCTTGATCTGTATGAGTTCTATATTCTGAGAGCAATAGAGAAAGACCACTCTTGATTCTGTAAGAGGTGGTGCTTGGTTAAGAAGTGAAGAATTTTAAGATTCAGTTATGTGTCATTTTTCTTTTTCTTTAAATTTTTTTAAATGTTTATTTTTGAGAGAGAGAGAGAGAGACAGAGCGTGAGTGGGGGAGGGGCGGAGAGAGAGGGAGACAGAATCCGAAGCAGGCTCCCGGCTCTGAGCTGTCAGCACAGAGCCCGATGCAAGACTCGAACCCACGAACCATGAGATCATGACCTGAGCTGACACCGGACGCTTAACTGACTGAGCCACCTAGACACCCCCAGATCATTCTTCCCAATAATGTTCAGCAAACATCAAATTAAAAAGATATTATTACATTTATACTAGAGAATGAACTTGTGAAAATAATGAGTTCCATTTAAAATGATCAAGGCATCAAACAGTGTGGCTAACTGAAATTTGTTTAATTGCATCAGTAATTGTAGAAAATGTCATCGCAAGAAAATGTCCCCTGAGATCAGAGAAATGAGCCTATTATTAAGCATTATTGGCCAGCTAACCTCCACGCTTGGTCAAGTGTTCTACATCCTTGTTCTAATGTTAAGGCATGTTGCCTGTGAGCCCAGGTGGCCAATCCCAGTACCTAGGTCGATGGGAGAAGGACCAGTTTTTTGTGTCCCATACTTCTTCGAAAAATGCTATTTTCCATTTTCCGGGTTTAAATCACTGATCTTGGTTTTATGACCCACAAAATGGCCATTGTCTTTACCAAATATTTTCAAATCCATCACAGTGCTTTATGTTCACTTTTCTTCAGATAGCTTTGTGATATATTTTAGGACAAATGTGGTTTCTGATGAATGAATGTCTAAGGCATACTGTAGTTTGGTAAAACTCTGTTAAGTCTCTAACTATGATAGTAATGATAACAATGATTACCATGGTTGTGTCTGGCACTGTGTTGTGCTCTACACATAGTATCTCATTTAACTTTCACAATCACCTAAGAATTAGTGTTATTATCCACAGTGTACAGTTACGGAAATTGTGGTTTAGGGAAATTCAGTACCTTACCCAAAATCAACAGTGAGGATGCAACAGAGCCCGAATTGAAAGCCCCGAAGCCTTTCTTAGAAAGAACCCCCGAAGTTCTTTCTAAGTATAGCTGACATACAATTGTTACGTTAGTTTCAGGTATAAAACCCATGCTCTTAACTGCTTTTCCAGGACTGCGTTAAAAACATTCCTCATATGTTACTTTCTTGGACCAGCCCCAGCTTTGTATAATTTTTTTATTGAGGTGACATTGACATACAACATTATATTAGTTTCAGGTGTATTTGTTTACATTGTGTAATCATCCCTACAATAAGTAGAGTTAATATGTGTCACCATACAGAGTTATAGAATTTTTTTCTTGTGATGAGAACTTTTACAATCTGCTGTCTTAGCAACTTTCAAATATGCAGGATGGTATCATCAACTATGGTCCCCATGCTGTGCACCACACCCCCATAACTTATTTATTTTGTAATTGGAAGTTTATACCTTGTGATTCCCTTCGTGCATTTCACCCACCCTGAAACCACCAATCTGTCCAATCTATGAGCTTGTGCTTTTTTTTTCCAACCACAATTTTTTTTGAAACCATTCTCATTGATACATGAATATGACAACCTGAGGCTTTCCTGAAGGCTTTTAAAGTAAATAATTTGATATTTCTGAGCTTCTCTATAATAAAGGATGGCAAACATACACATATCCATATATATACATATGTATATATGCTATTTGTGTAGAAGAATTTTCAATAAGATACTCTCTCCTATACCCTGTAGTTTGCTTCTTTTACTAAATAGCTTACACAGCATAGATACCGCAGAGTATGTGATCAGTCTCCATTGCACTTTCTTTGGAACTAAAATTCAATCACAGTCAACAATTTATCAGTTATTTTTGCTGATGAGTGATTTATGGATGTAGCATTTTAGTGGTCCGGCAAAGCATATTCTTGTGGGGCTTTCATTCCTTAAAATTAACGACAACGTGAACACTCTGAGGGATGACGTATGGCACGAGTGTTTGTTTAGATCCTTGTGTACACGCATGTTTTTTTTAAATTCAAGTATACGTCTTTTCAGTACACTGTGAAGTTAGAGCTCTATCTTCCACTGAAACTTGAAAGACTAAACTCAGACTCACAGGGAATTTAATCTACACATTTCACCATCTTGGCATTCACTTTTCCATGAGAAAACCCTTATCACTATCTTGCAAGCTGTTCTGCTTCGTGTACTGAACAAAGGCAGTGGGGTGGGTGGGAAGGATTCATTTTCCCATGGAGAGTAACTGCCGACCCTTCATACAGGACGATGACAGGCCTATGATTGATGTCATGGATCAGCTAAGTTCTTCCATTCTCGAAAGTTTCATTCATGTAGCAGTTTCAGATTCGGTAAGTACACATTTGATCCTGATTCCTAACTGTTCTTAAGTACAAGCTCTGGATCTGTCTGACAAAGAGAGACAAAGAAAAATGCTGTGGCAGAATGCTGGGGTTTTATGTCAGATTAATAAACTGACACAACAGTACTTATGAAAACAAGACAGGCTTTTCAGATACTAGCTGAGGAATCATCCAGATAAATTTCAAACAAAATTTGAGCCTCAGGAATATAGATAATATTTTGCAAACTGCAATTTCAAGAAGAATTGCTCAGGATTCTTTAAGAAAGTTAATTCTCTTTATTTATTATGCTTAACACTGTATGTAACTTCTATATGGTGCCTTACAGTTTACAGCATGCTTTAACATTATCTTTTTCAACCCTCATAGGTACTAAACACAAAAATATTTAGGGGCAGCACCATAGTGACACAGAGAGAAGCATCAGGACTGCCACTTGACCCTACTTGGACTCTGACTATAGGACAGCCTTATCTGCCATGCAAATAGATTCTTTCTTTTTCAAGAGCATATTGGCACACTTTAATTTCCTGAAAAAATTTGAAGGGAAATTGAAACTGATATTAACTATCTGATTATTTTTTTTAATCAGCATAGTGCAGTAAGGGGACCTGGATTAATTTCAGCTAAATAGTTGAAAAGAGGCAGTGCAGATCAGGGACCGCTTGCAGAATCCACATTGCCGATGCCTCTTGTATATTATTGTCAAATAGCTATAAACGAATACAAACATTTTTCACAAATAGCTATAAATGAATACAGAGCCTGAAGGTGTTTGTGAGCTTTTCATGGTCTTTTCTCTGAGACTGAGCACAGATCCTTACCTTTAGTGGCCCTGTCCTTGCTTACGGTCGTAGTAATGATGATCATTATTCAAACGAGTAAGCCCAGCAGCACAGACTTTCACAGTGATATTGAATAGTCCTTCTTTCCGAAATTCGATGTGTTTTAACATGGAATGGAAGAGTTGAGTTTAATTGTTATACACACATATCTTATTTGTCGGCAGATTATATTTCGTTCATGTGATTTTGTTCTGTCTATCAGAATCAAAATCCTGAGCCAGGGGTAGCTAGAGCAGCCATACCTCACTTAGGAAGACGCACAGAAAGGGGAGAAGAAGAATGCCTGCCTTGTTCCAGATGTTTCTACATTCCTTAGCTCACATAATTTACCTAAAAGATCAGGTGAGATTAGCATTCTAATTCCCAAGTTATAAATTCATGTCTCCCAGACAGAGACTCTGGGATGCTCAGGACTCTTCCCAGGTCATGAGCTCTGAGTGGGGGTGCTGTTGGAACCTCCTCTCTGACTCTGAAGCTCAAGATGTGCCCCCTTAAAGCCCGCTCACCATTGAGGCTACTAGTGTGGCACCTGACCCGTGGGAACCTGTAGACCCATCAGATAGGACGGGTCATTTTAAATGCCCGACAGTCATAAAGGCAATCTTCTCTCTGGGCACAGCTGCCAGATTATTTGAAATGTGGTCTTCCCCAAACTTTAATATTCTGGACTTAAAAGAGAATGACACATACGAACTTGCACGAGATATGCAGCAAAAAAGTTTTCAAATGTATTGGTTTTTTTGGCTTGATATCATAGGTCAAGAATAAGTAGGTGCCTTACCTCAAAACCATCAGTGAAATGCCCTTGATAAAAGGGACTGCATTCAGCCATCTCCCTAAATCAGAGGGAAGGTATTTTAATCTAAGTAGAGGTAAACAAGATTATGGCATTAGAAGGCCCACACTACCAAGACAGGGATTAAAAACACATTTGTGAATCTTAGAAGTTAATAACTTTTAAGAATTTTCAATGGCAAATCCATGATCAAGTTTAACCCAGGCCATATATTTTTCAATAAATATTCGGTGAGCAGTTGGGTGTACTAATGCACAGTGCTATGTGCCATTAAAACTGTTCAAAATATGACCTGTGTCCTTGAGCCCTGCACTTGAACTGCTTTCAGTCTTGCATCAGAAACAGCAGTGGCTACAAATGGGCATCCTATGTGGCAGGAGCAGGAGGGGTGTTTCAGATTCAAAGCTTGGCCCGTCGCAGGAGGTAATCAGGAAGAGCACTGTGGACGAAGGGGCATTTAGACCCAGCCGTGGTGGGGACATGGAATTTGCAGTGCAGCATTGATTCATTGCCTACTTCTTGGACCCACAGGCCACATTACCGCTGACCCACAGTGTGGATCTGCAGTGGTTGGTGGAGTGGAATGCAGTCCTGGTCAATAGCCATTACGATGTGAAGAGCCCTTCCCATGTCTGGATATTCGCTCAGTCTGTCAAAGACCCCTGGGTCCTCTGCCTCTTCAGTTTCCTCCGGCAGGAGAACTTGCCCAAACACTGCCCCACAGCCCTCAGCTACGCCTGGCCGTACGCCTTCACTCGGCTCCAGTCGGTCATGCCTCTGGTTGACCCAAAGTAAGAGAACTGTGTTTTCCTCTTTTGTTTATCATTTTTGCCCTCTTACATTTACGTGTTATCTAAAAGATTGGCATATTATAATCCTCTCTGGTTTCTGCACTTCCTAATACAGAATTCTTAATATTGAATAAAAGCCAGTCAAAAACTCTTACCTAGCACTAGTTTGTTTGAATTTTTTTTTCCTTAATAATCCATATGATTGACTATAGACTGTCAGAAACTTAGTGGTGAAAACAGTCTTCAAGTTCTATTCAACTTCCCATCCAATAGAGACATTCCCTGTCCAGACAGTTCTTAACAGCATAGACAATCCTGGACGGGCGGTAGGTCAACTGTGTTTGGGCACTTCCTAGGGTCTTTATTTAACAAGTGATATTTAAAATGCAGAACTTAGTTTCACTCTTGTTTTCAACTCCGTACTTCCAGCAGCCCAATTAATGCCAAGAAAACCAACACCGCCGGCAGTGGAGATAATTATGTTACCTTGTGGAGAAACTACCTTATCCTTTGTTTTGGAGTTGCAAAACCCAGTATTATGAGCCCGGGACACTTAAGAGCTTCCACTCCAGAAATAATGGCGACCACACCTGATGGTACAGTGAGCTACGATAACAAGGTGACGTGACATGCTTCAGAAGAATTATTCTGTAAGGTTTTTTTTTAGCTTGTTTGTCTAGAGTTCCCAGTGCACGTCGCACTGTGCCTGCCATCTGGAGTATATGGGATCAGATTTTCATCCTACACGTTTCTAAATTCCATTGAGCGTTGACGTGCCTGATTTATTAGTCCTCCCTGACAAGTGGGGAACTGAAGATTAAGAGAAGTTAAGAAACTTGGTTAAGACCATAGAGTGCCCTGAGGTTTATTCATTTATTATGCCCTGAGGTTTGGTTCCTGCCCTGCATACCACATTTCTCTCACTCCTTGCTGAGTATTCTCCTTGAAACGATGCCTTCATTAGATGATCTTGTTAAGAATGGGTTTGTAGATTTAATTTTTAAAAAGGAAGACATAATAAAAGTATTCTTTAGGATTTGTGTCCCAGGTAAAAAAAAATGCATTCATGGTGCTGTATTAAAATTTATGTCTGTCTTTGTTTTTTTTCTCTCTGAAATGATGGCAGTGCTTTGGGACGTGGTTTAGTACTTTGAAACTGTTATAATGGAATCATCCTTTGATTAAAGGAAGCATCGGTTATCATGTTACCTCTTTTTCACTTTTAATCAACTTGTTTCAGGCCATAGGCACCCCATCGGTGGGAGTTCTGTTAAAGCAGTTGGTGCCTTTGATGAGACTAGAGGGCATTGAGATCACAGAGTCCTTAGTTTTAGGATTTGGAAGAACAAATTCCCTTGTTTTCAGGTACGGCAGTCTCAATGAGTTGCTCTAAATTCGTTCCTACTGCTGTTGTCGTAGTTCCTGTTTTTAACTCAAGTTTGAGTCTGCGTGTTGGCATGTGCCTGGGGGGGGGGTTTATAGGCTTTGTGCCATTTCCTTTGTGTCCTCGTGGTTTGACGTGCATGTAGCCAGCGTTTCTCACCGCCGCCTCGCTTTTCCCCTTTCGCCTTTGCGGCTTTGATTTTCCATCTCAGATTTTATCTCGTTTGCAAGATTGGTTTTAGATAGCTGTAAGTGAAGGTAATTCAGTGTCCATCGCCAGAGAGCCAGACTGTTCAGAGGCTTTCATGTCAAAACAATGAGGTCTGCTCATCAGCCATTTATGCAACAGATCTCAAAGGCTAAGCACTGATAGAACTCTTTCAAGGGTATTCTGTTACACTAGTCGATCTTTGCAGAAGGTGCTTTATCTGCCTTAATAGAACCATCATATCTCAGATTCTTGGCTCATTTCACACCTTTAATCAAATAACCGTTCCATCTGAGGCAGCGTCAAAGCCTTTTGAAAGAGTCATCATAAAATATTAGTTCAGGCTGTCTCTGGTGACTTGAGCTAAGCATATAAGCACCAGTAAAATTCCCAAGTTTTTTATGTAGAGAGAAAAAGGAAAGCTCTAAGCATCTGCCAGAGACCCTATTCGAAAACTAAAGATTAATGAGACATTTTAGAGGCAATTGGAAAAAAATCTGTTCCGTTGTTCATGTATAGAGTCAGATTTTATTCTCATAAAAAGTAATTGTGAGTTCTGATATTGGAGTGTCAGCTCACCAGTGTTTTTACTACTTACTAGTTAACTAGTTAAGACAAAGAATCACGTAGATATACTACAAGAAGATAAGAAAACAATTCCTGGAATAACCTAACATTCTTTCCCAAAGAACCTAAGAAACTAACATTCTTTCCCAAGGACATATGTTCTCGTACATCTTGCCCTCTCAGTATTCCTAGGGGTGGGTAAGATTGTGCAATTTATTAGCCACATGGGTCCAGAAAACTTAATGTCTCTGGGCCTCAGTTCCCTTACCTGTAAAACTGTTATAATAAATAAAAATGAAGTATATCTATCTAATAAAAAAAGAAAAATTGTTATAATTATAAAATCTATCTTACATATTTATTGAGAGGATTAAATGTAAAAATGTACGTAATAAATATTCAGTAAATGGTTGCAGTGGAAGGAGGTCATTAATATTATTTCCATTTCTTTGATGAAGAAATTCTAGCATCTGTGCTAGAGAAATCTGAAATGGAGTCCAAGTGTTCTGTCTCTCAGCACAGAATGCCGCAAAGTTTACCTTCCTAACTTTGGATTTCCCTGGAGGATGATGTCTAAGAGCACAAATTATCCCACCGGAAGACTGCAGAATATTGCAAGGTGTTCAGGCATCGAACAGACAGACTATACACAAAATACCTAGCCACAGGCTAGCTCTTCTAATTTGTCTGTCTTGACATAGCAGTTCAGAAGTTATTTCCCAAAGAACACAAATAATTAGTTGAGAACTGGAGATCGTGGGGATGGGTGAAAGATGAAAATGTCTTCTGTGAAGGACTCGATTTTATCTTCATCCCCACTGCCTGTAGTAAAGTGCTTTGAATGTGATCACCACTTGTAATACATTGTTTGTTTAACTGTTTAGAGGGGGATTTTCAACATCAGGGTTTCCAGAACAGTAAATCAGAATCAAGTCAACAGACATGCATTGAGCCCAAATTATATACATAACACTGGGATAAAGACCAGTAACACAAAGTACAGGCCAACACCTAGTTCCAGTTCCCCACGTGACTAAGAAACGGAAAGGCCAGGGGGCGGTTGATGTCAGAAGCAAAATGAGAAAAGAACATGGTTTAGGACTAAATGCATGTATTTGGTGATAAACTTGGTGTCGATAATAGTGAATTTCAAATGCCAACCTTTATCTCCATAGAGAGTTGGTGGAAGAACTCCATCCATTAATGAAAGAAGCCCTGGAACGAAGACCAGAGGTAATATTTTTAATTTAAATACTTCATACCTCCGTTCATGTGGTCGTTATAAATTTAGATCGTACTTAATGGTTTCCCCTAAAAAAAAAAAAAAAAAAAAACAAACACCCAGCCTGCCTTTAATAGTGAATCTTAATATTTTAACTTCTGTTATTTTTATTATTGTTCAGTATTTGAATATTTAGCATAATACGGTTCCTCTGTTAAAAGATTCTGTGTTCTAAACTCATGAAGGCAAACAATCTAAATGGTCACGTGCATCTTAAAATACTACATTCTTTTGTAGGAGGTTTGAGATGACTGAATGTTTTTGTTGGTTTGCTTATTTTTTATGAGGAGTTGAATGGTCAAGAATATTATTTGTTTGATCTGGCATAGGAAGGATTTTCTTCAAAATTATCTTTCCTGAAGTGAACTCTGGAAAGGACAAATTTATACACAGCAGGATAAAAAAAAAAAAAAGAAGAAGAAGAAGATGGAAAAAGAAGCTTCCCATATAGTAGATAAGATACAAGAAGTAGCAAAAATTTTAGCAGTGTGACTTAGAATGACCAGAATTGGTGGGATTCTTCGTGTCCACTAGCCCTTTCTTGTTTCCATGCCTCTGTCTTTCCATAGATGCCAGAAGCATCTAGGAACTGAGGCTGGTTAGTTCTCAACATTGCCACCTTATAAATATTTACTGACCCACTTAGGATCTGTTTCTTTTATAGCCTATAATAGCAAGATTTTCTCTAAGGATCTGGAAGAAAGAAAAACACCCTTGTCTTTTGTGTTTAGAAAATTGAAAACCCAGGGGCACCTGGGTGGCTCAGTCAGTTAAGCATCTGACTTCGACTCAGGTCATGATTTCAGTTTGTGGGTTCAAGCCCACATCGGGGTCTGTGCCAACAGCTCAGAGCCTGGAGCCTGCTTTGGATACTGTGTCTGCCTCTCTCTCTGCGCCTCCCCAGCTTGTACCCTCTTTCTCTCTCAAAAATATGAAAAATCATGTCTAGATTATGCCTTTCTTTAATACAGTTTCTCAAAGCAAAGTTATTGTTTTGCCTACGTTCATAAATGGTATTACCTTTTTCTACACAGAACAAAAAACGCCGAGAACGGCGGGATTTGTTAAGGCTACAGCTCCTTCGAATTTTCGAGCTTCTGGCTGATGCTGGTGTCATAAGTGACAGGTAAAGTTAAGAGTCTAATGAGTTGATCTCTCCTCACCAAACTGGTCTTTTTGTCTTTTTTTTCTTTCTGTCTTTCTTTCTTTTGTTTTTTTTTAATATGTTACCTTTAACTTTTACTCAGAAACGTCCAAAAAAGCGTATTGTTGTTTTTGTGCATATTCGATTTATACTGCCCGTAGGTCAAGAACAAATTTAGTGTGTGAGTTCTGACAGTGAATCTTATTTTCCATGAAGCATGTACTACTTTGATGTAAAGACCAGTCCTCTAAAAGCTTTATTTCTTTTTTATTATTCCAGCACAAATGGAGCCTTGGAACGGGATACGTTAGCCCTTGGAGCTTTGTTCTTAGAATATGTGGACCTGACCCGCATGCTTCTAGAAGCCGAAAATGATAAAGAAGTTGAAATTCTTAAAGATATCCGGGCACATTTTAGTGCGATGGTCGCCAACTTGATTCAGTGTGTTCCAGGTACAGGGATGCATCACTGTGGATTTCCTTTCATGCCTGACAGACCGTTTGTGTTTCTCATTACTGGGCTTTTCCTCTTTAATCCTACTGGCCTGTGTGCAGGTCTTAGATGGGATCGTTCATTTACTTTGAAATACTTGGAAATACACATAAGAACAGATTGTGGTAATTCAGCACAGAGTTGGAAAGGGAACAATAGGAATGAAATTTGGCTTTGTTCTTGTCATTATTTCTATTCTTTGTTTTGGTTCCCATCTAAAAATGAATCTATGTAATTCATAGGAAGGAAATAATTCAGGGGGAGCATTCACAAGGGCTTCATTTCTTCTTCTTATTGTGCTAACCTGTGAACATGTGATCCGTCTCCACAGTATGCCTTCTCTTCACTCTCCGATCAACACATTCTATACAGATAATAAATTAGATTATTGAGAGGTTTTTGCACAGAGCAAACTGTGGGTATGGGTATGAAAACTTTTCATCTAATAAAAGCATGGAGAATAAAAATAGCTGGCCAGTTTGGTGTAAAAATTAATTGCTGTAATTAAAAGTTGTGACATATGGAGCGCCTGGGTGGCTCAGTCAGTTAAGCGACCGACTTTCGATTTTGGCTCCGGTCATGATCTCGTGGTTTGTGAGTTCGAGCCCCACATTGGGCTCTTCTCTGACAGTGCAGAGTCTGCTTGGGATTCTCTCTCTCCCTTTCTCTCTGCCCCTCCCCTGCTTGCATGCACTGTCTCTCTCTCTCTCTCTCTCGAAATGAATAAACTTAAAAAAAAAAAGTTTTGACATAATTACAAAAAGCCACAATTCAACTGTTTCTACCTTTTCATTGTTTTGAGATTGTAAAACCTTTTTCTTGCCAATGTTCCTCATCTTAGATGACCCTAAATTAAGATTTCAGTTTACTTCTTCTGTTAAAATATGTTTGTTTAAAATAGACAGTATATACATTGTATTTCACAGGCAGCAGCAGTTGAGAGGATGTTTGATATGTAATCAGTAACTGAGTGGAGGGGGTTGCAGTTTTGCTAGACATTGATTAGAAAGCCGGGTCTGTGAGTCCACTTTTTTCCTCTGCTTCCCGCTCTGGACAAGGTGCCATTGACTGCAGCGTGAGGAACAGGAAGACCACACATGTAGAGAGAAAATGAGGCTTGACTTCTTAAATCCATGTTTCATTACAGAAGACTCGAGTTAGGAAATGAAATTACTGCTTTCCTCAGAACATAGGAATCATGTATAATAGTGACATAAAGTGTATTCACTATACTTTTCAGTCAAGCCAACTCCTAACTCTGTTTTTCTCTCCAGTTCACCACCGAAGATTTCTGTTCCCCCAGCAAAGCCTGAGGCATCATCTTTTCATCTTGTTTAGCCAGTGGGCAGGACCCTTCAGCATTATGTTCACCCCTCTCGACCGCTACAGTGATAGAAATCATCAAATTACACGATACCAGTATTGCGCATTAAAGGTAGGGCACCTTCGGGGCGCCTGGGTGGCTCAGTCGGTTAAGCGTCCGACTTCAGCCAGGTCCCGATCTCGTGGTCCGCGAGTTTGAGCCCCGCGTCGGGCTCTGGGCTGATGGCTCAGAGCCTGGAGCCTGCTTCCGATTCTGTGTCTCCCTCTCTCTCTGCCCCTCCCCCGTTCATGCTGTGTATCTCTCTGTCTCAAAAATAAATAAACGTTAAAAAAATTAAAAAAAAAAAAAAAGGTAGGGCACCTTTGTCTCAGTGGATGACTTACGTTGGCTCAATGGTCTCTTTCCCCATAGATAGATGGCTGTGTATAAATATGTAAATACTCCAGTTGGTTTCTCAACTGGGTTGAGGTTTGGGTTTCAAAATACAAAACTTGTCCCAGCTCTTACTTTTATCTAGTGTATGAGAACCATACGGATTTGCTTATTTACCCTGTTAGTAGCTGCCTTGTCCATTAACATACAACCTAAAAAAGATATATATGTTACCTAAAGTTCAGAACCAACCAAGAGCCACATTCCCTTTTTAGTCTTCCATTTTAAAACACTTCCAAAAATAAATTTCCACACTACTAACTATTCCAAAACTTCAGAAGCATGATTCCTTGCAGCCTAAATACCTTTAGAAAACTGTTTCAATTCTGTCATATATATGGAAGTTTGATGACGTACCAGTTGACTTTTGCCTCAATGGAGCTAGCTGATTTAAACCATGGCCCTCATAGTCATTTGGACTTGGTAATTACAAAGTTAATCATTCTTACATTCCCTTGCTTCCTCTCCTCCTCAGAGTAGCTAAATTTATATTCTTAATTTTTTTCCTTTGATTAAGAATCATGTTATTTATTTCCACATTTTTCATAGTTTGTCAGTTTAGTACATTGGTTAAATATTTGTCATCAAAGCAAAATTTGAAAAGCTGTATTTACCTTATAAGCAGAATTTATTCACTTGAAATCACGGAAGGTAAGTATAAATACTGTGAAATGGCCATTTTGTTTTGAGTATCTTACTCTTTTGTTGTAAAGATTTGTTTAATCATAAAATTATATGTCCGTGGAGTTAAATTTATGGCTTTTAATTCTTATTTAAAATTCTTATTTAAAAATTCTTATTTAAAAAAAAATTTAATTCTTATTAAAAAAAAATCTGGTCCTTCTTATTGAATCTAGTAAGGAATACTTTAAAATATTATGGTAAAAACTGCTTTAAAAGACCCTCATCACCTATAAATCTGGTAGTTACATTTTGTGAAGTCGCTTGCATGTTATTAGATCATTCCAAGTTTCATTCACACATTTGGTTGTTTTGTTATCAGGC